>NC_143486.1:90560619-90872433 GCF_027475165.1 Benincasa hispida | reverse complement strand
AAGCTGCACTCCTATAAGGCAGAAGACCTTTGAAGACACAAATACTCTTCCAAGACTTCTACTCCAAGCTTCCAAGACTCCTAAAGCTGCACTCCTATAAGGTAGAAGACCTTTGAAGACACAAATACTCTTCCAAGGCTTCTACTTCAAGCTTCCAAGACTCCTGAAGTTGTGCTCCTATAAGGCAGAAGACCTTTGAAGATACAAATACTCTTCCAAGACTTCTACTTCAAGCTTCCAAGACTTTTGAAGCAGCACTCCTATAAAGCAGAAGACCTTTGAAGATACAAATACTCTTCCAAGACTTCTACTTCAAGCTTCTAAGACTCTTGAAGTTGCACTCCTATAAGGTAGAAGACCTTTAAAGACACAAATACTCTTCCAAGACTTCTACTTCAAGCTTCCAACACTCCTGAAGCTGCACTCCTATAAGACAGAAAACCTTTGAAGACACGAATACTCTTCCAAGACTTCTACTCTAAGCTTCCAAAACTTCTACTTCAAGGACGTTCGGTGCTTTCCTTCTCCAAGTCAAGCATATTCACCCAACTGAGATAGAATCAGAGGATCAAATATTAGAGATCGAACCACATCGCATCAAATCAACTCCAACATCAACACCAACTCAAGTTCTACTCCACGAAACACGTTTCTCTGGAAACCTCGTGCGAACAAATTGGCACGCCCAGTGGGACATCCCTACCTCTCATCTCTCTCTCGTCATCCATCTAACAAATCTACAAATGGCACCAAAGAAAGTTGCATCCAAAGCTACCATCGTAAGCAACACTTACATAAGCTCTGTCATCACGGAGGAAATATGGGACCAACTGATGGAATCTCCTAAAGGCGGGATCGTCATCAGAAAAAATCCCTTGTTTGACAACTATGCTTCTACTACCGATCTATTAGAGAAAGAATCACATTTTGATATAGTGTCTGTCATGATGACTAACGTAACAACTGAGTCGACCATGGTAGAGATGGAGGTAAAGAAAATCTCCTAATGAAGTCTGTAGAGGAGCGAGATCATGAAATCGGTGCTTTAAGAGATCAGATACAAGCTCAAGATACTGCTAAATCAAGTCAATCCCCAGCTACAAAAGCCAATGACATAGGAAAGACTGTCTTGCAGGAAAGTCAGCCACCACAATCCACCTCTGTTGCCTCCCTGTCAGTTCAACAGCTTCGGGATATGATCACAAACTCCATAAGAGCTCAGTACGAAGGATCGTTGCAAACTTCCTTTATGTACTCGAAGCCATACACCAAGAGAATTAACAATCTGAGAATGCTAGTTGGGTATCAACCTCTAAATTTTCAGCAATTCGATGGAAAGGGCAATCCAAAACAACATGTTGCACACTTCATTAAAACCTGCAAAAATGCAGGAACTAGAGAAGACCAGCTATTCAAACAGTTCGTCCGTACCTTAAAAGGAAATGTTTTCGATTGGTATACTGATTTGGAGCCAAAAGTGATTGACAGTTGGGAACAACTAGAAAGGGAGTTCTTGAATCGCTTCTACAGTACAAGGCGCACTATTAGCATGATGAAGCTGACAAATACCAAACAGTGGAAGGAAGAGACAGTCGTCGATTACATCAACTGATGGAGAACTTTAAGTCTGGATTACAAAGATAGACTTACTGAATTATCTGCAGTGGAGATGTGCACTCAGGGCATGCACTGGGAACTTCATCCTACAAGGGATAAAACCTCATACGTTTGAGGAGCTAGTAACACGTGCTCATAATATGGAGCTGAGTATTGCCAACAGGGGAACTAAAGATTTTATAGTCTCTAAAGGGAGAAAATATAGAAATGATGCCAAGGGCATTAAAAAGATTGTGGGTAGTGCCATAAAAGAATCTATGGTCGTTCATGTGACCCCGCTGAAATTTTCCTCCAAAGGAAAACAAACAAAATTTGAAAGAAGGCACAATGAGGGTGAGACGCGTCATCCAACTCTTAAAGAACGGCAAGAGAAGGTTTATCCATTCCCTGACTCTGATATGGCAGATATGTTGGAGCAACTACTAAAGAAGCTTCAGCTACCGGAATGCAAGCAACCGGAAAAGGAAGGAAAAATACATGATCCTAACTACTGCAAGTATCATTGGGTCATTAGTCACCCAGTTGAAAGGTTCTTCATGCTGAAGGAACGAATTATGAAGTTGGCTCGTGAAAAGAAGATTGAGCTAGATTTGGATGAAGTAGCTCAGACAAATCTCGCTACAGTAGTGGCGACTTCAAATGTTCCATTACTATCTGTGTCCCATGCTCAAAGACAAAGCCCGATCCAGTTTGGAGACTTCGAGCCTATAGTTGTTCGGTTCCAACAAGAGATTCAAACAGCAAATTTCGAAAAGAAAGATGAGCTTGTTGAAGATGACAACGAATGGTGGATAGTAGTGACTCATCGAAAGAGAAGACAACCAAACTCCACCCAAAAAGAGTCATGTTCCTATTTAAGCTATAGAAGAAGAAACAAGACTCATAAAACGAAAGGCAAAAAGATGACATGGAAGCCTAAGCCTGCTAAGAAAGAAGACAAGGACTTCCCTCAATTCCGACGGCCGGCAACTTCGGTAGAATTTCTCCCAAGAAGCTTTCTCAATAATCATACAGAGAAAGTATCAGAAGTTATTGCATGTCACACTGTTGGCATAGTGGAAGTCGACAACATGTGACTGCTAAAGAAGTCAAAGACTCAGAAGAAATGAAGCAAAGAACTTTTGTCTTCGATTGTATTAAGCCTTTAAGTGCTCGATCTTCAGTCTTTCAAAGATTGAGTATGGCCACGGTAGGAGAAGAAGACCAATGTCCAACGACTACTTCTGCTCGAACTTCAGCCTTCAAAAGGCTAAGTATATCCACATCAAAGAAAGATTAACCTCCAGCATCTGCTTTCGATCGTCTCAAGACAACAAGCGATCAACGTAAAGGAAGGATGAAAATCTTGAAGCCAACGTCATTCCATGAAGAAAACAACGATGAAAGATTCACAGTCCTGTCCCTTCTTGCATGAAGAGGAAATTTTCTGTTGACATAAGTACAGAAGGTTCCTTGATAGTGAAGCCAAAACTCATCATATTGACGAATCCATAAATGAAGAGGATAATCAAAACCATGTTGAAATAAGAGCTTCTGAAGTTTAAATGAAAAAGCTCCTCATCGCACGAGCCTAAACAACATGATGCTCCTAGCCCACATGAGCTTAAAATGTGAACGGCCCAAAAAAAAAAATTGTATGAACTACAATACGACTTGATCCCTTTCATTGGTACGTAAGCAACTTAAAGAAATTTAAGTTCAGTCACGCATAAAAAGAAAAAAAAATTCTCTTCGAACTATATTATGACTTGATCCCTATCATTAAGAAGGGTATGTAGGCAGCTTGAAAGAAACTTCAAGTTCAGTCTAGTTGAACTACGTCATGATTCGATCCCTTTCTTTAAAGGTACGAAAGAAACTTTAAGAAATTTAAGTTTAATCCATCAGAAGAGGTACCACAACCACCTAAGTATAATACTACAAGATTGATGTTGATCATCCCTGTCAAAGAATGACACTTCAGATTGAAGATATTCATCCCTATTGGGGGCAACACAATGGGTTGAAGATGTTCATCCCTCGTAAGGAGCCAACACAGTAAATAAAAGGCACACACGTGGAATGCAATTCGCTTCCTCTTTAAAAGTAAACTTATATGCTCTTCCATCTTCAAGTTTAGAGGCTCCATTGAATTCACTAACAAGCAGAGGACTCCCAAGACTCCTGAAGCTGCACTTCTATAAGGCGGAAGACCTTTGAAGATACAAATACTCTTCCAAGACTTCTACTTCAACTTCCAAGACTTCTGAAGCCGCACTCCTATAAGGCAGAAGACCTTTGAAGACACAAATACTCTTCCAAGACTTCTACTTCAAGCTTTCAAGACTCCTGAAGCCGCACTCCTATAAGGCAGAAGACCTTTGAAGATACAAATACTCTTCCAAGACTTCTACTTCAAGTTTCCAAAACTCCTGAAGCTGCACTTCTATAAGGCAGAAGACCTTGGAAGACACAAATACTCTTCCAAGACTTCTACTTCAAGCTTCCAAGACTCCTGAAGCTGCACTCCTATAAGGAAGAAGACCTTTGAAGACACAAATACTCTTCCAAGACTTCTACTTCAAGCTTCCAAGATTCCTGAAGCTGCACTCCTATAAGGTAGAAGACCTTCGAAGACACAAATACTCTTCCAAGACTTCTATTTCAAGCTTCCAAGACTCCTGAAGCTGCACTCCTATAAGGTAGAAGACCTTTGAAGACACAAATACTCTTCAAGACTTCTACTTCAAGCTTCCAAGACTTTTGAAGCTACACTCTTATAAGGCAGAAGACCTTTGAAGACACAAATACTCTTCCAAGACTTCTACTCCAAACTTCCAAGACTCCTGAAGCTACACTCCTATAAGGCAGAAGACCTTTGAAGACACAAATACTCTTCTAAGACTTCTACTCCAAACTTCCAAGACTCCTGAAGCTGCCCTTCTATAAGGCAGAAGACCTTTGAAGACACAAATACTCTTCCAAGACTTCTACTTCAAGCTTCCAAGACTCCTGAAGCCGCACTCCTATAAGGTAGAAGACCTTTAAAGACACAAATACTCTTCCAAGACTTCTACTTCAAGCTTCCAAGACAGAAGCCGCACTTCTATAAGGCAGAAGACCTTTGAAGATACAAATACTCTTCCAAGACTTCTGCTTCAAGCTTCCAAGACTCCTGAAGCTGCACTTCTATAAGGCAGAAGACCTTTGAAGACATAAACACTCTTCCAAGACTTCTACTCTAAGCTTCCAAAACTTCTACTTCAAGGACGTTCGGTGCTTTTCTTCTCCAAGTCAAGCATATTCACCCAACTGAGAAAGAATCAGAGGATCAGATAGTAGAGATCGAACCACATCGCATCAAATCAACTCCAACATCAACACCAACTCAAGTTCAACTCCACGAAACATGTTTCTCTGGAAACCTCGTGCGAACAACAAATAGGGATAAGAAATATGAAGAGCATATATATGATATACACTACTTTATCAAACTTAGGAGTAACTAATTACAATTTTAACAAATATTAATAATTCTTTATAAAGTTAGTCCATCTCAATCTTATATGTCAAAATGAGTATAACTTGACTGGTATAATATTTATATTCTCAATTTTAGGGTCAAATATTCCATTTCTCCATCCACATACTGTTATCAAAAGAAGAAAAACTTGAAGTAATATATTGGATTCCCTCACTCCATACATTGTTAAAACGTAGATTTATAATTTTTTTTAAAAGAAAAATATCATATTCTTAATTATCTTGAAAATAGTTCTATTTAAACAAAATATCCCTCAATTTTAAAGTGTTGTCTAATAGATTTAGTATTGAGTAATAGATGCTAGGCTCATAATCGCCCTTTCTTTAAGTCATGAAAGTAGTAATCAATGCCTCACCATTCGTCTCCCCACCAACTCCTTTGCGAGATCCATGGGTTCTTCATAGTACTATTAGGACCTCCACGGGTTTGCTAAAGTACTGCTAGGACCTCCATGGTACTACTAGGTCCTTTGTAAATGTCCTCTATGAATCCTTCATAGTCCTACATAGGTCCTCTATGTTAGATGTATTTTAAATAATCATATGTATAATTAAAGTATGAGTTATGTATGTGAATTCATATTTTATCACATTGAGTTATTTATTAGATTGAGTCATATTATTTGATCTAATTAATTAGGACTTTCTACACAAAGCCCTAATAAGGGACTTATATTTCATCAATATTCAACTTTTCCCTTATTTATAAGAATGTCCAACTTTCTTTAAAAATTGCAATAAAATTAGGGTCAAACTATCATTTAGTCCCCAACAATAAATTATCGATACGTTTTTTTAAAATAGGAAGGAGAAAAAGAGTTTCAAATAGGGCACACTTTTTTAGAAAAATATATTAAATCATAATATTTTTCAAATACCCACAACTTTTCATATTCTTCAATTTTTCTCTCAAAACCCTCGTGTGTGTATATATATATATATACATACATACATATATATAGTGATATATGCACTTTTTCTCTATTTTTTGTAGCTTTTATAGGAAATTTGATATATATTATGATATACGTATTTGTTTAGTTTATAAAAATGTGAGTTCTTTTTTTCTTTTTTGTCAAATGAAATTATTAAGTACGACAAATGGGGATAAGAAATATGAAGAGCATATATATGATACATTTATATAGAATAACACTACTTTATCAAAATTAGGAGTAACTAACTACAATTTTAACAAATATTAATAATTCTTTATAAAGTTAGTCCATCTCAATCTTGTATGTCAAAATAAGCATAACTTGACTAGTATAATATTTATATTCTCAATTTTAGGGTTAAAGATTCTATTTCTCCATCCACATACTATCACCAAAAAAAGAAAAACTCAAGGTCATATATTGGATTCCCTCACTTCATATGTTATCAAAATGTAGATTTATAATTTTTTTAAAAAAAATATCATATTCTTAATTATCTTGAAATTAGTTCTATTTAAACAAAATATCCTTCAATTTTAGAGCCTACATATAAATTTTGAAGTCAAACAAGTTGATGTAACAATCAATGTGTAAGAATTAGAATACATGTGTGATATTATATAACTATGTATATTATTACAATCATTTTTACAATTTATTAAATCTCAAAGAATGTCACTAAAATCATTTACATAATTAATTTTTATACATTAGCTATGACATAAATTTATGATAATGACATAGTAAATAATGTCACATACGTAGACTTGTAAAAATTATCATGTCAATTTCTATTTGTTTTAACTAAAAAATTCAAGGGTATTTTTTTTTATAGAAAATTTAAAATTTGAGGATAAAAATAAAACTTTTGAATGTGGAGGAACATAACTTTTTATTAAGAAAGCTATCCCAAAATTCAAAAGTAGTTTATATAATTTAACTTTAAAAATATGCCATACTTCCAATTACTAATATGTTGAAGGAACCATGGTTTCATTTCTATCTAAAATAAAATTCAAAAAATTAGGAATTTCTTAGACATAAATTGAAATGAAACCGTTTTTATTAGAGAACCATGAATCTTTAAAAAGGAAAAATTATGTGAAAAAATATTTCTGACCTCTACAATTTATTTTAAAAATATCCTTATCTTTTCAAAATTTTCAAAACTATCCTCAATAGAGATCAATAAATTTTTAGATAGAAATTAAGAAATTGAAAATGGGTGTGACAATTACCTAAAATAATATGGTAGTCTTTGAGTTCGAATATTCGTTTTAGGTTACTACCACACTATTTCAAGTGAGCTGATGTGGTGTTTAGGCCACTAAGTCAATAATAATAGATTGACAGGAGAGTACCAATGGTAAAGAAAAGTATGGAGTGCCTTCAACCTATAACCTTTGACAAATGACTTTTTTTTTAATCATTTATATAGATTTAGTATTGTGTAATAGATGCTAGGCTCATAATTGCCCTTTCTTTAAATCATGAAAGTAGTAATCAATGCCTCACCATTCGTCTCCCCACAGATCCTTTGTGAGATTCATGGATTCTTCATAGTACTATTAGGATCCCCATGGATTCTCTAAAGTACGGTTAGGACATCCATAGTACTACTAAATCTTTTGCAAATGTCCTCTATGGATCCTTCATAGTCCTACATAGGTCCTTTATGTTAGATATATTTTAAATAATAATACGTATAATTAAAATATGAGTTATGTATGTGGATTCATATTTTATCACATTGAGTTATTTTATTAGATTGAATCATATTATTTGATCTAATTAATTAGGGTTTTCTACACATAAAACCCTAATAAGGAACCTATTTTTCATCAATATTCAAGTTTTCCTTATTTATAAGAATATCTAACTTTCTTAAAAAATTACAATAAAATTAGAGTCAAACTATCATTTAGTCCCCAACAATAAATAAGGATAGGAAGGAGAAAAAGAGTTTCAAGTGGGGCACACTTTTTTAGAAAAATATATTAAATCATAATATTTTTCAAATACCCACGACTTTCCATATTCTTCAATTTTTCTCTCGAAACCCTCTTATATACATACACACATACACACACAGTCATATATGCACTTTTCTCTATTTTTTATAACTTTTATAGGAAATTTGATATATATTATGATATACGTATTTGTTTATTTTATATAAATGTGAGTTATATTATTATTATTATTATTTAGGCTTTATGTATTATGATATATACATATTTTGATTTATTGAGATTTTTTACTATATATATATATTGTGATGTAAATAAAATTTATGATATATGTAGAAATATGTGGTTCATATAAGCCAATAAGCCAATATGTGGTTTATTATTATTTAGGCTTCAACTATTTTGATTGTTCAAATTTAATTGGTCAATAACTTTTATTATAATTTGTGAATTCAAAGTAGTTCTTGTAGTTCAATCTGCCGTTGGTAAAAATATTAGAAATTTCAGTCTGATTTCAATTTATTCCAATTTATACCGTCGGTATGGTAATTGAAACTTTTATGTTTGAAGTTTGATTTGGTAGAATTACAATGAGAAACAAATGTTACGTTGCTTTAATTGTATTTCGAATAAGTAATTTGATTAATCACATGTGGATTTTAAGTTTAATTTGTTAGACATATTTAAATAATTATATGTTTAATTAAAATATGGGCTATGTATGTGGATTAATAATTTATCACATTGGCTTATTTTATTAGATTGGACCCTATTATGTGATATAATTAATTAAGTCCCTAGATACCTAATCGAGTATGGACTTAATGGTAGAACCCCATTCCTAGTTAATTAGAGTTTAATGGGAACCTTAATTGAACTAGTATATAAAGAGACCTTAAGGTTTTGGTCCCCGATATCCCAAAACAATAAGCACTCAGTCTTTCTTAAATCCAGAGAGATCCCACTAAGGACATTCGCAGTTTTGGTTGAGGAAGACCATAGTCATCCATCATCATCTTGAAGCTATCATCAATTTTGCAATGGAATCTGGTATGTTATTCTTGACAAGTTAACATGAATGATCCTAAGGTTTATCTATTCAATATAGATATAAAGAATTTATGCTAACAAGTGGTATCAGAGCATGAATTTCATGTTGGATTGTTAGTTTATGCATTTCCCATTGGCATTGTTGATTAAATTTTAGTTTCGGTAAAGAATTTTTATAAAAAAAAAATGGTCGGCTTACTATAGCAGCGTTATAAACTCATCGACGGTAGGATGGAAATCTCGGCGGTCATTTTTTTTCTTTGGCAAAGTTCTTGCAACCCGTATTCTTGTCTATGGCATTTGGCATACCCATCACCGATTATGAATGATGTGCTAGTGGTGGATTAAAGTAATTTTTTTTATTTTTTATTGAACATGGTTTCCTAAAGTTTTTTTTTAAGAAAAAAAAAACTTAGTTCTATTATTGTCAAAATTAAGGATGTTCAGTTCAACATTCTTGATAAAAGTACACCAATGTGATGAAATCCACTGGAAAAAAGTTAAAAACTGATCGAAGGAGTTAGGTCTTTAGTTGCTGCAAGTTTTACCTATCAAAACTTTCAGTTAATGACTAACTGGAGTTGCCGTTGAGCGAAGTATCGGTCAATTACTGATTAAAGTCTTGCCAGTGGTTCTTAGTTTTAATTATCAGTTTTTTTTTCTTTAATTCTTGATGGATGACTTTATGAGTTCGATTTTAAATTTGATTAATAATGAAAAAGTTAATATTGTCGCTGTTTTTTCTTTTTCCTTTTTTTTAAACTCATATTCATCAATTAAGTATTAACATAACTTTTTAGTTTAAAAAAAAAAAAAAACTGATTGAATTTAGTGAATTTATTTTTTATTAGTTTGATAATATTGAAATTGTCAACTATTTGGATTAATTGCTGATTGAACTTCTTGCCCGCGTTTCTAAGTTTTATTGATTAATAACTTGGTGAAATTATTCAAAAGAGTTCTTAGTTCTTGATTGATGAGTTTGTGAATTAAAATCTACAATTGGATTGTTTTTGTGATATTCACATATTTATATTACTTTAATTGTATTATGTGTATGCAATTATTAAGTGAATTTTGTAAAAGACTATTTGGTGTTCTTCCTCCTTTATTTTTTGTACAATAATATTATTATATTATTATGTATCTTATATTTTAGATTGAATTGGTCAAAAAATAATATGTTACCAAAGTAGCCTTTATTATCTAGATCATTTAATTATGAAATATAAGATGTGCATATTCATGAATTTATGCGGATAATTATCGGCCCAAAGGAAGATAATTATTTGGCCAAATTGTGGGTATGCATGTGGTAATGAGTATGTGGCAATTATAAGGATTGCTCATGTGAAAAGTAGTCGGTCCAAAGAAAGGCTATTTTTTTTTTACAGAGTTAATTGTCAGTACTTTGATTACTACGTTGAGAGTGTTTTTTGCCCAAAGGCTGGACATCAATGTTGTGCTAGGTATCTTGTTAAAGGGGCCCACCACATATGTGAAATTATTTTGTTATGTTTTAATTGTGAGCATATATTTTGTTGTTTATTGTTTCAGTTGGTCTTACTCAAATATCTGGAAATCTAAGTTCAATCCCTAAGTTGAATGGATCGAACTTCAAGATTTGGAAAGAAAGCCTAGAGATACTTCTTGGGTGTATGGATTTGGACCTTGCATTAAGGACCGATAAACCTACTTCTACTGAGGAACAGCCAAATATGGCTAATATAGAGAAGTGGGAACGGTCAAATCGCATGTGTCTGATGATCATTAGGCACTCCATTTCGGAGTCTTTTCGGGGCTCTATCACGGAAAGTGAAAATGCAATAAGTTCCTTGCTCAAATTGAGAAATATTTTGCTAAAAATGAGAAAGGGGAAGCAAGTAGTCTTTTGACTTCTTTAACTTCTATGAGGTATAAGGGCAATGGAAACATAAGGGAGTACATTATGGAAATGTCCAATCTCGCAGGTAAATTAAAGGCACTTGATATCGAGATAAATGAAAATTTACTCGTGCATCTGGTACTTATCTCTCTTCCTGCACAATTCACTCAGTTTAAGATAAGCTATAATACTCAGAAGGATAAATGGAGTATTAATGAGCTTATCTCACAATGTGTGCAAGAAGAAGATAGGATTAAGAGAGAAAGGACAGAAAGTGCTCATTTGGCAACATGCTCTCGTGATAAGAAGAAAAGGAAAATTGTGGATGCTGCAGAAGGACATCTCAGCAGAATAAAAACAAGAAACAAGCTACTGAAAATCCTTGTTTTTTCTGCAAAAGGAAAGGTCACTTCAAGAAAGATTGTCCCAAGTACGCCAAGTGGCGTGTAAAGAAGGGTAAACTTCTTACTTTGGTTTGTTCTGAAGTTAATTTAGCTTCTGTACCTACAGATACTTGGTGGGTAGATTCTGGTGCTACTACTCATATAAGTATATCAATGCAGGGTTGCCTGTGGAGCCGGCCGCCAAGTGATGCTGAAAGATTCATCTATGTGGGCGATGGCAAAGCAGTTCCAGTTGAAGCTATTGGAAATTTTAGATTACTTTTAAAAACTGGTTGTTATTTGGATCTGAATGAGACTTTTGTTGTACCGTCATTTAGATGGAATTTAGTTTCTATTTCTAGTTTGGACAAATTTGGTTTTTCTTGTTCTTTTGGAAATAATAAAGTTAGTCTTTTTCAAGATTCTAAGCTTATTGGTACCGGTTCTTTAATTGATAATCTATATATGCTTGATTCTTTTGCTTCATTTAACAAGATCCTGTTATCTAATTCATGTGGTACAAAGCGTAAATTAAATGAGAATTCCGCTATGTTATGGCACAAGCGTTTAGGTCACATCTCTAAACAGAGAATTCAGAGACTTGTGTCAGATGGAATTCTTGATTCCCTTGATTTAAGTAACTTCAACGTTTGTGTGGAATGTATTAAGGGAAAACAGACAAACATAAGAAAATTAGGTGCCAACAGATGCTCAGACGTCTTAGAACTAATACATACAGACATTTGTGGTCCATTCCCTACGGCCTCTTGGAATGGACAACAATATTTTATTACGTTCATAGACGACTATTCAAGATATGGGTACCTATATTTAATTCATGAGAAGTCTCAATCCTTGGACGTTCATACGACTATTCAAGATATGGTTACCTATTTTAACAAGAGAATTCCCAATACTTGGACGTTCATAGACGACTATTCAAGATATGGTTACCTATATATAGCTACTATTTTATTGGATATTCTGAGTACTCTCGGGGTTTCAAGTTTTATGATCCCAATTCTAGATTATTGTTTGAGACATGAAATGCTAGATTCCTTGAGGATGTTGAGTTGGGGGGGGGGGGGGGGGGGGGGGAAAGATAACATAAGGAAAGTGCCACTAACCTAAAAAAGTGGCATTATTGTTTGAGACATGAAATGCTAGATTCCTCACGTGATTATAAATGATGTTCAGGCTCCAATTCCTGACTTCATTATTAAACCAATTATAGAACAAGACAACATTGAAGTCCCCGTTGTTGAACCTGAAGTTCAAACTCAACAACCTAAAAAAGTGCCACTAAGAAGATCTACTAGAGAGAGAAGAAGTGCAATTCCAGATGATTATATTGTGTTTCTTCAAGAACATCAGGATGATGTGGTCGTAATGGCCAATAAACTTCCAACAAGCTTTACAAAGTTCTAACTCTCAAAAGTGGATAAGTGCTATGGAAGAGGAAATAAAATCCATGAAAGATAATGACGTTTGGGAACTTGTCGAACTGCCATCAGGAGTGAAACCCATAGGTTGTAAATGGATATTTAAAACCAAAAGGGATTCACATGGCAATATCGAAAGATATAAGGCTCGTCTTGTTGCAAAGGGTTTTACTCAAAAGGAAGGTATTGACTACAAAGAGACTTTTTCTCCGGTTTCATCGAAAGACTCTTTTAGGATAATCATGGCACTGGTAGCTCACTTTGATTTAGAGCTACACCAGATGGATGTAAAAACTGCGTTTCTCAATGGGAACATTGATGAGACGATTTATATGGTGCAATAAGAAAACTTTGTGTCTGATAATTCAAAGTCTATGGTGTGCAAATTAAAGAAATCCATCTACGGTCTCAAGCAAGCCTCTCGTCAATGGTATCACAAATTCCATGAAGTGATAACCTCATTTGGTTTTGAGGTGAACATTGTAGAAGATTGTGTATATCACAATGGGAGTAAATCAATCTTTCTGGTGTTATATGTTGATGACATACTCATAGCTAGTAATGATGTAGGTTTATTGCATGACACTAAGAGATTTCTCAAAAGAAATTTTGAGATGAAGGATCTTGGTGATGCTTCTTTTGTATTAGGAATTGAAATACTGCAAGATCGTTCTCAAGGTATTTTGAGATTGTCACAAAAGAACTACATTGAAAAGATCTTGAGTAGATTTGGCATGAAAGACTGTGCGTCGGGAGATACCCCGATCGCTAAAGGTGATAAATTTCATTTAGGTCAATACCCCAAGACCACACTCAAGACTAAGAAGATGCAGAAGGTTCCCTATGCATCGGCCATTGGAAGTCTAATGTATGCTTAAGTATGTAAGCGTCCAGATATTGCATTCATAGTTGGAGTGTTAGGCAGATATTTGAGTAACCCGGGGATGGATCATTGGAAAGCAGCCAAACGGATTATGAGGTATTTACAAAGAACAAAAGATTATATGCTCACTTATCGGAGATCAGATGTTTTGGAGATCACTGGGTATTCTGATTTTGATTATGCTGGATGTCAAGACGTTTTGCGATCCACTTCAAGTTATATCTTCATGTTGGCTGGTGGAGATGTATCCTGGAAAAGTGTTAAACAAACACTTATGGCTTCTTCTACCATGGCTGCAGAGTTTATAGCATGTTATGAGGCATCTAATCATGGAATATGGTTGCGAAATTTTATCATTGGGCTGCGGATAGTGGTTGGCATAGAAAGACCACTAAAATTATTTTGTGACAATAAGTCGGTTGTGATGTATTCCAACAACAACAGAAGCAATACGAAGTCAAAGCATGTAGACATGAAGTTTCTGGTTGTTAAAGAAAGAGTTCAGAATGGTCAAATTTCGATAGCACACATAGGAACAAACTCTATGGTGGCAGATCCATTGACTAAAGGTTTACTACCTAAAGTTTTTCATAAGCATGTTGCTCACATGGGTGTCAGTCACTTTTCTGATTCCATGGTTTAGTGGGAGTTTGTTATTGAGGATGTTCTTTGACCTTATTTTGTTTATTTTCTATATAGAATAAAGTTGATGGTTTATGTTTTATTATCTGAACTTGTTTATCATGCATGCAGTTTAGAATAAAGTTTTTTTTTTTTTTTAGAATGATCTCATTAAGGAATTTAGACCAGTTGGAAACAGGCATGATCCAGATCACTTTGCATGTAGTTTACATGCTATCCATCCATACTTGATCTATGTCATTGAATATATTAGAATTGGTGATCAAGAAAGGTTTAGTTACAAGGGTAGTGACGAAGACCGCCTTAATTCCATGCTAATACAGGAGATGAACCAGATTGAACTAAAGGGGAATTCTATTATTGAAATAACCTATTTATGCGCGCTTAAGGTTTATGTGATTTAATTATATTAGGTACATAGACATAGCCCAAGTGGGAGATTGTTAGACATATTTAAATAATAATATGTTTAATTAAAGTATGGGTTATGTATGTGTATTAATAATTTATCACATTGGGTTATTTTATTAGATTGGGTCCTATTATGTGATCTAATTAATTAAAGCCTTAGATTCCTAATTGAGTATGGACTTAATGGGTAGAACCACATTCCTAGTTAATGAGGGTTTAATAGGAACCCTAATTGAACTAGTATATAAAGAGACCTTAGGACTATGGTCCTCGATATACCAAAACAATAAGCACTCAGTCTTTCTTGAATCCCATCTAGAGAGAGATCCCACTAAGGGCATTCGGAGTTTTGGCTGAGGAAGACCATAGTCATCCATCATCATCTTGAAGCTATCGTCAATTTTGCAATGGAATCTAATATGTTATTCTTGACAATTTGACACTAATGATCCTAGGGTTTATCTATTCAATATAGATATAAAGGATTTATGCTAACATTATTTTGATTAATCATTTGTGAATTTAAGTTTGACTTTGATTAATCAATTGTAGATTTTAGTTGATTTAATTGATCGTTTTATGGATTTAACTATGAATTTGGTTGTTAACCTTTCAGGATTTTCTCCCATTATGAACAATAATATATTTAAGATTACTATATTATTGTATCTTATATTTTGGATTAAATTAATCAAAATAATATTTTACCAAAGTAGTCTTTGTTATCTAGATTAGTTTAATTATAAAATATAAGATATGTATATTCATGGATTTATGTGGATAATTATCGACCGAAAGGAAGATAATTATTTGGCCAAATTGTGGGTATGCATGAGGTAATGAGTATGTGACAATTATAAGGATTGCTCATATAAAAAATAGTCAGTCTAAAGAAAGGTTTTTTTTTTTTTTTTACAGAGTTTATTGTCAGTACTTTGGTTACTGAATTGAGAGTACCATTTATAGTTGGTGTATTTGCCCAAAAGTTGGACATAAATGTTGTGCTAGGTATCTTGTTAGTGGAGTCCACCACATATGTGAAATTATTTTGTTATATTTTAATTGTCAATATATGTTTTGTTGTTTATTGTTTTAGTTGATCTTTTCAAATATCTAGAAATCTGAGTTCAATCACTAAGTTGAATAGATCAAACTTCAAGATTTGGAAGGAAAGCCTAGAAATACTTCTCGGGTGTATGGATCTGGACCTTGCATTAAGGATCGATTAACCTACTTCTATTGAGGAACAACCGAATATGGCTAATATAGAGAAGCGGAAACGATCAACTCGCATGTATTTGGTGATCATTAGGCACTCCATTCCGGAGTTTTTCGGGGCTATCATGAAAAGTGAAAATGCCAATAAGTTCTTTGCTCAAGTTGAGTAATATTTTGCTAAAATGAAAAAAGAGGAAGCAAGTAATCTTTTGACTTCTTTAACTTCTATGAGGTATAAGGACAATGGAAACATAAGGGAGTACATTATGAAAATGTCCAATCTCGCAGGTAAATTAAAGGTACTTGATATGGAGATAAATGAAAATTTACTCGTGCATCTGGTACTTATCTCTCTTCCTGCACGATTTACTCAGTTTAAGACAAACTACAATATTCATAAGGATAAATGGAGCATTAATGAGTTTATCTCACAATGTGTGCAAGAAAAAGATAGGATTAAGAGAGAAAAAACGAAAGTGCTCATTAGGTAACTGACTCTCGTGATAAGATGTAACGACCTAACTTTTCATTATTTACTAATAGGACGTTACCACATG
Organism: Benincasa hispida; assembly: GCF_027475165.1. Lineage (NCBI taxonomy): Eukaryota > Viridiplantae > Streptophyta > Magnoliopsida > Cucurbitales > Cucurbitaceae > Benincasa > Benincasa hispida. The sequence goes on along the minus strand of NC_143486.1, from coordinate 90,855,915 downwards.
CGTGCAAATCTTAGATAAAAATTTTAACCCTTTTCTCCAATAAAAATAAAATGATCTCATATGTCAAATAAAATTAATAAAATTCTACTAAGACAACTTAAAACATTTGTTCGGGATTTCCCCAAAAACATAAATTTAAAACTGGAAAACATTGAAGAACTTGAAAGTTTAACATAAAAAGTTCTAGAATTTCAAATACCAAGACTCATTTCAAGCATGAAAAACATGAAAACATGAGTGGAAGCTTCTGTCTGGTTCCAATGGCACTGTTACGAATTCTTTTTGTCATTCGTTAGTCCGTCTTTGCCCTTATTGAAAAATATATCATAAGAAAGGGTGAGTATGAAATACTCTAAGTGACCCATTACTAGGCCCACTAGGTGAATTTGTTAACCTTCCTATCTGACAGTTTATAACATGATAGTTGTGGCGATCCCGTAGGAAGACTAGCAGTCTAGTGGTCCAGAAAAAACATAAATCATGGCAGTCTAGTGATCCCGAAGGTATAAAAATCATGGTAGTCTAGTGAACCCGAAGGAACACATATCATGATGGTTTAATGAACCCAAAGGAACAAATATCATGACAGTCTAGTGAACTCAAAGGAACACATATCATGGCAATAGTGGTGATCCCTTAGGGACACCAAATTAGTCATAAATGGTGAACCTGAGGGTTAACAAACATAAGATGTACACTACCCGGTAGGAGTGCTAACAGTCACCATCAATCCAGCATGCAACATACAAAATCCAAATTTTGTATCAAACCATAAACATGTTATCATAATCTAATAACATAATTCATAGGTTCCTGGAACACCTTTAACAATCCATCCATTAGCAAATCATAGCAAATCATTCCATCACAATAATATCATGCTTTCACGTATATACACAATCTTAACATCAACTTAGTTAAGGTGTTTGGTTTGAGGGTGAACCAGTAGTAAACCACTTACCTTCGAATTAAATCCAAATAGCTAGTAATTTAACTTTACAAAACCTTGAATCCTAGGTAAATCCAAAATCATAAACTGAAATTAAATCCAATGTTTAGGGCACAATTCCAATAACAATTTAACCCAAATGTCTCTAAAAACTTACCCAACACGTGGTTTGATCCAAAACCACTTCGAAGCTTCAAAATCAACACGATCCAATAACTATATCACTAACATCAACCTTTAACTCTAATGGACAATAGCTTTAGATCTTCTGATCCAACCTCCAAAAATCACAATTAAAATAAAAGTTAAGCTGACACTTAGTGGGTATCAAAAAATTCTTAACAAAGACCCAAAACCTTACAAACAAACAAAAAGAGGATGTTGAACAATTTTACTCTTGTCAGAAAGCACCTTGAGAGTCTATTAAACTAAATTTAAACATCAAAATAATATCGGTAAGTCAAAACTTAGACCAAAATTTGATGGGTATTCAAGATCTTCCAAAAAAAATCTATAAAACACCAAATAACTTACTCAAAATATCAATTTCGGCAACAACAGTACTGGTGGCGACAATCATAGACGGACGATGGATCTTGCTGTTGGACGGCGCAAATTGATTAGGCTAGTGGCTGGTAGTGAGGGTCTTGCATGAGAAGGGTTTGCAAAAGTGAGAGAGAATGGGGAGTTTCCAGTTTTACTCATTCTTCAACAGTTAAAAATGAGACCCTATATGTCTCAAACAGACTGAACAAATTTTATACGATCCAATGGTTCAAACATCAGCAATCGACAATTTTATGGAAGTTGTCACTAAAAAACCGAACTGTTGTCTTTCTCTCCGATTTTCTGCCTCTTTTCACTCTCCTTTAATTTCAAATATCCCGATTCTTTCGGGATTTTTTTTCAAATTTTAAAAAGATAAATAAAATATTTTATCACAATATATCCAAAATCTCCAAAGATTCTATCAAATTAATAAATCAAGTAACTTCTCAAATTACCTTAATTTAGGCTCCAAAAATAAAAATTAAATGGCATAAAATCCATCAATTTGATACGAGTTAAATTCTTCCAATTATTTAAATCAATTTAAAATCACATAAAATATCTCCTCTATTGTTTTAAGTTGGCTCCAAAATCCAAAACTAAAGGAAATTAAAGTCCAACAATTTAAGATCATTACTCCAATTTATCCGAAACTCATGATGTTATATTAGAAGAAAAGAAAATTTATGGGTGTTGCAGAAGGGACATCTCAGTAGAATAAGAGAAAGAAATGGGTTACTGAAAATCCATATTTTTTTATGCAAAAAGGAAGGTAGTTTCAAGAAATATTGCCCCAAATACGCAAAATGGCGTGTAAAGAAAGATAAATTTCTTATTTTGGTTTGTTTTAAAGTTAATTTAGCTTCTATACCTATAGATACTTGGTGGATAGACCCTGGTGCTACTACTCACATAAGTATATCAATGCAAGGTTGCCTGTGGAGTCGGCTGTCAAGTGATGCTGAAAGATTCATCTGTGTGGACGATGGCAAAGCAATTCCAGTTGAAGCTATTGGGAATGTTAGATTACATTTAAAAACTTCTTGTTATTTGGATTTGAATGAGACTTTTGTTGTACTATCATTTAGACAGAATTTAGTTTCTACTTTTAGTTCAGACAAATTTGATTTTTCTTGTTTTTATGAAATAATAAAGTTAGTCTTTTCAAGATTCTAACTTATTGGTATTGGTTCTTTAAATGATAATCTATATATGCTTGATTCTTTTGCTTCATTTAAGATCCTATTATCTAATTCATGTGATACAAAGCGTAAATTAAATAAGAATTTTGCTGTGTTATGGCACAAGCGTTTAGGTCACATCTCTAAATAGAGAATTCAAAGCCTTGTATTAGATGGAATTCTTGATTCCTTTGATTTAAGTAACGTTGACGTTTTGTGGAATGTATTAAGGAAAAACAGACAAATATAGGAAAATTAGGTGTCAATCGATGCTCAGACGTCTTATAGCTAATACATACAGACATTTGTGGTCCATTTCCTATGACTTCTTGGAATAGACAACAATATTTTATTACGTTTATAAATGACTATTCAAGATATGGGTATCTATGTTTAATTCATGAGAAGTCTCAATTTTTGGACATTTTCAAGTCTTTCAAACCTGAAGTTGAATTTCAACTTGGAAAGAAAATTAAGGTTATCAAATCTGATCGTGGTGGTGAATACTATGATAGATATGATGGATCAAGTGAACAACGTCTAGGTTTCTGTGCCAAATACCTAGAGGAATATGGAATTTTCTCGCAATACACTATGTCAGAAAAACCCAACATGAATGGTAAGGCAAAATAGAACAGTTAAGGATATGGTAAAAAGTATGATTAGTCATTCTTTTCTACCAGAATCCCTCTGAGGTGAGACAATAAAGACTGCAGCATATGTTCTTAATAGGGTACCTAGTAAGCAGTAGCTAAAACCTCTTATGATCTGTGGATAAAAAACAAGCCCATTATTAGGCATCTTCACATCTCAGGTTGTTTAACTGAGGCTAGGGCGTACAAGCCTAACAAAAGAAAATTGGACTCAAACATTATTAGTTGCTACCTTGTTGGGTATTCTGAGTGCTCTCGAGGTTTTGAGTTTTATGATCCCACTTCTAGATCATTGTTTGAGATGGAAAATGCTAAATTCCTTGAATATATTGAGTTTAGGGGGGAAGATAACATAAGGAAAGTTGTCTTTGAAGAGGAATTAGTTTCTTTTCCTAACGTAGTTATAAATATTGTTCAGGCTCCAATTCCTGACTTCACTATTGAACCAATTATAGAAAAGGACAACATTGAAGTCTCCATTGTTGAACGTGAAGTTCAAACTCAACAGCTTCAATAAGGGCCAGTAAAGGGATCTATTAGAGAAAGAAGATGTGGACGTAATAGAAGATGATCCAATCAACTTCCAACAAGTTATACAAAATTCTCTCTCAAAAGTGGATAAATGTTATGGAAGAGGAAATAAAATCCATGAAAGACAATGACGTTTGAGAACTTGTCGAATTGCCATAAGGAATGAAATCCATAGGTATTAAATGGATAAACCAAAAGGGATTTGCACAACAATATTGAAAGATATAAGGCTCGTCTTGTTGCAAAGGATTTTGTTAAAAAAAAAAAGGCATCATTACAAACAAACTTTCTCTTTGGTTTCATCGAAAGACTCTTTTAGGATAATCATGGCATTGGTAGCTCGCTTAGATTTAGAGCTACACCAGATGGATGTAAAAACTGTGTTTCTCAATGCGAACATTGATGAGACGATTTATAGGGTGCAACCAGAAAACTTTGTGTTTGGTAATTCAAAGTTTACGATGTGCAAATTGAAGAAATTCATCTATGATCTCAAGTAAGCCTCTCGTCAATGGTATCACAAATTCCATGAAGTGATAATCTCTTTTGATTTTGAGGTGAATATAATGGAAGATTGTGTACATCACAAGTCCAATAGGAGTAAATCAATCTTTTTGGTGTTATATGTCGATGACATACTCATAGCAAGTAATGCTGTAGGTTTATTGTATGACACTAAGAGATTTTTAAAAAAGAATTTTGAGATGAAGGATCTTGGTAATGCTTATTTTGTATTAGGAATTAAAATATTTTGAGATCATTCTCAAGGTATTTTGAGATTGTCTAAAAAAAATACATTGAAAATATTTTAAGTAGATTTGGCATTAAAGAGTTTTACCAGGAGATACCTCGGTCGCTAAAGGTGATAAATTTCATTTAGGCCAATGTCCCAAGACTACACTCGAGACTAAGAAGATGTAGAAGGTTCCCTATGAATCAACTATTGGAAGTCTAATGTACGCACAAGTCTGTATGCATCTAGATTGCATTCATAGTCGGAGTGTTAGACAGATATTTGAGCAACCTAGGGATGGATCATTGGAAAGTAGCTAAACGAATTATGAGGTATTTACAGAGAACAAAAGATTATATGCTCACTTATCAGAAATTAGAAGTCCTGGAGATCATTGGGTATTCTGATTCTGTTTATGTTGGATGCCAAGATACTTTGTGATCCACTTCAGGCTATATCTTCATGTTAGTGGGAGCAGTTGTATCCTGGAAAAGTGTTAAACAAACACTTATGGCTTCTTTTACCATGGATGCAGAATTTATAGTATGTTATTAGATGTCCAATCATGGAATATGGTTGCTAAATTTTTTCACTGGGTTGTAGATAGTAGTTGGCATAGAAAGACCACAAAAATAATTTTGTGACAATAAGTTGCCAATGATGTATTACAACAACAAAAAAAGCAATACGAAGTTAAAGCATGTAGACGTAAAGTTTCTAATTGTTAAATATATAGTTCAAAATGGTCAAATTTCTATAGAATACATAGGAACAAACTCTATGGTGACAGATGCATTGATTAAAGGCTTATCACCTAAAGTTTTTCATGAGCATGTTGCTCATATGGGTGTTAGTCACTTTTCTGATTCCATAGTTTAGTGAGAATTTGTTATTGAGGATGTTCTTTGACCTTATTTCGTACTTTCTATATAGAATAAAGTCGATGGTTTATGTTTTATTATCTGAACTTGTTTATCATACATATGGTTTAGCATAAAGTTTTTAAAAATGATCTCACTAAGGAATTTGGACCAGTTGGAAATAGGCATGATCTAGATCACTTTGCATGTGGTTTCCATGCTATCGATCCATACTTGACCTATGTCATTGTATGTATTGGAATTGGTGATCAAGAAAGGTTTAGTTACTAGGGTAGTGACAAAAGTTGCCTTGATTCGGTGTTAATACAAGGATGGACCAGGTTGAACTAAAAGGGAATCCTATGATTAAAATAACTTCTTTATGAACGCTTAAGGTTGATGTGATTTAAATACATCAAGTATACAGACATATCCAAATGGGAGATTGTTAGATGTGTAGGAACCAGTGAAGGCCTTTGAACGAAAACGGGGATCAGACCCAAATCTCAATTTTTACAGAATGCTCAATTTTACATATTCAATATAGAAACTTTATGTATTAAAATAAATTACAACATGCTTGAAAAAAAGAATAAAAGAGAAGAAGAAGAAGAGTTTAAAAAAAAACTTTGAAGAACCCTTCTTCAAAATATCCTTTTCCAAAAACGTCACGAACAGAATTATCTCTAAATGGCCACTACTACTCAAAACCTCCTGTATTCTCTAGGGAATCCAAAGAGTTTGTGGGCTCTTGGAATTTTGGGAGAGTGAAAAATTAGAGATGAGAGAAGAGGAGATTGGGAAGATTGGGCTCACATAACAGTTCTGTGATACTCCCACTACCAAAACGAATAAGAAGAAGATCTCCCTCATCCAACCACGCATACAATACATGAGTTAAGAGAGAGAATAAGGGAGGGAAGTTATTTCCCTTCCTTAATTTCAAATATAAAATAAATTTAAATTAAATTAAATTAAATTAGAAATAATTTATTATACATATATACGTAACTATATGTTCTATCACATATAACTTATAGTTTCTATATTGTATCAAATACAATATAACTTATAGTTTCAATTCTCTCACCAATGACATTTAATATAAATTCATTTATATTAAATTTAATTATATGAAACTAATTCATATAATTAATATTTAAATCATATTCAAATATTTATTTCCTCTCAAATAAACTTTATAATGTATCAAATACATTATAGTAATTATATCATGTATAATCAAATTATATTAATTTTATTGCATATAATTAATTCCCTCAATTAATTTGAACAATTCAAATTAATCCGAAATTGATTCTCATTTTAATCTCCATTAAGCTACAGGTGGGACCTCATGGATCTGTAGATTGAAGCAACAATGTTACTTGAATAATCAATTAAACTCATTTAATTAAATTACTCAACATCCATTAACTGTCGGCCATTTCACTAAAGACGAACAACTGCACTCTTTGCACTACAGATATATTTCTGTGTCCATTGGATATAACGAGTCAATAGTGTGTTGACCTTTTATAAGTTGGAGTACAACTATGCCAAAATTACCGTTTTGCCCCTGTAGTTACATCAAACTCCTTAAGTACCACTGATCCCTTTAATGAATAATAAATCATAGGCTAACTATAACCAAACCCCTCTCGGCTCAAGAGAAGGTGTGGCGCCACATTGTTCAAGTCCCAAAATTAGCCTTTAAGAGAGAAATTTATCTACTTATCCCTTTTGGAATTAAAGAAGCATGCACAATAGAAGCAATTTATCTACTTATCCCTCTAATGAACAATTGATTTAGGATCTTAATCACTAAATCCATTCCCTCTTAGGCCAACGAGAGATGGAGCCCCTTGTTCAAGACCCGGGATCAGCCTTAGGAGAAAAACCTTTTGAGTATCCCTAAAATTGGTAGAAGTGAGTTCCATCTTGTAAATTCTATGTACCCAATCTTATTCCGAAAATGGGAGGCATATTGAGTAGTGTTGTTGAGTTTACCCTTACCTATACAGATCAAGGGACAATCCAAAATAAACAGGAGTTCATAGAAATCAATATGACAATAGCCAAGGAGCTTTAGGCTATTATACTCGAACTTGATCCAGTTCCATATAAAGTCCAAGTACTCATAACAATAGCCAAAGATTCGTAGTTTATTGGATTTAGAGTTATCAATTCATTTTCATTCAACAACATTTGTCAAAATAAACTTCATATATGTTTACTATTTACAAGTTAAGAGTTTAGGATATACAACCCAACAATCCCGACCTCAGGGAAGGAGTGAACTTCGTCTTGTGTAGTTGTATTCTCAGCTCCCAAATTAAATGAATCCCCACAATGGTAGGCTTGTTGAGTCAGCGATCTAGCCGCTCTCACCTATAAAAATCAAAAGACCGCCCTCATAGGTCATTCACAACCCACTCAGGATTCAGGTCATGTCATTTATGTGTTGGGTTTTATGTCCTAAAACTCACAATTTGTAATAAAATAATAATATTATATAGTCAATAAACTTGTTATTTATTTTAGAAATTGCATACATAAAAGTCTAAATCCAATAAACTAAGATCCATGACTATTATATGAATACTCGAACTTTATGTAGAGACATAAAGATGGATCAAGTTCGAGTAAACAATAAAAATGGTCTATAGTACATGATTATGGTTGGGTACCTTATTCTAGTAACACTATTTGATGCGGCCTACTCTGTAGTTGTTACAAAGAGTTGTAAAGTGCTACATACGAAGTGATTCAAATTCTTACATGTTATGACATGAGGAGTGGGGGTGTCCTATAAAAATGGGTTTGTACAAGATCGGACCACGAAATCAGTCACTCTTACTTTATAATGTTGTTTACTGTTTAAGACTGACTATTTCAAAGTGATGACCTAGGTAACTCGATCTTAATCCTAAGTAACTATGAACTCCTGTTTATTCGGGATTAACCTTAGATTTGCATAGGTGAGGATTGGCTCAACAGCGCTGGCTCAATAAGCCTCACATTTCAGTGGTAAGACTGAATAGATAGTAAGATACATAGGATGCAAGATGGAATTCACACTACCCAATTTAGGGATAGGAGAAAGACTGTTCTCTCAAATACTGAATCTAGGTTTTGAACAAGGGGCCTCACCCTCTCACTAGGCTGAGAAAGTTTTGGTTGAGTGACTGGATCACAAACCAGTTGTTCATTAGAGGATCAGTAAGAACTTAAGGAACAAGACGAAATCTCAGGGGTAAAGCAGATATTTGACCCAGCCGTTATTACGAACAACCTGTGAAGGGTCGACTTACTAATTATGGTTAAATAATGTGGACATAATAGATCTACAGTGAGGGGAGTTCAACTATGGGCTTTAGTGGAGTGATCCATTAGTTAACGAATGGGGGTTAATTCGATGTGATGAATTTAGCCAATTAATCTCGGATCCTTGGAACCTATGATTCGTAGGTCTGTAAGGTCCCCCTACTAGCTCATAAATGGGTTAACTTTAGAGTAATGTGATAAGTTAATTTGAAACGTTCAAATTAGAATTAAAGGAATTAGTAATTATATGAGATATAATTACACGTTTAATTTTATGGATTAAATAGAATTAGAGAATTAATATTTAAATATGATTTAATATTTGAAGGTGGATTTGTGTAAAATTAATTTAATATTTGATATTAAATTAATTAGAATTATTTAAATTGTTTAAATAATTATTTATTAATTTCATTAGAAAAATTAATTTATGAAATTAATTTTGTAAAATTCAATTTTTGAAATCAAATTGTTTTTTAAACCATTTGGTAAAAATTGGAAAAGTTAGAAAAACACTAAATGGAATGTTGGTGTTTACCATTACACCTTCAACTTGCTCACACAAAACCCACTTCATTTGGCTTCAATAACTCTAAGCATGAGTTGCATCTCATGCAACTATCTTCTTTGTATGAAGGTCCTGCAATATATTGAGAAGATTGGAGTGGAATTGAAGCATGCATCTATAGAATTTTTGTTGAAAATTCGTGTTGAAGAAGTTGTTCTTCAAGTGGGTTGAAACAGGAGCTCTTCTCCAAGTTCCTTTTGTTCAAGCTTATTCTGAGTCCCACAACTCAATCTAAAGCTCCAAGCGAATAGTGGGGAAGATCTTGAGGTGGTCTATAGCAAGATTTGGAGAAGTTTTCAGTTGAGAATCAAAAGTTGAAGAAGTTCTACAAAGGTATGGCTTGAAACCCTTTTATTTTAGTATGAGCATGTTTTAGTTACTGCCAAAATTAATGAATTAGTACTTATTGATCCTTGTTGCTTCTGCTACTTATTGATATACTCTAACAATTCGTATCAAAGCATCATTTAAGCACTCAATTTGATTTAATTTTGGTGTTGTGGGTGTTTTTTCGTGAGTTACTTGAACATGGTGCATTGATATGGTTTTGGCATTTAATTTCTCTTTGATTTCTTGATTAAATTTGTAATTGACTCTAGATTGATGAGCTTATATGTGTTTTCAAGAGTCTGTAATTTATTTGGAGTCATTAGAGTTGAAATTAACATGTAATTGAAGAAACAAGTGAAAAAGGTCGAGCTATAGATTCTACGTCTTCAGCCTCTGCATAAATCTGGGTGTTGAAGTGTTGCACGCTAGACGATCGTGTAGCTTCGGACGCTAAACGATATGAAGAGGTGCTATAAGATAGCACTACACAATCGTATAGCTTTGTACGCGTGCTAAACGATAAGAAGAGGTGTTATACGATAGCACTACACGATCATGTAGCTTTGTGCGCGCGTTAAATGATCAAAAGAGGTGTTATTCGATAGCACTACATGATCGTGTAGCTTTGTGCGCGCGCTAAACAATCAGAAGAGGCGTTATACGATAGCACTACACGATCGTGTAGCTTTGTCCGGCACTAGATTTTGGCGATATATGATAGTGGAAAACGCTAGGCGATCGTGTAGCTTTGTCTGGCGCTAGACGGTGGCGATATACGATAGTTGAGAGAAGCTATACGATAACACTACAAGATCATGTAGCTTTGTGCGGGCGCTGAGTGATGTCAAGAGGCACTATACGATGGCGCTACACAATGAGGCAGGCGATAGACATCAAGCTATATGATAACACTACAAGAACAGCCAGTTCGACCGATTTTATTGAGGTTCGTTCCGGTTCAGCCTTAAAAGGTTTTTGGCTAGCCTGGTGTAGATTTTTCTAGTCCAGTTCAAGTTTTTTGGGTTCAATTTGAGCTGTTTGAGCTACTCATAAGCGGTTTTGAAGCAGTTTTGTAATAATTAGGTTTTTGTTTATTGGTTTATACAAAACTAAAACCATATCAATTTGTGTTTAATTATTTATGCATGTGATGTGTGCAGTAATTATATAAATCTTGTATATGCATACGGTATGTCATGTAGATTTAAAGACCCACCGTAGGAAGCATGTTACATACATTGAAAGTGTGTTATAAAATGTTATAATATATAGTATGCATGTTAGGGTTTCTTTTATTTAATATAATTGTTATATTAAATATTGAATGCCTTTGATATATGTTGTGGATGTTTAGCATGTCTAAAATTTTGTAAACTGTTATAAAATTGGGTTAGACGTTTAAAATCTATAACAAAGAACAGTTGTATGGTCACGTAGGTTAACCACTCGTTTTAATAGTTAAAAATAGATCGTTAAAATTTGTAAAACTTGGGTTAAAAACTCAACCGGTATATAATCCTATCTAAGGTTAGGGGTACTTAAGTTGACGGTTTATGGAACACCTCCTACCTGGAGATTATGGCCAAAATATTGAGCGTTGTTAATCGGTTTTATGGGCATACGTGAGCGATGTGAGGTGATAAAACGGTTTATCACCTAGACATCGTAGGTTAAAATTTATTTATAAAAGTTATACATCGATAAACCACTTAGACTTAGGGTTATTTTTATTAGTAAAAAAGAACCTAAGTATATTTTTACCCATATTAATATAACACTTCAGTGGGAGTTTAATAACTTCTATACGATAAAGTTATTAGAACACTTCAGTGGGAGATTAATAACATATAAGATACGTTATTTTTAGCTCTCACGTCCCTAAGAGTTCACAATTGAGATTTAAGCGGTACTTCATGTCACCATGGGAGTGACCTCCATATGGAAAGTATTTTTTAGCATAAATCTAGATTTCGGTGAATAAAGGGAAGTTGTTCAAACCATAAATCAATTATATGATATATAGATTTCAACTGCCACGTCTCCACATAGTTTACACGGTGAGATTCATATGACGCTTCGTGTCACCTAGGAGTGACCTCCATACGGAAAGTATTTGTATGAGTCAATAATAAGGTAAAGGGGGGAAGTTGTTTATAGTAAGTGAGTAAAAGAAATGTGTCAACATATCCAGCGGTCTCTTCTATTAGTTTGGACCGTGAGATTCCTATGTTGCACCTACTGGTTTACTTTAAGCCGCCCTTTCTAGTCATTTAACAATGGCTATCCCCATGAAGGGTTGTAACATAGGATTCAAAACAACTCAAACTCCAGAAATGGATAGGATTTCTTAGGTCTATTCCCAACCATGACTCTCCATTTCGGTAGCATAGTTGGGGTCGACCTCTGACATCTGAAAAACAGAGGGTTACACTTACAGAATTATTAAGTGTGTTAGTAATTTCTGACCGAAAGCGGTAGCTAAATGACTATCGGAATATGAGTTATTCTGAAGATGGAGATAGTATTTAGTCAAGAATGTCTTGCTGTAATATCGTTGCAAATAAATAACTGTTATGGGTATATTATTACTTGTTCTGCTAAAACTTCAATATGGGTTTAGTTTCAATTTGCAAATTAGAATTTATTAAAAATTTTCAGTATGTCGAATCCTTCTAGAATACTCACTTCCAAATTAGATAATGGTAAAATCGAATCAACAAACAAATTACTAGTAGTTAATGTCTTCAATAGAGTTTTAACAGAAGATTGTACTCTATATCTCGACTCATCTAAAATTTTGAATAACATAAATGAGAATGCAAAATTTGAACAACAAGATAAATATGATTTACTTATTATCGAAGCGTGTTTAGTGGAAAACAATAAAATCTAGATAATTGATTCAGGTACTGCTAATCATGTTTGTACTTTCTCATAGGAAACAAGTTCCTGAAGATAGTTGACAAAGGGCGAAACAATCTTTAAGGTATGGACCGGGGAGTTATTTCAGCTAAAGCAGTGGGAGATATGAAGTTATTTATAGGAGATAAGTACATTTATTTGAAAAATGTGTATTCCATTCCTTCTATGAAAATGAATATAATATCTATCTCTTGTTTGCTAGAACAAAATTATAAAGTTTATTTCGAAAATTATGAGTGTTCATCAATACTAGAAGTAAACAAATTTGTTCTGCAAAATTAGAAAATAATTTGTATATGTTAAAACTGACTGAGATTAAAGCCATATTGAACATAGAGATGTTTAAAACTGCTGAGACTTATAAGAAAAAGAAAATTTCTCCAAATGCCTATCTTTGGCAATTGAGACTGAGTCACATAAATCTCAATAGGATTGAGAGACTGGTCAAGAACGGTCATCTAAATAAGTTAGAAGACAGTTCGTTACCACCTTGTGAATCCTATCTTGAAGGTAAAATGACAAAAAGAACTTTTTCTGGAAAAGGTCTTAGAGCCAAAGAACCCTTAGAACTGATACACTCAGATCTTTGTAGTCCTCTAAATGTTAGAGCTAGATGAGGGTATGAATATTTCATCAGCTTTGTAGATGACTATTCTAAGTATGGGCATATGTACCTAATACACCAAAAGTTTGAAACTTTTGAAAAGTTCAAAGAGTATAAGGCTGAGGTTGAAAACCAATTAAGATTAAAACACTTCGATTAGATCGAGGTGGTGAGCATATGGACTTAGAATTTCATAACTACACTATAGAACATGGAATCCAATCTCAACTCATAGCCCCTGGCATACCTCAGCAAAATGGTGTGGCAGAAAGGAGAAATAGAACTTTGTTAGACATGGTTCGTTCCATGATGAGTTATGCTCAGTTACCAAATTCTTTCTGAGGACATGCACTTGAAACTGCAGTGTATATTTTGAACATTGTTCTCACGATAAGTGTTTCTGAAATATCTTATGTGCTCTTGAAAGGACGTAAAGGAAATTTACGTCACTTTAGAATTTGGGGTTTCTCAGCACATGTGTTGGTGCAAAATCCTAAAAAGTTGAAACGTCGTTCAAAAGTATGCCTATTTGTAGGCTACCCAAAAGAAAAAAAAAAAAGGTGGTTTCTTTTACGATACTCAGGAAGACAAGGTATTTGTATCGACAAATGCAACCTTCCTAAAGGAAGACCATATGAAGAATCATCAACCTCGCAGTAAGCTAGTAATAGAGGAAATGTCCAGAGAAACGACAAATGTATCAACAAGAGTTGTTGATCGAGTAGGTCCATCAACAAGAGTTGTTGATGAAACTGGTACTTCACACCCTTCTCAAGAGTTGAGAATGCCTCGTCGTAGTGGGTGGGTTATGCAACAGCCTGACCGGTACACGGGTTTAACTGAAACTCAAGTCATCATACCAGATGATGGCTTAGAGGATCCATTGTCTTTCAAAGAAGCAATGAATGATGTGGATAAAGACCAATGGATTAAAGCCATGGACCTTGAAATAGAATCTATGTATTTCAATTATGTCTGGGATCTTGTAGATCAACCTAAAGGGGTAAAACTCATCGGTTGCAATGGATCTACAAGAGAAAACGAGACCAAGCTAGTAAGGTACAAACCTATAAAGCAAGACTTCTGGCAAAAGGGTTTACCCAAAGAGAGGGGGTAGAGTATGAAGAAACTTTTTCTCCGGTTGCATGATAAAGTCAATTAGGATACTCTTATCCATAGCTACATTTTATGATTATGAAATATTGCAAATGGATGTCAAGACAGATTTTCTGAATAGCTATTTTGAAGAGAGTATCTATATGTCTCAACCAGAAGGGTTTATTGAACAGGATCAAGAGAAAAAGGTTAGTAAATTTAATCGATCCATTTATGGGTTGAAACAAGCATCTAGAGCCTGGAATATGAGATTTGGCACTGCAATCAAATCTTAGATTTTGAACAAAATGTTGACAAACCCCATGTATACAAGAAAATCATTAACAAAACTGTCGTTTTTCTGGTGTTGTATGTTGATGATATTCTACTCATAGGGAATGAAATAGAATTTCTAGCTGATGTTAACAGAAGGCTGGCTTCGCAACTCTAAATGAAAGATTTGGGAGAAGCACAGTATGTTCTTGGGATCCAAATATTTCGGAATCACAAGAACGGAACATTAGCATTATCTCAAACATCTTATATAGACAATATATTGTCTAGGTATAAAATGCAAAATTCCAAGATATGATTGTTACCTTTCAGACATGGAATTTACCTGTCTAAGGAACAAAGTCCTAATAATCCTTAAGAGGTTGAGGACATAAATCAAATTCCATATGCATCAGCAGTAGGGAGTTTAATGTATGCAATGTTGTGTACTCGTCCCGATATATTCTATGTCATATGAATAATGAGCAGATTTTAGTCCAATCCTGAATATGATCATTGGACTGTTGTTAAGAACATTATCAAGTATCTTCGGAGAATGAGAGATTATATGCTTATGTATGGTGCTAAGGATCTGATCCTTACTAGATACACTGGTTCTGACTTCCAAACCGATATTTATTCTAGGAAATCAACTTCAGGGTCAGTATTCACTCTGAATGAAGGTTCAGTTGTGTGGAGAAGCATCAAGCAGAATTGTATTGCTGACTCCACAATGGAAGCTGAGTATGTAACTGAAAGTGAAGCAGCAAAATAAGTAGTATGGCTTAGAAAGTTCCTGATTGACTTGGAAGTAGTTCCTAATATGCACCTGCCTGTCACTCTCTATTGTGACAACAGTGAAGCAGTTGCATATTCAAAGGAACCTCGAAGCCATAAAAGAGGAAAGCATATCGAGTAGAAGTACCATCTCATCAGGGAGATTGTACACAGAGGAGACGTAATTGTCATGCCGATAGCTTCACAAGACAACTTAGCTTATCCATTTACAAAGGCCCTCTCGGCTAAAGTGTTTGAGGGTCACCTATTGGGACTAGGTCATCGAGAAATTCATCACTAGGACAAGGGAAGAATTTATGGATATTAAAATGCCCTAGTTTGTTGTTTTTGTACGTTTTGTTCTCTCCGTATAAACTCAATATTGTATATATTTTTATATATTGATCCACTGGAGTTTTAGTCTAAGTGGGAGTATTATTGGGTTTTATGTCCTAAAACTCGAAGTTTGTAATAAGATAATAATATTCTATAGTCAATAAACTTGTTATTGATTTTATAAATTGCATACATAAAAGTCTAAATCCAATAAACTAAAATCCATGAATATTATATGAATACTTGAACTTTATGTAGAGATATAAAGATGGATCAAGTTCAAGTAAATAGCAAAAATGATCTATAGTACATGACTAAGATTGGGTACCTTATTCTGGTAACACTATTGGATGCGGCCTACTCTATAGTTATTACAAAGAGTTGTAAAGTGCTACATAGGAAATGATCCAAATTCGTACATGTTATGACATGAAGAGTGAGGGCATCCTATGCAAATGGATTTGTACAAGATCAGACCACGAAATCAGTCACACTTACTTTATAACATTGTTTACTGTTTAAGACTGACTATTTCAAAGCAATGATCTAGGTAACTCGATCTTAATCCTGAGCTAACTATGAACTCCTATTAATTCGGGATTATCCACAGATTTGCATAGGTGAGGGTTGACTCAACAGCGCCGGCTCAATAAGCCTTCCATTTCAAGGGTAAGATCGAATAGGTAGCTGGGGACATAGGATCCAAGATGGAGTTCACCCCTACCCAATTTAGGGATAAAAGAAAGGTTGATCTCTCAAGTACTGAATTCAGGTTTTGAACAAAGGGTCTCACCCTCTCACTGGGCTGAGAAAATTTTGGTTTAGTGACTGGATCACAAACCAGTTGTTCATTAGAGGATCAGTAGGAACTTAAGGAACAAGACGTAATCTCGGGGAAAGAAGACATTTGACCCAGTCGTTATTACGAACAACCTGTAAAGGGTCGACTTACTCATTATGGTTAAGTCATGTGGACATAATATACCTACAGTGAGAGGAGTTCAACTATGGGTTTTAGTGGAGTGATTCATTAGTTAACGAATGAGGGTTAATTCAGTGTAATGAGTTTAGCCAATTAATCTCGCATCGTTGGAGTCCATGATCTGTAGGTCCGCGAGGTCCCCCTACTAGCTCATAAATAGATTAGCTTTAGAGTAGCGTCATAAGTTAATTTGAAACGTTCAAATTAGAATCAAAGGAATTAGTAATTATATGAGATATAATTACACGTTTAATTTTATGGATTAAACGAAATAGGAGAATTAATATTTGAAGATGGATTTGTGTAAAATTAATTTAACATTTGATATTAAATTAATTAGAATTATTTAAATTGTTTAAATAATTATTTAAATTGTTTAAAGAATTATTTATTAATTTTATTAGAAAAATAATTTATGAAATTAATTTTTTAAAATTAATAACATTTTCAATTTTTGAAATCAAATTGTTTTTTGAATCATTTGGTAAAAATTGGAAAAGTTAGAAAAACACTAAATGGAATGTTGGTTTTTTCCATTACACCTTCATCTTGCTCACACAAAACCCACTTCATTTGGCTTCAATAACTCCAAGCGTGAGCTACATCTCATGCAACCATCTTCTTTGCATTAAGGTCCTGCAATATATTGAGAAGATTGGAGTGGATGCATCTATAGAATTTTTGCTGAAAATTCGTGTTGAAGAAGTTGATCTTCAAAGCGGGTCGTACTTGTAGTATCACCAAGATAAGGTAGGGATGGAAATAGTTTGGTTTGGCGGTCAAACCAAACCGAATCGAATCGAATTTTCTAATATGTGAAAATGAACCGAACCGATTTATTGGTTCAAATCAAACTGATCTGAACTACATATATGTAGTTCAGTTTGGTTTCAAATTTGGTTTTGATATTTTAAAAAAATCTATGTTGTATTTTTTTTAATTAAAAAATATTTCGATTCGATTTGGTTTTAAATTTGGTTTTTTCTTTAAATTAAAAACGGTTTGGTTTCAAATTCAGTTTTACTTTTTTTAATATATAAATAAATAAATATAGATTAGTTAAAAATGGTTCAATTCAGTTTCAAATTTGATTTTAGAAGTTGATACCGAACTAAATCGAACCGTATTAATTCGATTTCAAAATTTCATCAAATCAGATTGAACTGCATTTTTTGGTTTCACTGAGTTTTTTATTTGGTTCGATTGATTTTTTATAAACGATTTGATTTTTGCAGTATGAATGGCCACCCCTAGGATAAGGTATCCAGTCTTATCCATCTACTACAAACCATTTAGGTTGTCACTTAAACATGATCCACATGTATGTCTCTACATACATGTTTAAGCTACAGATGATAACCTTGGATGTTAGTTTATTGTATTGTGGGATTAATGCTATTAGATGTCAAATAAAATATATGATATTTTATTAAATAAATAAAATATTTATACAGTAAAATTACAAACTACAGAACCCTACAAGATTTAGGGCACCAACCCCAACAAGACATATTTAAAGTAATAATACATATAACTAAAGTATGGGCTATGTATGTGGATTCAAATTTTATCATATTGGGTTATTTTATTAGATTTGGTCATATTATATGATCTAATTAATTAAGGTCGTACATTCCTAATTGAGTATAGACTTAATGGGTAGAAGCTATTGTTTCCAATATACCATAGGGCTATGGTTTATGGTTTCCAATATAAAGAAACCATAGGGCTATGGTTTCCAATATAAAGAAACCATAGGGCTATGGTTTCCAATATACCAAAATAATACGAACTAAGTATTTCTTGGATCTGGTATATAAAGAAACCCTAGGGCTATGGTTTCCAATATACCAAAATAATATACACTTAGTCTTTTTTGAATCCCATCTAGAGAGAGATCCCACTAAGGTCATTTAAAGTTTTTGTTGAGGAAGACAATAGTCATTCTTAAAGTTTTTATCATCTTGAAGGTATCATCAGTCTCTCAATGGAATCTGGTATGTTATTTATTTTTGACAATTTGGCATGAATGATCCTAGGGTTAATCTATTCAACATAGATTTAAAGTTATAATACTAACACTCCATGACTACTACTAAGTTTCTTCATGGTCCTCCAAAGTTCTTCATGGGTTCTTTCAGCTTCCCATGGGTCTTTTGAACTCCCTCATGAGTTCTCTAAGCTTTTTCTATAAGTTCTCTTAGTTGCTACATGAGTTCTAGTGAGGTCTCTTTCTCTCATGGGCTCCAGGTTTTTTATGGCTCTGGATTCTCCCATGGGTCACTGTCCATCCACTTTTTAAAATGTATAAATATTTAGACTTAGTCTTTGTGGTTAGGAAGGTTAGATATTCTTTAGAGGAGTTGGTTGATGATTCTTAGGGACTATTCTTAGCCTCTTGAAGGTGTATTTATACTTATACTTCTATATACAAATTAACTTGTGAAATACATTTGCAATATGGTATTAGAGCCAAATTAAACAATTTCTACCATCTCCAACCCTCTGTTCACAAGTCTAAGTCTTCTGTTTCCAGATCTACTGGACCCCTATTTCCAGATCCCTCTGCCTCCGCCACCCAGATCTACTGCCTCTGCCTCACACAACTACCTCTGACGAGCCAAGCCGACCAGCAAACAACGAGTCGGATCCCTATTTCAACGACAAGTCCAGCAACCCTCTTCGTCACTCAAAGAGGTCTGTGTCCACTATTCGTCGGCGTCACCAATGCATTCTATTCACCGACGTCATGTCAGCTCCCATCAAACCAGGCCCACTGGATCCCTATTCGCAAATCCCTGTTCACCCAATAAACCAGATCCAAACGATGAGCCAAGTCGACCAGCAAATGAGAACCGATCCAATGAGTCGTTCTCATCGAGTCTAGCTATAAACGAACTAAGCTGGTTCAATAAGCCCAACCAATCAACCAAATCAAGCCACTGAACCGCGCCGATGAGCTACTTTGTTTCCAATGGAGCCGAGCTACCGAGCTAAGCCATCAGACGATTGAGCCGAGCCGAGTCACAAGCCTTTTTTTTTGTTTTGTTTTTTGTTTTCTTCCCAATTGAGCCAGTCGAATCACGTGGAGAAGGACCATGTGTTTTACCCTATTAGTACTATTCTTGATGGGACAAATTATCTTACCTGAGCCCATCAAATGAAGATTTTTCTAATAGAGCGTAAGTTATGGCGCATTGTCATCGGCGATATTCCTAAACCAGTCAAGATACCTGCTGAGGATGATATTAAATTTATTGAAAGGATAGAGAATTGGGATAGTAAAAATCATCATATCATCACTTGGCTCGGTAATACATCTATACCTACCATCGATGTTCAGTTTGATGCGTTTGATGACACCAATAGTTTATGGGATTTCCTATCAACAGTTTTCAGTTGGATTAGCTCATTTTTATCAATTGCACAACATTCTTGTTAGTCTTAATGAGGAGACTGGCCAATCCGTTAACAAATATTTGGCCACGCTTCAGCCAATTTGGACACAATTAGATCAAGCTAAAATTAGTGTTGATCATCTTCATCTTATTAGGTTTCTTATGGGGCTTTGTCTAGAATATCAATCTATTCACATTGCTCTGAACTCTCTTCTGTAAAAACTATAAGCTCACTGGGCACTAATTTGCCAACTGCCCAAAAATCAAGTGTAGATATTGTCACAAACGCAAGCATATTCTGAACAACTGTTCCACACGACCACCTCCACCTTCAAGACATTTCTTGAAGATAAGACACGTTAGTAAGCCTGGTTCTGTCTCTGCTGCTGCTATTGTCTCGTCTACTGATTCTGAACATTCTCTGTCTAATTTTCAGATGAGTGATTTTCAAGACTTACTTAAATAGATGATTTTGTACAATTCCTCCACTCTTGCGATTTCTCCAAGTAATCGATGTCTTCTTGATTCCGCATGTTGTAATCATATGACTTCTGATTTTCCCCTTTTGACTATACCCACTCTTGCCAAATCCCTTCCTCCTATCTATGCTGCTGATGATAATTGTATGACCATATTCCATGTTGGATCCATTGACACTCCCACACTCCAACTTTTCAATACTTATTATGTTTCAAACCTAACCTTTAATCTTGCCTCAAATGGACAGTTGTGTGATCTTGGCTTAATTGTTTCTTTTTCTTCAATTGGGTGTCAGGTTTAAGGATTCATAGATGGGACAAACGGTTGGTGCGTGTCAAAGTGGGAAGATTGTTTAAGCTCACTTCACTTCAGCTGCCTAATTGCATTCTTTCTGCTTCTGTCACTGACTCTGCTATATAACAGTGGCATCTTAGTCTTGGTCATGCCTCTTTTAACAAACTCCATAATTTGATTTCTCGTAAAACTTTCAATAATGTTTCCAAGTTTATTCCCTTTTATTATGTGAAATGCAAACTTGTTAAACAGCCTGCATTATCATTTTCTCAGTCCAATTCTATATGCGATCAACCGTTGGACTTAATTAATTTTGACATTTGGGGTCTTGCTCCTACTTCTACTATTACTGGATATCGCTATTTTGTGTTGTTTATTGATAATTACTCTTGGTTCACCTGGATATATTTTCTTAAAGAATATCTGACCTTCCTAACCATAAAGTCTAAGTCTAAATATTTATACATTTAAGAATGCTTTCCTTAATGGGGCTTTATCTTAGGAAGTCTATATGCAACCATCCCTAGGTATCTCTCCACCATCTCAGAAGGTGTGTCTAATTCGTCTAGCATTGTATGGGTTAAAACAATCCCCGCGAGCCTGGTTTGCAACTTTTAGTTCTACCATTGTTTAACTTGGGTTTATGTCGAGACCTCGGGGCACAACACTTTTTACTCGTCAGACATATCATAATATTGTTCTTCTTCTTTTATATGTTGATGATATCATTATTATTGGAGATGATCCTTAGGCTATTTTTTATTTACAACATTACCTTGGCAAGCACTTTGAGATGAAGGGTTTGGGATCCCTTAGTTACTTACTTGGTCTTGAGGTATCAATGAGCTTTGCTAGCTATTCATTGTCTCAAACAAAGTATGCTTCAGACTTATTGGTGCATTCGGGGATTACTTACCTGTTGGGTTTTATGTCCTAAAACTCGTGTTATGTAAACAATGGAGCTTATTCTAAAAATTCAATAAAGGTGTTATTGAATAGATCTATTGCTTGAATAGAAATCCAATAAACCTAAAAGTCCCTTGACTGTTGGATGAGTACATGAACTTTATGTGGAGACATAAAGGTGGATCAGGTTCGAGTAAATAGTCAAAATGATTTATAGTATATGGATAAGGTTGGCTATTCTGGTAAAACTATCGGATACGACCTGCTCTGTAGTTATTACAAAGAGTTGTAAAGTGCTACAAATGAAGTGATTCTAATTCGTTCAAGTTGGACATGAGGAGTGGGAGTGTCCTTGTGCAAAAGAGTTTGTACAACATCGGACCATGAAATGAGTCACTCTTACTTTATAACGTCGTTTACTATTTAAGACTGACTATTTCAAAGCGATGACCTAGGTAATTTGACCTTAATCCTGAGCTAACTATGAACTCTTGTTTATCTGGGATTGCCCTTAGATTTGTATAGGTGAGGGTTGGCTCAACAGCGTCGGCTCAATATGGCTACCATTTCAGGGGTAAGACCGGATAGATAGCTTGGGACATAGGGTGTAAGAGTGAATTCACTCCTACCCGCTTTAAGGATAGTAGAGAGATTGTTCCTTAAAGTGTTGATTCTAGGGCTTGAACAAGGGATCCCGCCCTCTCATTTGGTATGAGAGGGACTCGATTTTGTGATTGGATCATAAAAAAATGTTCATTAGGGGATCGGTGGGGACTTAAGGAACAAGAGGTAATTTCGGGGTAAAACAGAGATTTGACTCAGCCATTATTACGAATAACCTATGAAGGGTTAACTTACTAATCATGGTTATATCGAGGGGACATAATATATCTACAATAAGGGGAGTTCAACTATGGACTTTAGTGGAATGACCCATTAGTTAACGAATGGGGGTTAGATCGGTCTAATGAGTTTAACTGATTAATCCCGGATCGTTGGAGCCCATAATCTGTACGTCCATGAGGTCCCCCTACTAGCTCAGAAATGGATTAGCTCTAGGGTAGCGTGATAATTTAATTTGAAACGATCAATTAGAATCAAACGGAATTGGAGAAAATATATTTAAATATGATTTAAATATATGAAGATGAATTTGTGTAAAAATTAATTTAATATTGGATATTAAATTAATTAGAATTATTTAAATTGTTTAAATAATTATTTATTAATTTTATTAGAAAATTAATTTGTAAAATTAATAAATTTTTATTTTAGAAATAAAATATGTTTTAAAAATCAATTTTGGATTTTTGAAAATTTAAAAATTACACAAACTTGAAAAATGGGTTTTTCAAAGTTCATCTTCAACTAGCTTACAAGGAACCCACCACCTCTTCTTTGGTTTACTCCAAACATGAGCTGCATTCCATGTAGCACATCTCTTTGTATGATATCTGCAATATATTGAAGAGATTGGAGTGAAGAATGAAGGAGGAACCGACTAAATTTTTGCTGAAAATTCGGATGAAGAAGGTGTTCTTTAATGGGTTGGTTCAATGAGCTTTCTCTATATTTCCTTTGATTCTAGCTTATTTTGAGTCCCACAACTCAATCTAGAGCACCAAAAGGATAGTAGGGAAGATCTTATGGTGGTCTACACAAGAATTTGGAGGATTTAGCAGCTGAAAATAGAGATTTCGTTTGTTCGGCCAAGGTATGTTTTTGAAACTCATTATACTATGTTTTTAGCATGTTTTTTTTCAACCAAAATTAATGAATTAGAGTGCTTAAGGATCCTGATTTCTTCCACTGCGTGATGGTATCTATTCAACAATGGGTATCAGAGCATCTTATAAGCATTCAATTCGGATTAATTCTTGTTTGGTGGGTGTTTTATATGAAAATATGAAACTGCTGTAATGGTTTTCTGAGTTTTGACCTTTAATTTCTCTTTCACTTCTCGTTTAAATTTGTAATTGGCTCTTGCTTGATGAGCTTTAATGTATTTTCAAGAGTCTATAATTTATTTGGAGTCATTAGAGTTGAAATTAAGCTATAATTCGAAGAAACAAGCGAAGAGGCCGAGTTGCAGATTCCAGACGTCCAGCCTCTGTTCATATCGTCGTTTAGCTTCATGCGTTAGACGATATGAAGGAAAAGCTAAACGATCGTGTAGCTTTAGGCGTTAATCGTTTAGGTGTTGTGCGCTAGACGATCGTCTACCTCGATAGCTAATCGATTCGTTGTATTGCTATGCGATGGCACTGCATGATCGTGTAGCTTCGGGTGGGAGCTAAGCGATGCGGCGAAGAGCTATGCGATGGCGCTGAGCGATCACTTACACGATCGTTTACCTTCGTTCGGGAGCTAATCGATGCAGCGAAGAGCTATGTGATGGCGCTGAACGATCGCTTACACAATCGTTTACCTATGAACGGCAGCTAAGCGATACGTCGATTGCTATGCGATAGTACTAGGCGTTCACTTACCTCGGGCACACGCTAAACGATCAAGACGCAGTGCTAAACGATAGAGCTATGTGATAATGTTTGACACTAAGCGATCGTGTAGTGTCCTCTGGCACTAGACGATGACACTATACAATAGAAGGTGAACACTACACGATCGTGTAGTTTAGTTAAACGATAAGCGTTGGTTGCTAAACGATCAAGTCAATCACATGACGATGGTCATCAATGCTAAACGATCAGACTTAGCAAGATTTTGGGCGAGAGCAAGATCAGCCGGTTCGATCGGTTCTCTTGAGGTTGGTTCGGTTCAAACGGTTCGGGTCTAGTTCAAGTGATTTTGGAGCGATTCGATCGGTGTTGAAGCTGTTTTTGTAATAGTTAGGCTTTTTTTTGCTTATTTTTGCCAAAACTAAAACCATATCAGTATGTGTTTAATTATTTATGCATTGGATGTATATTATAATTAAATAAATCTTGTATGTGCATATAGTATGCCATTTAGATTTAAAATCTCACCATAGAAAGCATGCAACATGCATTGAAAGTATGTTATAATTTGTTATAATATATAGTATCCATGTTAGGGTTTCTTGTATTTAATATAAGTGTAATATTAGATATTGAATGTCTATATGTTGTAGATGTTTAACATGTCTAAAGTTTTATAAACTGTTATAAACTTGGGTTCATTTAGAATTCATAATAAAGAACAGTTGCATGCTCACGTAGGTTAACAACTTCTTTTAATTAGTTAAAATAGGTCGTTAAACTTGTAAAACTAGAGTTACAAACTCAACCGGTATATATTCCTGTCGAAGGTTGGGGGTATTTAAGTTGCCGGTCTACGGAACACATCCTACCTGGGGATTATGGTCGAAAAATTGAGTGTTGGTAACCAGTTTTATGAGTATTCGTGAGCGATGTGAGGTAATAAAAGCATTTATCACCTAGACATGTAGGTTTAAGTCCATTTATAAGAGTTATATATGGATAAACCACACAGACTTAGGGTTATTTTTATTAGTCGAAGAGAACCTAAGTATAAGGTTACCCAAACATTAGAACACTTCAGTGGTAGTGAATAACTTCTATATGATAGAGTTATTAGAAAACTTCATCAGGAGGTTAATAACCTACTCGGTATGTTATTCTTAGCTCTCGCGTCCCTAAGAGTTCACAGTCTGGTTTTAAGCAGTACTTTGTATCATCCTGGAAGTGACCTCCCTTTGGAAAGTATTTTTTAGCTTAAATTTAGATTGGGGTGAATAAGAGGAAGTTGTTCGATCAGAGATCAAGGGTATGATTTCAACTGCCACGTCTCCATATAGTTCATACCGTGAGATTCATATGACGCTTCATGTCACCCTGGAAGTGACCTCCATTCAAAAAGTGTTTTATATGAGTCAATATCAAGGTGAATGGAGGAAGTAGTTCATAGTAAGTGGGTGAAGGAAATGTGTCAACATATCCTGCGGTCTCCTCCGTTAGTTTGGATCGTGAGATTCCTATGTTGCGCCTGCTGGTTAGCTTTAAGCAGCCCTTTGCTAGTCGTTTAATAATGGATATCCCCTCGGAAGGTTGTAACATATGATTCGGAACAACTCAAGCTCCAGAAATGGATAGGATTTCTTTGGTCATTAGTGGCCTCTGACGTCCAAAAATGGTGGGTCTACACTTATAGAATTATTAAGTTTTAATAATGTCTGACCAAAAGCGGTACCTAAATGACTATCAGAATATGAGTTATTCTGGAGGTAGTATTTAGTCAAGAATGTCTTGATGTAGTATCATTGCAAAA
Source organism: Benincasa hispida (assembly GCF_027475165.1). Lineage (NCBI taxonomy): Eukaryota > Viridiplantae > Streptophyta > Magnoliopsida > Cucurbitales > Cucurbitaceae > Benincasa > Benincasa hispida. The sequence goes on along the minus strand of NC_143486.1, from coordinate 90,829,898 downwards.
GAATAATCTTGGGTAAATTATTAAAATTGCTAAAACTTGATTGGATATTAAATTTGAGAATGACAAGTTCAATAATACAATTGTTGACGTCAGATGAATTTATCGGGGATAATTACGAGAATTAGAAATCAAATTTGAACACGATACTTATGATAGACAATTTACGTTTGTCTTAACTAAGGACTGTCCTCCCATTCCTAGCTCTAACACAAACCGAAATGTTCGGGATGTATATGACAAATGGGTCAAGGTTAATGATATAGCATGTGCTTATATCCTCGCCAGCTTATCTGATGTGTTGACAAAAGAAGCATGAGGATATGAGTACTGCAAAAGAGATTATGGAATCGCTACGAGGGATGCCATTAAGCACATTTACAACAATCGCATCAAAGTGGGAACCAATGTTTGTGAACATGTCCTAGACATGATGGTCCAATTTAATGTGACAAAAGTAAACAGTGCTCACACAGACGAGAAAAGTCAAGTTGGTTTTATACTAGAATCTTTTCTGAAGAGTTTTCTGCAATTTTGAATGCATTAATGAATAAAATTTGACTACTCTATTCAATAAGCTACAGGCTTACCAGATAATGTTGAGAACAAAGGGTTTGATGCCAGAAGTAAATGTTACTACTGTCGAGAAGTGAGGAATGTCCTCCAAGCCTGAAGTTGCTTCCTCTTCAAAGAGTAAGAGTATTCTTGTAAAGAAAGGGAAAGGGAAAGGGAAGAAGAAGCCTTCTGGATTGAAAGGCAAAGAGAATGCTGCAAAGGGAAATGTTTCCACTGCAACGAAAAAGGCACTAGAGGAGACACTGCCCTCAATATCTTGTCAAGAAGAGAGCAGAGAAAAGGTAACCAGGCTAACTTGACCCTGGGACCATTTGCTCAGCTCATCTAGTGGGAGAAGTTGCTACTTGTTTTTAATTGTCAAAACTTGTATAGAACAAATTGTATATATTTTTGTGATAAATGACATGTTCATTTTCAAAAATTATGTTTGTTCTAGTTGAAAGAAATCGGAAGCGAGATTTCTATGAGTAGCAGAACAAGACTATTCCAAATTACAATCATGAATGTATATATATTTACAGTCGACTTGAATACAAGCGGTTATACTATTACAATGTAGAAATTACAGCATGAACAATAAATGAACAAGGGAAAGAACTCTACGACCAATAACAGAAGTGTCTCCACGCTCCTATGCGCACTCTGATTTCTCGAATAAAAGCAACCACGAACGCCCGATCTACAGGACCGCAACACCGCACGAACTCGGCACGAACACTTTGTGCTCGTCCTCAACGAACTCCACGGTCATGAATTCCTCCGCAACACGAGCGGCCTCCAGAAAATCTCAACAGTGTCGAGTTGATTCTGACACCACCAACAAGGCTACCTTGGTATTCTCGGTGTGAGAATCCAGAGGGTGGGCTCTGTTCGAACTTGGTATAAGGCAGACGAACGGAGGAAACAATGATCGCATACACGACTGGGCAAGTGGGAGAGGGCAGAGACCTATCATATAGGTCGATGCCCAATCGTTTAAATAAAGCTATGGGATCGTCTAGCAAAAGCTATGTGATCGTTTAGCTCAGTCTGTCACCTACAGACACTACACGATCGTTTAGCTTGGGCCAGCGATCGTCTAGTAAAGCTATGCGATCGTTTAGTAAATACTGCACGATCGTTTAGCTTACACCTGCACAATCGTTTAGCTCGCCCAGCTATCGTTTAGTAATACGAATTGACTTGACGACTACATGAGTTTCTTTTGCGCAAGAGAAAACTCAAAATCCTTTTCAATCTTTTGTAAAAAACTTTTTATGAAAATAGGAAATCACTTTCCTTTTAAACTCACGGTTACCATGATCTAATAACCACCCACTACTTTGGTTATTTAAAAGAAAAAGTATTATAATAATTAATCTTATTATAAACATAAATGATAGCCAACTTATCATACTATATTTAAAACCTATAGTTTTAATATTTCATCTCATGAAACATATAAACCATAGTTCTTTTTCTATTACATGGTACTCAATGTAAATCTCATTTACATCAATCCTCCACTAGATGTATCTTATACATCATACCGTTTATATCATATATAATCAAAATACCTCTTGTCAATTTGAACATTTCAAATCAACACCAAGAACTGATCTTCAACATGAATCCAAGCTATCAAGAGGACCTCATGGACCTGTAGCTCCAAAGCTCAAACGGTATGTGAATAACTAATTAAACTCTTTAGTCACAGAATCCACCATCCGTTAACTGCCAGGCACTCCACTAAAGACCCATAATTGAACTCTTCTTACTATAGATATATTATGTGTCCATTTTAACCAATCAGCAGTGCGACAACCCTTCACAGATCGCTCGTAAGTACAGTTAGGCCAATAACCATTATGCCCTTGTAGTTACATTTGTCTCCTTAAATACCACTGTTCCCTCTAATGAACATAAATCATAGTCCTACTATGATTGAGTTTTCTCTTCCAAAGAGAACCTGTGGCCACTATGTTCAAGCCCCGGAATCAGCCCTTAAGGGAGCAATCCCTCTACTTATCCCTACTTCAGGAAATGAGTGAATTTCATATTATGGATTGAGTTCCCAACTCCCAGATCAGACAAGTTCCCAAAAAGGTAGGCATGTTGAGTTGGAAATCTGGCCACTCTCACCCTTATTAATCAAAGGACTGCCCTCAAAGTCAAGAGTTCCCAAAACACTCAAGATTGAGGTCGTGTCACCTATGGTCATTGATAACGATAGAAATGTACGTTATTACAACACAAAGTTATAAAACAATGCAGGATTGCGATGATAAAAATATACAATAATGCGTCCAAAAGCATTAAGTTCACAACATTACGATCGAATGCATCCATCGCATTAAAACAACTAACTTATGTATTTTTGTGCAGAAAATACGTTGACACAAGGCGGAAATGCGATCCAAAGAAATTAACGTTCGAGCGCATTAAGAGATTGTGTTGACGCAAGGCTATACGATCATTTGTGCTCGCGAATATCTGCTCAAGAAGATTGTCGCATAGAGCCGGCGCATCTGGGTTAAAAGCGTAATAAATCACGATGAGATACAAAGTTGATGACGGTCGATTCCGAATTAAGTTGACAAGCCGTTAATGACCTACTGTAGCAAGTACACTCAACTTTTCGATGAGAAATAATCGGCGCATCAGACAGAGAATTAATGTCATCCTATCAGTGCAATCATAAGAGAGAAGAAGCCTTTCACCCCGAAGATCTATAAATATTGATGGACACCTTTAGTGAAAGAGTTCGCCAGTTTTGAGAGTTCACCATTTAGACGATACTTAGCCTTGTTCTTAGTTTCTTATACTTAGAAGGCGGAGCGAGCGAAGGGAAGACACACCGGAAGATCGCCCTGGTCAGCTCGAGAAAGTGCTAGAGAGCATGGAAAAACAGAGAGAGGGCCGACTTTTGCGAGAGCTAGAATATCTTTTGAGCATAGTAGAGAAGAACAGTGTAAAAGACTTGGGAAGCAAGAAATTTCTACCAGGCTCTTTATTCTTATTCTGTATTGTCATTCTGTATTTCGATTATATATCTATAAAATGGAACTTTCTTATCTACATCTATTCACTCTCTTTAAAACACGCATGAGTAACTAAATCTATCGAATGAGTTGAAAAGTACTTAGCAACATGACCTAGGATTTTCATCGCATGCGATCATCTCTTCTTATATTGTGTCCATCACCCCTTTAGAGCTATTCGAGAGTGAAACTAAAGAAAGAACCTAAGACTTGAGAGAACTAGGTTAGAATCTAGACTCGAGAGAGCAAGATTAGATCTACATAAGCAAGAGATAGAGACTTAGAGATAAGCTCTTTTTGTCAACATGCATCGAATGCACCCTAGAGATAGGTTATGGTATTATGTGGTTGCCTTATATGTGTGTGTGTCAATCGTCATCGCATAGACAAGAATAGAGGCTTATGTGTAAGTCCTATAGACATCATTGCATATATCGCATGCATTCTAATACTAGAAGCCGTAGCATTTGCGTTGAAAGATGATTTGTTGTTGTATGTGTGTAGCATGATCGCATAACATGAACACAATCCTAGGAAGTGTTAGCTAAATCCCTTCTCAACGCATTCCGCCGCATATTTATCGCATCTTTCGTAATATTAACTCTTTTCTTAACTCCGCCGCATACATTTTATACTATAAACAACAACCCAACCAACTCTTTGATTTATTGTTACCACAAATTGATCCAAAAATTACCACCACATATTGTTTTCCTTAGTCCCTGAGTTCGACCATCGGCTTACCAGACAACTCAGTAGGGTTTATACTTAGATCTTACTGAGAAAACTTGCATGCTCAACGCATTTTCCATCAACGTAATCCCTACCATTATTTCATCGCATAAAATAACGCATCAGTCATTTAGGTGAGATGTAAGTCTCTAGTATCAACGGCGTTATATACAGAGTCTAGTCATCTCGTGGTCCAGATATTATACAAATTTTTTGTATAGAACACCCCCGCTCCATGTCTCCACATGAATTGTCAGGATCTACCATCTGTAGTAGTTTACAACACTTGCAAACCTCTACAAAGCGGGTCGTATCCGTAGCGTTACCAGGATCAGGTATCCCACCTTAATCCTTATACTACAGACCTATTTAGGTTATCACTTAAGGCATGATCCACTTGTATATCACATATACATGCTTAAGTTCACATAAAATAACCAAGGAGTTTTGTTTATTGGATATGAGTAGATGCCAGAATTAAATAATATTTATTTTATTTATTGAACAATGTGTATCTTTACAAAACAACGAGACTCCGGGAGAATTAGGACACCAATCCCAAAACTAGCAACCTCTGTTGAGAATCAAATTATTAAATGTCATTTGTAGATATTCAGATATCTAATTTGCTAGATCAAAGTATAGAAAGTTTAAAGATTTCTAGATCTGACTGTTAACAAAGAGTTGTTGAGACGTTTCAGATGCATCTTGCTTAAAGAGTTGAGAGTACCTCAATGTAGTGGGAGGAAAGTGTGATTCTTGGCCATTATTGAGATTAAGATACAATCCCCTTATAGTTTTACCTAAAGCCTATTGTATACTAAAATGTTTACAATAATTCTCTCAGCTAAAATGCTTGAGAATTACCTAGTAGGACTAGGAATACCAAATAACCTAGGGAAAATGGGAGAAATATCGGGTATAGAGATACCGAATGGTAAAAGATGGGTATGAGATGCCCTAGTTTATTGTATTTCTCTATAAAACTCAGAAACTCAGTCTTATATATCGGATTTATAAGTTACCACTTGAGTTTTAGTCTAAATAGGAGTCTGTTGGTTTTTATGTCCTAAAACTCGTGGTATGTAAACAATGGAGCTTATTCTGAAAATTGAATAAAGGTGTTATTAAATAGATCTATTGCTTGAATAGAAATCCAATAAACCGAAAAGTTCCTTGACTATTGGATGAGTACTTGAAATTTATGTGGAGACATAAAGGTGGATCGGGTTCGAGTAAATAGTCAAAATGATCTATAGTATATGAATAAAGTTGGGTATTCTGGTAACACTATTGGATACGGCTTGCTCTGTACTTGTTACAAGGAGTTGTAAAGTGCTACAAAAGAAGTGATCCTAATTCGTTCATGTTGGACATAAGGAGTGGGGGTGTCCTTGTGCAAAAGAGTTTGTACAAGATCGGACCACGAAATGAGTCACTCTTACTTTATAACGTTATTTACTGTTTAAGACTGACTATTTCAAAGCAATAACCTAGGTAACTTGACCTTAATCCTGAGCTAACTATGAACTCCTGTTTATCTGGGATTGCTTTTAGATTTGCATAGGTAAGGGTTGGCTCAATAGTGCTGGCTCAATATGTCTGCCATTTCAGAGGTAAGACCAGATAGATAGCTGGGGACATAGGGTACAAGAGGGAATTCACTCCTACCCGCTTTAGGAATAGTAGAAAGGTTGTTCCCTTAAGTGCTGATTCTGGAGCTTAAACAAGGGATCCTGCCCTCTCATTTGGTATGAGAGGGACTCGATTTTGTGATTGGATCACAAAACAATTGTTCATTAGGGGATCAGTAGGGACTTAAGAAATAAGAGATAATTTCAGGGGTAAAACAGAGATTTGACCCAACCGTTATTACGAACAACCTGTGAAGGGTTAACGTACTAATCATGGTTATATCGAATGGACATAATATATCTACAGTGAGGGGAGTTCAACTATGGGCTTTAGTGGAGTGACCCATTAGTTAACGAATGGGAGTTAGATTGGTCTAATGAGTTTAGCTGATTAATCTCAGATCGTTGGATCCCATGATCTATAGGTCCATGAGGTCCTCCTACTAGCTCAGAAATGGATTAGCTCTAGAGTAACGTGATAAGTTAATTTGCAACGTTCAAATTAGAATCAAACGGAATTGGAGAAAACATGTTTAAATATGATTTAAATATATGATGATGAATTTGTGTAAAAATTAATTTAATATCGGATATTAAATTAATTAGAATTATTTAAATTGTTTAAATAATTATTTATTAATTTTATTAGAAAATTATTTTATAAAATTAATAAATTTTGATTTTAGAAATAAAATATATTTTTAAAATCAATTTTGGATTTTTGGAAATTGAAAAATTACACAAACTTGAAAAATGGGTTTTTCAAAGTTCATCTTTAACTAGGTTACAAGGAACCCACCACCTCTTCTTTGGTTTACTCCAAGCATGAGCTGCATTCCATGCAGCACATCTCTTTGCATGATAGTCTGCAATACATTGAAGAGATTGGAGTGAAAAATAAAGGAGGAATTGACTGAATTTTTGCTGAAAAATTCGGATAAAGAAGTTGTTCTTCAATGGGTTGGTTCAGTGAGCTTTCTCCATATTTCCTTTGATTCCAACTTATTTTGAGTCCCACAACTCAATCTAGAGCACCAAGAGAATAGTAGGGAAGATCTTGTGGTGGTCTACACAAGGATTCAGATGATTTAGCAGCTAGAAATAGAGATGTCGTTGGTGGCCAAGGTATGTTCTTGAAACCCATTATACTCTATTTTTAGCATGTTTCTTTTCAACCAAAATTAATGAATTAGAGTGCTTATGGATCCTGATTTCTTCTGCTACGTGATGGTGTCGATCCAACATTACCCTGTTACAACCCCGACACCACTTGACCCTAATGTTTTCCCGATTTTATTTGATGGTGTTCCTCTCGAAGATGTCACTTTCTACCGTCAACTTGTTGGTAGCCTGATTTACCTATTAGTGACTCATCCCAATATTGCATATGTTGTTCACATTGTAAGTCAGTTCATGGTTGCCCCTCGAACCATTTATTTTACTGTTGTTCTCCATATTCTTCGTTATGTCAAAGAGACTCTAAGACATGGCCTTCAGTTTTCATCCCAGTCATCCCCGGTTTTATTCGGCTACTCTGACGCTGATTGGGCTAGTGATCCTACTGACCGACGTTTTATTTCAGGTTATTGTTTCTATCTTGGCTAATCTCTTATTTCTTAGCAGAGTAAGAAACAAAGTGTTGTCTCTTGCTCTAGTACGGAGTCTGAGTATCGTGCCTTGGTTGATGCTACGTCAGAGTTATTGTGGCTCCGTTGGCTTCTTGTTGATATGGGCGTTCCTCAGCTATCTATCAATCCCTTCACTATGAAAATCGTAGTGCCATCCAGATTGCTCCCAATTACGTTTTTTCATGAGCGTACCAAGCATATTGAGAATGACTATCATCTTCAGAGAAAAACTCTTCTTTTACGTGTTGATTCTACTACTGAGTAACCTGCTGATATTTTCACCAAAGCTTTGTCTTCTTGGCACTTCCTTCTGTTGCTTAACAAACTCAAGTCGATTCCTATATTACCACCTCGAGTTTGAAAGATGGTGTTAGACGTATAAATATTTAGACTTAGTCTTTGTGGTTAGGAAGGTTAGAAATTCTTTAGGGGGGGTTGGTTGATGATTTTTAAGGACTATTCTTAGCCCCTTGAAGGTGTATTTATACTCATATTTCTCTACACAAATTAACTTGTGAAATACATCTGTAATACACTTGAATCGGTCACCAAAAGCCATGGTTGGGCTATTATTCGGATGTAGATTTCATTGCCTTAGTCTGTCTAAGTTTCTATTTTTATTCCTTGGCCTCCTCCCTCTTTAAACTCTCAATCTTGAAAATCTACCCATAACAGAATCTTTTGAACCATTTCTAAACAAGATGTACTAATATCATTCATGATTTACTACTTACAAATACCAAAGGTTGAAAGTGGTATTCCATTAGGAAAAATTAAAAGGATATGGTACTTTTAGAAACTATTTAGAAAAATATTATTGTTTTCAAACTATTTGTAAAAATATTGTTGTTTTAAATAAGTCGAGGGTTGAAAATTCGGCCTAGATAGGTCGAATTTTGAATCCTCGACCTTCCTTTCTTTTTAAGGAAAATATTGTTGTTTTCAAACGGATTCTGTCATCTCAGCAAGTCTGACTAAATAACGAGCTAATGAATCTCCTTCTTTTTTCCGCTAACGAGCTAACGAGCTAATCAAATTCGAGAGCGAGATTATGAGAGACAGCGAGAGTTTGAGAGAGTGAGAGAGCGAGAGAGCGAGCAGCTCTTTCAACTGCCGCCTAATCTCCCAACATGATACACAAGGAATCTTTTTATGGCGGTTCTTCCTTCTAATGACCGGCAAGGAGAAAGAGTTTTGATTCGAGGCGGATCCCTTTTTTGTTTGCCTTTACGAGTTGAGTAAACAAATCGAGAGTGTGAGTGTGAGCGTGAGCGAGAGCGAGATTTTGATAGAGAGCGAGAATACCGTACAAATTTCCCTTTTTTTCCTTTTTAATTATTACACATTCCACCTTCTTCTTTCTAATCCTTTCTTCTTTTTTTTTAAATTTTCTATTTTATAAAAAAAAAAATCTAAAAATATTTATTATTTTATTTAAACTCTAAAAAGAATAAATTAAAAATAATAATAACTCATAAAAATTAAAAAAATGTAAATTAAATATCTTATTTATATAAAAATAATTACAAAAATCAATGTGTCCTACAAGGCGGACGTCGTCGATTTCGAGCTGGTTGTCATCGTCGACTTCGAACTTGAGGTTGCTCGGGTTCTTCTTGATGTTGCCCTGGTACCTCTGCAGGCGCTTCATAATATAAATATTCATTATGCTCTCCACGACCCCGACCATGTCCATGCACGTATGAAGACAAAGGACCAGCCTCTAAGTCATAATGTCCTGAACCAAATACTGGCATCATCATCATCGGACTAACATAATCAATTTGACTCTGCGTCTGCGTTATAGGAGGCAACTCTTCCACATTATGTGCAACCTCATCAAACTCATCCTCTTCCCGAATAGGTCCTCTACGTCTAGGAGCTGGTGAAGGAACAATAGGTATATCGTACATATAATGAATTTCCTCCATATAGCTTTGGTTGTCACTAGATATAGCAAGAACCTGGTTCGGATCATTCGCAACCTCATGGAGTCTACTGTTGTTCGATCTCTGTGAATTATAAAACAATTAGACAATATTTAAAATAAATTTAAATTAAAAAAATTAGATAATATTCATTCATTTACCAGATGACCCACAACTGCTCCCGGACGAGTGATGTAGCGCCTTGTGATATTATTATACCAATGAATATATTCTGGAGTGACATCTGTGTCAAACTATTCAAGAGAAACCCCCAATGCAATAAACCTTGCAGATAATGCCATCACATTACCAAATGTGCAACTTTTTCGGACCAATCTCCAGTCTTAGGTCAATATTATGCAGTTCGGGTTCAGTATTACAAGGCGATGGGATATCCTGCTGAAAACCGAATTGTCTTATCACTCTATCAGGAAAATGCCACTCACCAATGTGAAAACATATGGGAGGACTCATCGTCCGCTATATGTTTTGACCATCCGTACAAAAATTAGGCAAAGTATGCACAATAATTTTGTACGCCTCCCAAATAACCTGAAACACAAAATATTATATTAGAGAATATTAAAGACAAATACAATAAAAATGTGAATAAAATAATCAATTAGGTTTAGTGTAATGTACCTGTTCAGGTTGAAGCAGATCAAACATGTATCTATACTGGTTGACTACATGTGTGGCTGTCCTAGTCACACAAATTTTGTCTCTCCACCTAAATTTTTAAATTGATAATTTAGAATTTAAATTAACTAGATCAGTGATATAAAAATTAAATTGAATTAAAACAACATACCGAGAACCGTAGGCTCATCCAACTAACTGAGCGTCATTAACATGATGTAGCTGTGGAGCCATTGTTGGAAATCATTCCCAAGTCGATAGTTGCAAAAGTATGAGAGGCCCAACTATCTCTCGAACCTCAGGTCTTGTTGCTTTGCATAGTTGTCTATACAACCATTCCAAGCATGCTCCACCTCACAAATACCACCCCGCATCATGGAGGTTAGTTAACAGTGGCAGGAACATCGAGTGAATAAAATATCTTGATTTATCTGAAAACAGACTTCCACCCATCATTTGTAGTATATATGCTCGCGCATATCTTATGACGGTTTTCTCGTTTGCATCATCTGTGAGCTCACGAAATTGTGTTCCTAACTATATTAAACTTAACCTCAATCCTTTAATCTTGTCGGCAGGTGGGGTCACACCGAGGTACAGTTGACAAACTTCTAACTAGTCATCGTACATCACTCCGGTGACCAGCTCACCGTCAACAGGTAACCCCAACAACACTTCTATGTCTTGTATAGTGATAGTGCACTCTCCAATAGACATATGGAATGTATGCGTCTCGGGCCTCCATCTCTCGACCAAGGCTGTGATCAGATGCCAGTCCAACTGAATTTGAAACTGACACTCGACACGATAAACATAAACTGACACCCGAAAAGTTCACGTTATCACAACGAGATAGATTGGACAGAACCAGCTACTTGATAACGATGTGGATTTTGTAACCAGTTAGGACATAATCGAAGGAAGTGTCCTTCGTTACTAAGACGGGCTCCAGATAGTTAGGAATTGAATAATAAATAATTTTTTATTATATATTCATTTTATTGTATATTCAATTTTTTTATTATAATTTATTGTATATTCAATTTATTTATTTTTTTTGTAATCAATAAAGTTTTACATTATAATAATCTAATATATTCAATTTATAGGATAATAATCTAATATATTCAATTTATTCAATTTATTCAATTTATTGTCTAATGATTATTCAATTATAGTATAATAATCTAATATATTCAATTTGTTGTCTAATGATTATTCAATTATAGTATAATAATCTAATATATTCAATTTATTGTCTAATGATTATTCAATTATAGTATAATAATCTAATATATTCAATTATAGTCTAGTGAATATTCAATTATAGTCTAATGATTATTCAATTATAGTATGATTATTAGCTCTTTTTTTCTCTTTTTTTATATATATTTCTATGGAAAGTTCAAATAAAGTGAAAATTCTCACTCTCTCCTAAGATCTGGCTCTCTCACTCTCGTTCTCTCCTAAGATCTCGCTCTCTCAGTATCGCTCTCTCCTAAGATCTCTCTCTCTCGATCTCGCTCTCGCCCTCTCGCTCTCTCCTAAGATCTCGCTCTCTCACTTTCGCTCTCTCTCAATATCTCGCTCTCTCTGTTATTGTTGTTATTTTTCCATTAATGATTACTAGCTTTCATTTCTTCTGGAACAATCACAAACACTTTTTTTATTATGGATCTACTTTTTTATTCGTAGACAAAGCTAATTCGGAATTGTCTTTCATTCCAAGGCATAACTTGTATCCATGCGCTTCATATTCGCCTGGAGTTCGCTCCCAGAAATATAGCCATCCCCACCTCTCACGTCAATCCCACAAGCCTCCGTCTAATTCGAAATGATAACAAAATGCATAGGTTGTTAGAAGCAGCTCGAGTACACAGATACATATAGTATACCATCTCATTACTTTATTTCCTCTATGAGGGAAAAAGAAAAGTAATAAATCTGCAATCTCGAGGGTGGATGTGTGACGAAACTTCAACCTTCGACAACCTAAGCGAGATTCGCGAGATTTCCCTTGTCGAGGGTTGAAGTTTCGGCTTATGTATTGTTTCCAAGTTTTTCTTGGTTTGTCGAGTTCTCAACGTTCGACCTCCACATTAGTCGAGTTCTCAACATTCGACCTCTAGCCTCGGATTCCCAAAACAACAATATTTCTCTAATAAGTTTCAAAACAACAATATTTCTCTAATAAGTTTTGAAAACAATAATATTAATATTAAAGGTTCTATTCCATTACATAAATAAATAAAATAATATGGGGCTAGTCCCATAAGATCCGCAATTGGATGGAAGAATCTGTGGAGTATGCAGATTGAAAGAAACAAAACAAAAGAGAGAGAGCAGAAGATATGGTATCCTTTCGGAATCTTTTGAGTTTTGAGAGGTGACACCCTCTTGACATTGACGGCTACCCAATTTCACTATAATATTCTTTTTTTCTATTGTTCTCTATGATTTAATTCAAATTATTTTCTTTACCTAGTCTAATTATATAACACGCCATACTTCAGCTGAAAAAGTTCAAATAGAATGGAAAAGACTAACAAGTAATTAAGTTAAATTTAAGAAATGAATATCCAATTAAGATGTAAAGTGAAATAATTGTAACCATACTTTAAAGTGGTGCGTTCCTTTGTCAAAGAATGGATGACAATGGGAAGCACTCATGTCATGTGAAAACATATGGTATATTTTTATTGGGATTATTATTGACATGTTGCAACTTGCATTTTCTTTCTGCAACTAAAAAAAAATAAGATGTTTATTTTTAAAATTCGTAACAAATTAACCAATAATTACATCACCAAATAATAACCAACAATGGCTCTAAAATGAATGTGTGTGTGTATATATTGGGAACATTTTATATATATTTTTATGTGCATGTGATTAAAATTTTAATTCTGTTTCAAAAATCGTAGTATTGTTTTCTATAACCAATTTCAAGATGGAAGAATAAAAATGAAACTTTTCCAAATATAAAAAATATAATTAAAATCTATTATAAAGTTCAACGTATTTTCCGTAAATGGCAAATAAATTTGTATTAGATAGGACAATTAGCAAAAATTTCAACTAAAATATGATAGTAATTACAATTACATCTTGAAACTTTCAATTATAAAATGTGAACTCTCAATCTTATACAAGTGTTCAAATTAGACCTTCAAACTTTCATAATGGTAGAAAGTGTAATAATTGTATAAATTTGAGAGTTCGTAATTTTTATCACTTGGGTTCAATTTTTACTACTATTATAAGTTTGAGGATTCAATTTTAAAATTTATAAAAGTTTGAGGGCTTAATATCTACGATTAAAAGTGTAATGGTGTAATTACAACTACCATCATATTTTAGAATTTTTTTTTTTGTAATTTATAAAAAAAATTAGGTTTAAATACGACTTTAGTCCTTATAATTTCGATCTTAGTTTATTTTGGTCCTTCTACTTTCAAATTGTTCATTTTGGCCCCTATACTTTCAACTTTGATTCATTAAAGTCCCTATACTTTAAAAATGTTCATTTTAGTCCATATACTTTTAACTTCAGTTGATTTTGGTCCTTATACTTTTAAAAAGTTGTCATTTTGGTTCCCTCATTTTCACTTTTAAATAATAAAAATGGTTACTTTTTTAAAATCTCAAAGACTAAAACGAGTCAAATTGAAGGTACAAGAACCAAAATGAATATTTTTAAAAATATAAAGAATAAAATGAACTAAAATTGAAAGTATAAGAATTCAAATAAATATTTTAAAAGTATATATCAAAATGAATAAAAAAAAATATGAAAAATTTTTAAGAAAAAAAAAAAGGAGAAAAATAAGCCGCCAATCCAAACGTGAGTGCGCCACTAATTGTAGGCTTATGGCACACGATTGAATAATATATATATATATATTTCTAGAAGTGATAATCATTCCAGACTTTTAAGGGATAAGATTGATATTTTTAATTAATTGGAAATTAGAGTTATTAATGCGAATCATGTCTGAGTCATCAACCAACCCAAACGCATCCGACAAGCGTTCTTATCATGCCATGCCATGTCATGTCGATTGCAATTTGGAATCTTCCCGTGTCTTTGGAATGTGATGGAATCCACTCCCTCTCCATAAATTGCAACTTTAGCTGTTCTTTGACTGAGGAGTTTTCACTCATCAAAATTACAATATTCAAAATCCATCTTTGTTATCTAAACATTTTTCTTAAAACATAAGTTATTCTCGAATAATAGGTATCCAGTTTTCTTTTCTTTTCTTTTTTCTTTCCTGTTTTTTTATTTTATAATTAATTTTATTTTTAATATACTCAATTAATTAACTATTTAGTAATATATTTATTTCTTTTAGTAAATCAAGAGTAATCTATTAAACTATTTACTTAATTTATTTTTATAAATAAAAATTTATTAAATCAATACATTTACTTATTTACATAAATTATTAATTAATTAGCTAATCATATCTTAAATATATTTGATTAGTAAATTAGAATTAGTTAAATTAAGTTAGTACAAAAAAGAATTTAAAAAATTATAACCTCTTCCACTTTATTTTTTGTTTATTATTTATTTAAATTATAATGAACTCTACTCAGCTAAAATTAGATAATTTTTTGTAATAAATGAATAATTGTGTACTTATTTTATTCATTTTTATTGATAAAAATATATTAAATTAATGTGATTATGGGTATTTATTTAAAGATAAAAATTAATTATTTTTAGTATTAGTTTCAAATAAAAATATTAATTTTAATATTAATTATTTTAACTTAGTATAAAAATTAATTTTAGTATTAGCTATTTTAACTTACCATTTTTTAATAGGACTGCGTAATGAGTTATCCAATTAAAATGACTGTTTCATTATTAATTAATTAATCTATTAAAAATAGTTCTATAAAATAAATACAAACATAATTTGTTATCACGATATTTATATACACGACAAAACATAAAAAAAAATTAAGAAATTATCATAGATTCAATTCATTTTCAAAACTTATTTTTATAAGTGTCTACAATATTTTTTTTAATATATATTTTTGTATATAAGATTTAATAATGAAACTTTTGGACTAAAATATTGGGCGGTTAGAGAGAGAATGTGACATTGGAAAAAAAAATCTAGAGAAGCATCTTTAATGTAGGAGAGAGAAAATGCATTTATTAATTGATACTTTATTTCTTTCGTTTAATTAGAAAATGCATTTATTAATTGATATTTTATTTCTTTCGTTTAATTAGAGAGAGAAAATATATTTATTGTTGAGATTTTATTTATTTTTTATTTAATTGGAGAGAGAACGTGTGCATAATAAAATTTTATTTTCTATTTACGTTGGTTTTATGTATCAACTTATTAGTTTATTTGGTAGATTCGTAGTTATTTTAAATATACCTTAGAACATTTTGATTAGATATTTGAAAATATCCTAATCAATATATGAAATATACCACAGTATATAAATTAGAATTTGACTCAATGCTTGATATAAATCACAGTATAAATCAATATATGAAATTTATCACGATATATAAATTACATATTGATTTAATATTCGACATAAATCACAATATATATCATAAATTCATTTACATCACAATATAAATATTATATATACCATTTAGGTAGTAAAAAACTCAAAAAATTAAAACGTGTATATAGCAGAATACATGAAGTCTAAATAATAATAATAATTTATATCAAATAGATGAGTGTATATATATCACAATATATATCAAATTTCCTATAACGATGCAAAAAGCAAGGAAATAGGTATTTGAAAAATATTATGATTTAATATATTTATCCTAAAAGACACATCTCATTTAAAACTTTTTTATCTTTCTTATTTTTAAAAAAAAATGTATAATTAATTTATTGTTGAGACTAAATGGTAATTTAATTTTATTGTAATTTTTTAAGAAAGTTAAACATTCTTGTAAATAAGAAAAAACTTGAACATTAATAAAATATAGGTCTCTTAGTAGTACTTAATATATAAGCTCATTTTTTAATTCCACCAACCTTATTTTCATGCAGGTTATTTCTAAACATTTTTATCTGATATATTTAAAACATCAAACCAAACCATTCCTTAGAATATATATATTTTTGAAATAAAAATAGAAAATGAGAACAAAAATTATCAAAAAATGTCGAACACGCTTATTGATTATTACAGAAGATCCTTAAGAAATAACTAAAAAGAAAAAAAGAAGAAGATAGAAAGATAGAAAGATAATAAAATGAGTGATCAAAACAAATTTGTCAATCTCGTCCTTATTGATGATTCCTCTCTAAAATGTAACTATTTAATTCTGAGGTTATTACAGAAGATTGATTTAAACTTAAATATGTAAGGTCAAATTTGTAAGGTCAAATTCATTCTTAATATTATTAATATAAAATTCGTTCTTAATAATATTATCAACATCAAATTTAATGTTATTTATATAAAATAATATTAGAAAAATTATTTTAAATCAAACAACTTTGAAAATATTTACAAATAATAAGAAAATATTACAGTCTATGTACGATAGACTGCGATAAATTACCATCTGTGTCTATCATGATATGGATAGACACTAAAAGTAGTCTATCATGATCTTCATATTCTATCGCAAATAAACAGTAAAATTTTATTATATTTATAAATATTTTAATTCATTTTTTTATATTTGAAAACAACTCATAATATTAACTATAAAACATTTATTTAGTATTTATTTGTTTTATTTTGGATTTCATTTGCATTTTTATTTATTAGAAATATAAAAGGCATTCGAATGATCAACGTATATATCATTTCGATTCTAGATAGAAGTAAATAACATCAGTGATTTTTTATTACTATATTATTTATAAACAATATTAAAACAACAACAATAATAATAATAACATTTCAAATCAAGCTCATTTTTATTTCTAGTAAATTGGGATGTTTGAACTTTCAAATAACATCAGTGATTTTCTATTCCTATATTATTCATAAACAATATTAAAATAATAATAATAATAATTATTATAACATTCACAATTCAAATCAAGCTCATTTTTATTTCTAGTAAATTGGGATGTTTGAACTTTCATATTTGTGTATGTCTGATACTAAAGTTAAAAAATGACTGATAAATTACTAACTTACAAAATCCTAAAATAATCCCCATAGTTCATGTAACGACCCAATCTTTTGAGTATTCTGATAAGGGTCGTTACTCATAATTACACATTTACATTCAAAATATTTTGACCATTGAGGAAAATAAATTTCATTAAAATAATAAAGTTAGTTTTTCAAAATAAATAACAAATAAGTAAAACATTTGTTTGGGACCCTTAAAATAATGAAGAAAAAAAATAACTTAAACCAATAAAATTTTGACCAACATTAAGTTTCAAATCAAAACTTTCAAATAGCTTAAAAACGTAAACTGAGCGGAAGCGATTTACATGTCCCATATGGCACGATCACATGTCCCTCTCATCACCCGCCGGTCCGTTCCTATCATTACCTGAAAAACATAAATTAAGAAAGGTTGAGTATAAAATAATCAGTAAGTGATCCCATTACCGGGATCAGGCTATGCATCCACGAGCAAAGAAAGATAGCTCGTGGCTCATACAGCTACATCGATTTTTTATGATGAAAGGAAAACCAAAAGACGTACTATCTTGCCTTGAAATGCATATCTAGCGGCCCGTAGGCACACCGTCAAACATGATAATAACATGAACATGAACCCGACGACCCATGCACGTCTAGCGGCCCATAGGCACACCGTCAAACTTGAAAATAACATGAACTTGAACCCATCGACTCACACATGTCTAGCAGCCCGTAGTCACACCACCAAACATGATAATAACATGAACATAAACCTGTCGGTTCACGCATGTCTAGCGGCCCGTAGGCACACCGTCAAACATGATAATAACATGAACGTAAACCTATCCGGTTCACGCATGTCTAGCGGCCCGTAGGCACACCGTCAAACATAATAATAACATGCGTCAAGGCGAGACAATAAACCGCTCTACTGGTCTATTCATGCATCACATACATAATATCAGTATTGATTAAAAATTTTAACATGCTCATAATACTTGTAACTGCTATGCAACTGACAAAACATAATGACAAACAAAATCATGCTCTAGAGTTGTAACTTTATAGGTATAATCTAGGTCGCCTGGCATGAAGGCACGGGTAATAGTATCACTTACTTCAACTTGGTAAAAAAACGCAAAACAAAATCTCCTTAGAACTTCTTGAGCACACTTGAATCAACCTAAAGTTGTGGCTTGATCCACGCAAATTCCAAAACTTGATTCAATTAGCCAATCTAATCAAGAATTAAATCCAAAATCAATAACTTAATTTTCCACCCAACAACTTACCCAAAACTTACCGATCTTTACCAATTTTCTGTAAAACGAAAGATGGTCTCTAGCTTGATGATTAATGCCTCAAAACTTCTAAATCTTGAATCTAAGTTTCACATCAAAGAGAGGTTACTTATTTAACCCAAAATTAGATGAGTGAATTTCACCTCCCAAATTATAAGGAAAATAAGTCTTACCCAAGGTTTTTCTCAAGATTCCGACAAAGATCGGGCAATGGTGGCTGATGGTGCGTCGATTCGTGGCTACCATAGATAGGAAGCGGGAGTTGCTGTCGGACAGTATAAATTTTTTAGGATTGCGATTAGTAGTGAGGGTCTTGCATGAGGAGGGTTTGCGAGAGAGAAAGGAAATTTCTAGTTTTACAGATTTTAGTCCGCAACAATTACGAACAAATCATAGCTTCAAACAATGATCCAACCGTTCAAAATGAAACTCCATATGTCTCGAACAACCAAATTTGAGCACAATCCAACGGTTCAAATTCCAAAAATCGATAATTATGTGGAAGTTGTCGCTGAAAAACCGAATTGCTTCCTCCCCAATTTTTGACATCTTTTCACGATTTCGGAAAAAAAAATCTCAATTCTTTTATATTTTTTTCAAATTTTGAAAATACAAATAAAATATTTTATCACAATATCTCCAAAATCTACAAAGATTCTATTAAATTTATAATTCAATTAACTTTTCAAATTATCTTAATTTTGGCTTCAAAAATCAAAATCAAAAGCATAAAATCCATTAATTTGATACAAATTAAATCCTTCTAAATATTTAAATTAGTTAAACCACATGAAATTAATTATCTCTTTAATTTTATTTTATTAGTTGGCCCTAAAATCTAAAATCAAAGGGAAACAAAATTCAATATTTTCAAGATAATCAGTTCATATATCTAATGAATTAAATTCAATTAATCAATAAAAGTTTTTCAATTATTTCAATTTAATCTCAATTTTCCAAATGAAAGGGAAATTTAAACTCGATAATTTTTTATAATTAACTTAGATTTTCCTAACATTCGGGATGTTACAGTTCAAACACGGTTCGTATTTTTATCAATTTTTTTTTTAAAGAAGAAGTAATTCATCAAAATTTCTCAATAAACTTCGTTTGCATAATCAGTTTGGCATATAATAATTTTATTTTATTTTTATAAATTTAGCGAAAGCTAAAACCAAAGAAAGTTGTAACTTCTTTGTTGTTGTGGTGGAGAATGTAAAAGGGAAAAAGGTAATTTATTTTTACAATCTTCTTTCCCTTTTTCGGTTATCCAGCTAATTAAGGCCACTCTTTCTCCTGGAATCTAATATTTTATTTTTTTAAATAAAGATGAATTAAGTTCCAACTGAAAAAGAAAAAATTAGGTTGGATATTCTACACAACCCCAAGTCCCATAAAATAATAGAAAACTATGGGATAAAATAAATAAATATAATGATACTTAAGAAAGGATAAAATTAAATGGTAAAATTATTAAAAATATAGTAAATTATCATTGTCTATCGATATTAAGAGAGAAATCTATTAATGGTAGATTGCTATGTCTATTGACAATAGATATTGACATCCTCTATATGTATAAATAGATTGATTATTTTTATTTATTTAAAAACAGCCTTAAAAGAAACATGAAATAAAATTTTGGGAATACAAATAGAGACCTGCAAGTGGCGGAAGTAGTCGTGGTATGAGTAGGATCCTCGCAATCGCAACACACCACAGCACGGAATCCAAAACTTTTTTTACTGTTAAGAAAATAAGAAGGAAAAAAACAAGGTTTAGAAGGAATTTGGGTTCCGAAAAAAAGGCTATATAAGGCTTTCCTCCATTGCCTAAAATGCGTCATTAGAAACACAGAGTGAAGAAGAAGGCAGAGAGAGAGAGAAGGAAACTGAAAGATGGGAGGTTGGGCCATTGCAGTTCATGGCGGGGCTGGCGTGGATCCGAATCTCCCACTGCATCGCCAACACGATGCCAAAAAACTTCTCACTCGCTGCCTTGATCTTGGCATCCACGCTCTTCGTTCCAATCATTCTGCCATTGATGTCGTCGAACTCGTCGTACGCTTTCCCCTCTTCCCCTCTTCTATTTCCTTCCCACTTTCATTCATTACATGGTCTTTCTTTTCCTAACAATTTCCTCTGGATTTTGAAGGTTAGAGAATTGGAAAACGATCCCCTGTTCAACTCCGGGCGTGGATCTGCCCTCACCGAGGAGGGGACCGTAGAGATGGAGGCCAGCATCATGGACGGCCCAAAACGGAGATGCGGGGCGGTGTCCGGAATCACCACCGTCAAAAATCCCAT
Organism: Benincasa hispida; assembly: GCF_027475165.1. Taxonomy (NCBI): domain Eukaryota; kingdom Viridiplantae; phylum Streptophyta; class Magnoliopsida; order Cucurbitales; family Cucurbitaceae; genus Benincasa; species Benincasa hispida. Next base: position 90,809,015 of record NC_143486.1, on the reverse strand, counting down.
CTCCCTCGCCCGTCTTGTCATGGATAAATCTCCCCATTCCTATCTCGCCTTCTCTGGCGCCGAGAAATTCGCTAGGCAACAGGTTTCATTATATTAATTTCCATTCCAATTTCCTTTTTCCTGATTTCATCACTTCCACTTTTTCTGATATTTTCCATCGTCTCAGGGCGTGGAGCTTGTGGGCAATGACTATTTCATCACCGAAGACAACGTCGGACTGCTTGAACTTGCCAAAGAAGCCAACAGTATATGGGTATGCCCGCCATATGATTCTTTATTACAAATAACCGTCCGAAACAGACACACTTTTAAGATTTCTTTGGTTTTTATTTTGGAACAGTTGGATCATAGGGTTCCAAGCGAGACATGTAGCGCGAGCGTGGAGACACCATTGCAAATGAACGGCCTCCGTATAAGCGTGTACGCGCCTGAGACAGTGGGGTGCGTGGTGGTCGATACCGAAGGAAGGTGCGCCGCGGCCACATCCACTGGTGGATTGATAAACAAAAAGATGGGACGCATCGGAGACTCGCCGTTGATCGGATCAGGGACGTACGCGTGTGATGTATGTGGGGTATCGTGTACGGGAGAAGGGGAGGCGATTATAAGAGGGACTTTGGCTCGGGAAGTGGCGGCGGTGATGGAATACAAAGGGTTGGGGCTTCAAGAGGCGGTGAATTACGTGATAGAGGAGAGATTGGACGAAGGCAAAGCGGGATTGATTGCAGTGTCTAGCAATGGGGAAGTGGCGTGTGGGTTCAACACAACCGGTATGTTCAGGGGATGCGCCACAGAGGATGGGTTTATGGAAGTTGGGATTTGGTAATCTCAATAGTCAGATGAATTAAGGTTGGGATCAACTTTTCGTCTGGGTTTTAATGTTTTTAGTTTCTGTTCTCTTCTTGAAGAATCTTTTTCTTCATTTTCTGAATTCAGATGCTATGTATGTTAGCAACCAATAAAGCCCTTAGCCCTAACCTTTTGTCTAACGTTACTGGTGTCTAAAGTTTGTCTAAACTTTTCTTTTTTCGACTCTCTGGTTTTCCTTTAATCTATTTAACTCTCTCTTTAATTTGGAATTCAATGGCTAATAACTAAATTGGAACTGAAACACGCCAAGTATGTTTACATAACAAAGAACGAAAAAAAATAAAACTATATTATCACAAAGGACAACATACACACACCAAAACAAAATTATAATATACCATTTATGTGCACCACTTTTAATCATACCATATGATTAGATAATAGGGTGAGATTTTCAAAGATTGATGTAGTTTAGGTGAAATATTGAGGTTCTCAATTATGTAGAAATTTTGATAAAAGGTCAATTTCGAATAATATTTTTTGAAAAAAAATTATAATTATGAAAACAAGTCAAAAAAATATTTGAGTTAATAAATAAAAAATTTACGGCTTCTAAATCAATTAAAATATTTATTAGTATTTTGTATATTTATAATTTTTTTAAAAATAATATAAATATTGATTTATCCCATGTGGGTTGATATTAAACTCATGAATAGAGTGGAGCATAAGTATTTTTGATAACAAAATGGTTATTAAAGAGCAGGGTTTTATTTAGCATTGATGCGCATAATTAAATGCAAACGGAAAGCCGGTTTGAAAATTAGTTATCAAAGAGCAGACGTTGAGTAATTGCATTAACGTTTCCATAATTAGAAGCCTTGGGCTTGGACGCCTTTGAATCATCAAAGCAATAGCATAGATGCAAATAATGCAAAGTCGTTGTCATGACATGAGAATTAGACGTAGAAATAGCAACACAACTGTCAAAATCCTAGAAATGGAAAGAAAGAAAGTAGAAATCATTGGAATGTGAGCAGCATTTGTTAATGGGGTAGCCAATGGGTGAGATGGAAATCGTCGATACGCATCGGCCAAAAGCCCGCCCAGTTGAACTTGTGAAGGAGTGGTTAAGTGAAGCCCATCTGGTTCCAATGAAAGGCCCATTGCGTCAACAGTCATCACGTTCACTAAATCAATTCCAAATTGCCCCCTTCTTACTCCTTCTTTATACGGCCCCTCTCCCGTCGCAATACCCACCTACCAACCAAAGCACAAAAATACATTGCTGTTTTACCAAATTATCTGTAGCTTACATCTAATCTCTAATCTCTAATCTCATGCTTCCTTGCTTTTATGTAGTGAAATTAAAATTTTAATGATTTTTTTTAAACAACGTTAGTTGGTCGTTAGTTGGCCGTTAGATCATCATCCTAATCTGCTCGGACGGTCTCGCAAGTCATTATTTTAAACTAGAAAGGGGTCAAATTAGAATACAAAACCTGAATAATTGGGAGCAATGGAATCTTTAGATCGGAGCGAATGTCAGTGAAAAACTTCTTCAATCGGCTACCGTACAACTCCGAATCTTCTGCATTTTCAGTATCGCTTTCACCTTGATACCAAAGAAGCGCTTTAATTTTGCCCCCGCTCAGTACCGATGCTTCCGCTCTGCTCAATAAATGGTTGTACAGATTGGATCCCTGTTGCCACTCTTTGATTGAAGTCCCGCCGATCGCACATGGGACCAGACCGATCACCGTCCGACCGCCCGGTTTATCCATGAGAATGGTGTGGGCGAAAGGCATGCCCGGACCAATCCCGTTGGTCTTGAGAAAATCAATATCTGCGTGGAGTGGCTCGCGAGCTTCGACCCAAGTGAGATCCGCGGCGAGGCGGAGGATGGAAGGGGTTGGTGAGCATTGGGGAGGTACAACGCCGTCCCACGTGGGGCGATGGGTGACGGTGCTGTTGGTGACACCGCCTCGTCCGGCCATGTTGCTTTGTCCGGCGAGGAGGAAAATGGCGGTTGGTGGTGATGGTTGTTGAGAGGTGACCGGAATCTGGGCGGCCGTGAGAAATAATAGGCACAAGTAGAGCATTTTGATTTGGAGTGTGGCTGAATCTATCTGGCGGAAACTGAAAGAATATATAATTTGAAAACAAAGTTTTACTTTATTAAGTTTTATCTTTAGTTGTCGTCTGTCTTATTATCCCATTTCCCCACTAATTAATGAAGCAATTTAGTCCCTCTCACCTTAAACCTGCTTAGAAAATTCCAAACCGCAGTACAGTGACTATTTAAATTCCACTTGGCCTGTATGCTCTGTTATTGAATTTCAAAATCATTTTTATCATTAATTATTTGATTAAAAAAACACGTGATTATGTCTTCTTTTAAAAACTTGGCCTATTGACAAAGTAATTTCACACCCATTTATAGAACTTTTTAAATCGACCTGTTAAAAGAACAATTACAAAATAAAATATTTTTAAACTGCTGTCTGCTGGGACCGGTGGTTACGAGGAAAGGATAATATCAACAACATGACATACTGTCTTCAGCTTTAGTTTACGGAGCACTGGGCTCCTTATAGCTCTCTTTCTCTACAAAGGAATGAACCCCATACTTTTTCTTCTCAATTATTGTACAATTTTTTTAATCACCGCTAAATAATTAGAAGGTATCGTATAGGCAAAAACATGGTGACCATTATGATTACCCTTTTTGGGGTGAAATTTTTCACACGGTAATTTTAATTTAATTATCTTCAGCTATTTGGGTGATAACTTAAATTGTGGGACTGAAATTGAATTGTTGGGTTAAGATAATTCAATTAAATTTATTAGTGAAAAAGATTTGAAGATTTAATTTTAATTTTGGATGGTAGGAAAGGTTAGTTAGTTATTTGAAAATTTGCATTTAATTCAATTGGCAAAAATTGAATTTAAATTGAGAGATTTTGGAGTTTTTTTTAGTTCGGAGATTTTGGTGAAATTGTTTTAATTGGTGTTTCGTAGAAGAAAAAGAGATTTTTTTTAAGTACATATATTTAGGAAGGAAGAGGGGGAAGATACAGATATATATAATTTTGTAATGATGCATGTGGATGAAAGATGTGGCGATGTGTGGAAATGAGTGATGTTGTGGGAATGATGGTATGAGAAAATTGATGCAAGTCTGAAAATTAAAATTAAAATTATATTATTTGTTGGAAATTAAAACAATGATTATATTGGAATTATTAAAATGAATAAATAAATAATTATTTTATTTTATAGTGGAAAATGTGGATAATCAAAATTGAGAAGATACTTATTTGAAATCGAAAATTGAAGATGATAATGGTGATTCAAAGAGGAAGAATTTGGAGAAAATAAGAACTTTTATTGAAATTTTACAAGTAAAAGTTCTTCATTTTCTCAAGAAAAAATACTCAAAATAAACTCATACCAGACTCACTCCACAAACCTCTGCCCTAGCTATCTACTAAGCCAAACTTCTTCATTTTCTCAAGAAAAAGTACCCAAAATAAACTCATACAAGACTCACCCCACAAACCTCTGCCCTAGCTATCTGCTAAGCCTCCTCTATATAGATTTAGGAGACTACACTATTTACATAAAATAAGCCATGTTATTCTTTACATCATGGGTGGTAGGATACGTCTTTACAAAAGATGACACTTAAAATCTAAAATTACACCTTTACAATAATTTGACATTTTAAAACCTAAAATGACACACGTATAACACTTTGTCTTCATTTATAATTTGAAGAATTTTATCTTCTACTGATTTGGACTAGTGGATTGGGTTTTAGTACAAATGTGATGCATAAAATTTGCAAATTCGTTTTCATCATTTTCTTCTTGAAGGTTGGATGTATTTTCTTCTTTGCTGGTAGTGGATTGAGACGAAATTTGTTAAAGGATAACATTGAGTTTTTCTTCATTTGATACTTGTGTCATTGCAGCCATTAGTCTTGATTTTTGAGTAAGGAATTATTACTCTTTTTTTTTTTTTTTTTGTAGATTTGACTTTATGTTGCAAGGGATAGATGTTGAAACATTTCTCCACCACATTTTTTGAAGCAACAACCGTGTTGAATTTGTCCCACCATTTGACTCTATATGTTCGAAAAAGGCAGGAGATTCCATTCGATTATGTGATTGAGTAATTCCATCAAAAGTTCCATGTTAGATGAAAATAATTTGAAAAATGTAGAGTTAAGTCAAAAGAATTTGAGAAAATATTATTTGAAAAATATTTAAAACTTTCAAAAAATTGGTATGGTAGGATGACCTCATTAAGACCAAATATATCCCACCAATCATTAAACTATAATGAAAATTTTTGAATACATATTTTGTCAAACATTATGAACCAGGAATGATTAAAAAATTTTAACCAAAACATATTTTACCAAGCATTTTGATAATCGATGTATGAATAAGCTTGTGGAAGAAATTGATGAGAAAATCTTTTTAAGGTATAAATACTTTGATTCGATTTGGATGGAGCTAGAACATGAAGAATCCTAACTTTTGAAAAAACAATTATGTCGGGGTCGTCTTTATTTCCGTTATGAGTAATTTCAATTGAGTCGATATCAACAAGAATAAATTCATAGAATGAACAAGTTTTTTGTGGATAATTTGGAATAAATTGAAAATTTGACGGAAATGTTTTTTGGATTGTTTCAAGAATAGAGTGATGGAATGTATAAGCATACAACGGAAGCAATCAAAATCAATAAGCATTCTAATTACACTTAATTTGAGTTCTAAAAGCATGCATGAAAACTATTTCAAAGAGAAGGGTTTCAAGAACTTATACCTTTGAAGAAATCCACCAAATCCAAGCTGCTCTCCACGAATTTGAGCTTCAAATTAACAGTGGACCACCAAGAGTGTCATCTCTACTATTCTCAGCTTTGAATTTGAGTGGTGGAACTCAGATTTTTAAGTCAATTGAGTATGGAATCAAGAGGGTTTTAATGGAGAGGGAGAATTTATGAAGAATTTCAAAAATTCCAATAACCTCCTCTACTTTTCGCAGAGACACACACACACACTTAAGTTTAATACAACAACAGTTTGACACAAGTTTTACCCTTTTCCCATGACATGTACAGACAAAAACCAGGGTCTAAACATAACAAAGTGGACCACTTAGACTTTGACTGACTGGCAGATCTGCTAGACTTTGGGACGCTGACCGCTACCTGGGGAGAGAAAACATTTAAAAGAATGAGCTTAAAATGCCCAGTGAGTGATTACTTTAAAGAAACATGCTTCCATATATGAATAAACATAAACATACTTATCATAAAATATTTACATTCTCATTTTCAAATGTAAACATACTTAGCTTTAAACATTGCATACTCATTTTCAGGGTTTGGAAATAAAACTAAAAACATGAAAACATAGCATATGGAAAACCTGAAATAAAATTCATCTTTATTTCCTGTAAAGCATCTCTATTCCTCTGCCTGAACATGTGGGAGAGCTCTTTTGCTCGATCCCTAATAATCTTAGTTGAGTGAGAGCCCTTTTGCTCGATCTCATCAACGTCAATATAACATCCTGATTTATTTTGTAATTAAGTTTTTTTTTTGGCTACTTGGATAAATTATATGAGATTTATGTTTTTGGCTAAGCTAAAATATGATTTAATTATTTGGAATTAATTGAATTTTATTTTGGCTTGTAGTTGGGAGATTTAATTATCTATGGAGATCATTAAAGGACCATTAATATTAATATTGTTGTTTTCAAAACTTATTAGAGAAATATTGTTGTTTTGAAACTTATTAGAGAAATATTGTTATTTTGGGAGTTCGAGGCTAGAAATGGAGGGTTGAGGATTCGAATAATGTAGAGGTCAAACATTGAGAGCTCGACAAACAAACAAAAACTTGGAAACAATACGTAAATTAGGGTTGTCGAGGGTTGAAGTTTCGACATACATGGAAATCTCGCTAATTTTGTGATGGGATCTCGCTCTAGAAGGGAATCTCGCTAATTTTGTATAGTCTTGACATACATAAGTCGAAACTTCAACCCTCGACAAGGAAGATAAGTGGGTGAAGGAGATTGTAGGAGAGAGCGAGATTGAAAGCGAGATTGTAGGAGAGAGCGAGATTGAAGGAGGGAGCGAGATTGTAGGAGAGAGCAAGATTGAAGGAGAGAGCGGCCATGACTAATGCTCTTTACACAGTCAGGATAAACTTAGTCTAATTAATCCTATGCAATCATCCCATATCCTCAACATTTCTCATACATACGTTGTTAAAAGGTTTTAATTAATTTAACCATAAGGACTATCATTAATAGATGCTATGTTATCATTAATTAGTAAACTTTGAATTAACTCAAGATGTTACATATCTGTAAGGTAAAATGTTCAAACTTCCATCTTTTATATAATTAAACTAAAAACAAAGGTTTAGTTGTGCAAGTTACCACGCTCGAGAATAGATTTTCATCTAACATGATTTACATACAAACAAAATAACCAAAATTCTGAGAAATAATGATAAATTCTCTCAGTAGGCAATGATTGAGATAAATTCAATGATCGAATAAAATGGCAAAAGATTGATTCTCAGAGATGGGTTTGTATATTACTTCCATTGGAGCTTCCATTCTCAGAGATTGTAGGAGAGAGCGAGATTGAGAGAGTGAGATTGTAGGAAAGAGCGAGATTGAGAGAGCGAGATTGAAGAAGAGAGCGAGATTGTAGGAGAGAGTGAGATTGAGAAAGCGAGATTGAAGGAGAGAGCAAGATTGAAGAAATGAGCGAGATTGTAGGAGAGAGCGAGATTGAGAGAGTGAGATTGAAGAAGAGAGTGAGATTGAAGGAGAGAGCGAGATTGAGAGTATCTCGCTGAACATCTCGCTCTCTCCTACAATCTCGCTGAACATCTCGCTCTCTCAATCTCACTCTCTCCTATTGTATCTTCAATTTTTTTTATTATAAAGTTGTACATTATTTTTTTTAATTAAATTGTACATTATTCTTTTAATTAAGTTGTACATTATTCTTTTAATTAACTTGTACATAACTTTTAACTAACTTGTCTTGTACATTATTCTTCTAATTAAGTTGTACATTATTCTTCTAGTTAAGTTATACATTATTATTTTAATTAAGTTGTACATTATTCTTTTAATTAAGTTGTACATTATTCTTCTAATTGAGAAACAAATATTTTTTTAATTGAGAGATATATATATATATTTTTTTTTCAGATCATGGCTTTAAACCTAGGACCTGTTGATCCTGATGTTTTGTACGACCAGTCCATTCATCAATCATCTGTTGTATGGCGAGATCGTACTACTGGAGAAATATCTTGCAGGCGTCGAGAGGCAGTTCTCCAGCGCACTATCCCGCTCCACCCTTGAATACTACCGCTACTGCGCACATCTGGATTCTATGGGGTTGCTAGATTAGTATTTATTCAGTTGGACTAGCATCTAATCACAGCCTTGGTCGAGAGATAGAGGCCCGAGACACGTACATTTCATATGTCTGTTAGAGAGTGCACTATCACTCTACAAGATATAGAAGTGTTGTTGGGGTTACCTGTTGATGGTGAGTCGGTCACCGGAGTGATGTACGATGACTAGTTAGAAGTTTGTCAATTGTACCTCGGTGCGACCCCACCTGCCGAAAAGATTAAAGGATCGAGGTTAAGTTTAATATGGTTAGGAACACAATTTCGTGAGCTCATAGATGATGCAGACGAGGAAACCATCATAAGATATGCGCGAGCATATATACTACAAATGATGGGTGGGAGTCTGTTTTCAGATAAATCAAGCCATTTTGTTCACTTGATGTTCCTGCCACTGTTAGCTAACCTCCATGATACGGGGCGGTATTCGTGGGGTGGAGCATGCTTGGCATGGTTGTATAGACAACTATACAAAGCAACAAGACCTGAGGTTCGAGAGATAGCTGGGCCTCTCATACTTTTGCAACTACAGGCTTGGGAGCGATTTCCAACAATGGCTCCACAGCTACATCATGTTACATGATGGAGGATTCAGATATGGGTGGATGACGACAAATCTATCAAAGTGCATAAATGGAATCCTCAAAGGAGCTCGAATGTTGCCTATAAATTCTCTTGCTCAAATAACATTCTTCAAATGCGTGAACTATTTCGAGAAAAGAAGAGAAGAAATAAGGGATGCATTGGAGCATCAAAATAAAACACCTGATAATATTATTTTATATATATATATATATTATTAATAATTTATTTCAAACATATTTTACAATACTAAGTGGAGTAAAAATCCAGGTACGTACACGACAAAATAAAGAAATGGGTTGTACGATCTAGTAAACATGAAGTACAATCATACGATCGGTATGAAGGTGTGTTTCATGTGAAGACCGGACGTCATAATCTCAATGCCAAAGGAGAAAACGTTCAATTATTGAGGCTAAACAGGTCTGAGCGGTACTGTTCATGTAACAAGTGGCAAGCATTCGACATTCCATGCTCATATTTTATGGCTGTTTGCTCACATTTTAACATCAACTACAAAGATTTTATTAAGGACTACTACAAATTGTCAACGTATGCTGAATGTTACTCTTCTCAATTTCAACATGTACCACATGAAGATTACTGGGTCACGCACCTTAATATGCTTGTCTTACATCCTAATCCATCATTGTTGAGAAAACCTGGTAGACCGAAAAGTTCACGTTATCACAACGAGATGGATTGGACAGAACTAGCCACTCGACAACGATGTGGATTTTGTAACCAGTTAGGACATAATCGAAGGAAGTGTCCTTCGTTACTAAGACGGGTTCCAGATAGTTTTGGATTGAAAAATAAATTATTTTGTTATTTTATATTCATTTTAGTGCATATTCAATTTTTTTTATTATAATTTATTATATATTCAATTTTTTTATAATAATCTATTGTATATTCAATTATTTTTTTTTTTTTTATTGTAATCAATAAAGTTTTACATTATTCTTTACCCTCACACTTTTCTCTACTATTCAATTATAGTCAATTTTAACATATATTTTTTTTCAGATCATGGCTTTAAACTCAGGACCTGTTGATCCCGATGTTTTGTACGACCAGTTCATTCATCGATCATATGTTGTATGTCGAGATCGTACTATTGGAGAAATATCTTGCAGGCGTCGAGAGGCAGTTCTCCAGCACACTATCCCGCTCCACCCTCGAATACTACCGCTATTGCGCACATCTGGATTCTATGGGGTTGCCATATTAGGATTTATTCATTTGGACTAGCATCTGATCACAGCCTTGGTCGAGAGATGGAGGCCCGAGAGGCATACATTCCATATGTCTGTTGAAGAGTGCACTATCACTCTTTGACATAAAAGTGTTGTTGGGGTTATCTGTTGATGGTGAGCCAGTCACCGGAGTGATGTACGATGACTGGTTAGAAGTTTGTCAACTATACCTCGGTGCGACCCCACCTGCCGACAAGATTAAAGGATCGAGGTTAAGTTTAATATAGTTAAGAACACAATTTTGTGAGCTCACAGATGATGCAGACGAGGAAACGGCCATAAGATATGCGCGAGCATATATACTACAAATGATGGGTGGAAGTCTGTTTTCAGATAAATCAAGCCATTTTGTTCACTTGATGTTCCTGCCACTGTTAGCTAACCTCTGTGATGCGGGGCGGTATTCGTGGGGTGGAGCATGCTTGGCATTGTTGTATAGACAACTATGCAAAGCAACAAGACCTGAGGTTCGAAAGATAGTTGGGCCTCTCATACTTTTGCAACTATGGGCTTGGGAGCGATTTCCAACAATGGCTCCATAGCTACATTATGTTAATGACGCTCAATTAGTTGGACGAGCCTACAGTTCTCGGTATGTTGTTTTAATTCAATTTAATTTTTATATCACTGATCTTGTTAATTTAAATTCTAAATTATCAATTTAAAAATTTAGGTAGAGAGACAAATTTTGTGTGACTAGGATAGCCACACATGTAGTCAACCGGTATAGATACATGTTTGATCTGCTTCAACCTGAACAGGTACATTACACTAAACCTAATTTATTATTTTATTCACATTTTTATTGTATTTGTCTTTAATATTCTCTAATATAATATTTTGTGTTTCAGGTTATTTGGGAGCGGTACAAAATTATTATGCATACTTTGCCTAATTTTTGTACGAATGGTCAAAACATATGGCGGACGATGAGTCCTTTCATATGTTTTCACATTGGTGAGTGGCATCTTCCTGACAAGGTGATGAGACAATTCGGTTTTCAGCAAGATGTCCCATCGCCTTGTAATACTGAACCCGTACTGCATAATATTGATTTAAGGATTGGAGATTGGTCCAAACAAGTTGCACATTTGGTAGTGCGATGGCGTCGGGGGTTTCTCTTGAACAGTTTGACACAGATGTCACTCCAGAATATATTCATTGGTATAATAATATCACAAGGCGCTATGTCACTTGTCCGAGAGCAACTGTGAGTCATCTGGTAAATGAATGAATATTATCTAATTATTTTTTATTTAAATTTATTTTAAATATTGTCTAATTGTTTTATAATTCACAAAGATCGAACAATAGTAGACTCCGTGAGGTTGCGAATGATCTGAACCAGGTTCTTGCTATATGTAGTGACAACCAAAGCTATATGGAGGAAATTCATTACAAGTACGATATACCTATTGTTCCTCCACCAGCTCCTAGACGTAGAGGACCTGTTCGGAAAGAGGATGAGTTTGATGAGGTTGCACATAATGTGGAAGAGTTGCCCTCTATGATGCAGACACAGAGTCAAACTGATTATGTTAGTCCGATGATGATGATGCCAGCATTTGGTTCAGGACATTATGACTCAGAGGCTAGTCTTTCGTCTTCATACATGCATGGACATGGTCGGGGTCGTGGAGAACATAATGAATATTTATATTATGAAGCGCCTGCAGAGGTACCAGAGTAACATCAAAAAGAACCCGAGCAACCCCAAGTTTGAAGTCGACGACAACAACCAACTCGAAATCGACGACGTCCGCCTTGTGGGACACATTGATTTTTGTAATTATTTTTATATAAATGAGATATTTAATTTATATTTTTTTTATTTTTTATGAGTTATTATTTTTTTTAATTTTTCTTTTTAAAGTTTAAATAAAATAATAAAAAAAATTTAGAAATTGTTTTTATAAAATGGAAAATTTAACAAAAAAAGAAAAAAAAAAAGGAAGAAAGAAAGAAGAAGGTGGAATGTGTAATAATTAAAAAAGAAAAAAGGGAAATTTGTACGGTATTCTCGCTCTCTATCAAAATCTCACTCTCGCTCTCACTCAAAATCTCGCTCTCTCAAACTCTCACTCTCTCTCATAATCTCGCTCTCGAATTTGTTTGGGAAGTTCAGTGGAAAAAAGAAGGAGATTCATTAGTTTGTTATTTAGTCAGACTTGCTGAGATGACAGAATCCGTAAAAATTATTCAACAAGCTTTGGAAGGAATTCTAGGGGGACCTTATGAAAATTTAGAAATACGATCTTTTGATAGAGGATGGTCTCCAGAATGATAATTAAACAGACTCAATAATAATGTTAGAAAGGACAAGGTCGAAGGTTCAAAGTTCGACGTACAAATGAAAAGAAGGTCGACGGTTCAAAATTCGACCTATCTAGGTCAAATTTTCAACCCTCGACTTATTTAAGAAAAAACAACAACAATATTTTTTACAAATAGTTTGAAAACAACAATATTTTTCTAAATAGTTTCTAAAAGGACAATATCCTTTTTAATTTTCCCATCATTAAATGCGTTTATTAGATTCTTTTGTTTTTAAAAGGAAAAAGAAAATATATATAAGTATATATTTTTTGAGAGATAATTAAGGAATTTGTTTTTTTTAAAGGGAAAAAAGGAAAGAGTTTAGTTTTGTTATATATATTTATGGAAAGGGTTAAAGAAAAGAGAAAAAGAAAAAGAAAAAAAGAAAAGTAAATTTACTTTTCTCTCTCTCCTCAACCATGCATGCAAGCAGCAGCCCCCCTTTTGCTGATCTCCTCGCTGCCAGCTTCGCCTTCCGTCGCTGCCGTAAGCAGCCGCCAGCCTTGCCGAACCTCGCCACCACGAGGAGCGCGACCTTTTTTTCGTTTCGTCACCGCCGCAAGCAACACCGCCGCGCTAGTCGGCCACCGCTCGCCTCGTCGATGTCAGCCCCGCTATCCAGTTTTGCTTCTTCCATCGTTCGCCCGCCACTGCCTTTTTGAGATTGGGTAAGAATTGGATTATTTTGGGCAAGGGTTGGTGTTTGAGTCTTTTTGGAGTGTCACTTGGTGTTGGAAACAATTTAGTTTTTACCCATTGTGTCGACTTTCAGGATTTGGATTTTTTTAAAGAAGATTTCGGGGCGTTACTATCAAAGAAAAGACCATTCTTTTCATCGGAGAGATTTAGTTTGGGTAAGTTTTGTGTAAGTTGGTTGGTTATCCTTCAGACTTGGACCTCGAGGATTTATTTGATTTGACCCACTTCCACTTGTGGTTATGTCTTAGGGTTGATTTACCGGTGCCTTCATGCTAGGCGACCTAGATTAGACCTATCAAGTTACTTGGTGGACTCTGGAGCATGATTTTTGTTTAACCTTATGTTTTGCTAGTTGCATGGCAGTTACAAGTATTGTGAGCATGTTAAAATTTCTAATCAGTATTGATATTATGTATCTGATGCCTGAATAGACCAGTAGAGCGGTTTATTGTCTCGCCTTGACACATGTTATTATTATGTTTGACGGTGTGCCTACAGGCCACTAGACATGCGTGAACCGACAGGTTTACGTTCATGTTATTATCATATTTGACGGTATGCTTACGGGCCGCTAGACATGCGTGAGCCGACAGGTTTACGTTCATGTTACTTTTATTTTCATGTTTCATGTTTTAACGGTATGCCTACAAGCTGTTAGATATGCGTGAACCGACAGGTTAACGTTCATGTTATTATTATGTTTGACGGTATGCCTACGGGCCATTAGACATGCGTGGGTCGACGGATTCACGTTCATATTATTATCATGTTTGACGGTATGCCTACGGGCCGCTAGACATGCATTTCAAGGTAAGTAGTATGCCTTTTGGTTTTCCTTTCATCATTAAAAATCGATGTAGCTGTATGAGCCATGGGCTATTCTTTCTTTGCTCGTGGATGCATAGTCTAATCTCGGTAATGGGATCACTTACTGAGTATTTTATACTCAACCTTTATCTTTTTTTTTTTCAGGTAAGGGCAAGGACACTCGGGCAACTGACAAGAGGAATCCATGACAGTTCCAAAGGAACCAGAATTCGCTTCTGCATTTGACCCTTTATATTTTTGTATGTTTTGTTTTTTTGTTTTTTTATTTCAATCATGGATTTATTATAATTATTAATTAATTTATTTATTTATTTATTTTTCTTTTTATATAATGTGTTTCTTGTTAAAAAGGATGCCCGGGTTGAACTATTTAAGATTTTGAGATGATGTCAGAGCATTTTCTTATATACCTAAAGCAGTTCAAAATCATGATTATTCTATTTTAAATTACTTTATCTTTCCTCAATGAGAATATTTATGCATGCATGCAGTAGCGATCCCCTTTCTAGTAGTCCTAGGAGGTGGGGTCGTTACAGTCAATAACATAGATCATATATACACGTAGAATTAAATAGGATTTTGACTATCTTACCATACCTTCGGTATCAAGGATCCATAACATAACTGAGAATTTGGGTACCTTACCACACCTTCGGTACCAACATTGGAGTAGGGCTTATACAAAGCACAAAACATTCAAACATTTCATAACATTGATATAAGCTTACTGAAAATGCATACCAAATTCAAATATAAAATCTCGTTCTTTGAAATGTGGATTATGCGATGAATATATAAATAAAGCATGCCTTGAGGAAATCACGATGTAACAGTATGATAAACTAGCTATACGCTGCAACTCATTTATGAAACTACTAATTAGAAATCATTTACAAAAACATTTCACTCACTATCTTAAGCTACTTATCCAAGATTTTGTAAGGCTGTAACGACCCGAGTTCGGGAGGAGTACATGAATGAACCGATATCACATCCGAATGAGAGGGATCCTAAGGACATGAAAGTATGATTAAGAAAGACTTAAAAGAATTGAAAGTTACTACCTATACCAATAAGGTGCACCTTCCTTTTTGGTGGCTCAATCTTAAGAACTCTAAAGTTAAGCATGCTTAGCTTGGAGAAATCCTATGTTGGGTGAGCTCCTGAGAGTTTTCCTAGGATGCATGTGACTGAGGACAGAGCATGCTGAAAGGAGATGACATAGCCAGGTCGTAGGGGAATGCCAGAGGAGGTTCCTTGGTTAGTATCATTAGCTCCCTTTTGAGCTTAACATATAAACTTAACTTCATCGCATACGAGTAATTTTATTGCACCATGGCTAAGCTTATTTCAACTTCTACATTCATAACTTTTAATCCAGCTATTATTTAACTAATTTTTCTTCAAGAATTTGCTCATAAACATCTTAATTCTTCTTACCTTAGAGGTTGGGCATTAAATTCTTCTGAATAGGTTGAAATCTCCTTAATCTCTTGAGCTTGCCAAGAATTCCTTCAACTCTTCCTAAGCTTCCAGATGGCAACAACACTTCCTCTTAGGCATAGAAAAATTTTGACAAAATAGTTTTCTTCTTTGCAAGGCCTATTTATACTTAGGCTTGCATGGAGAGCTTGATTAATTAAGTGTCGCCTGACCCATTAATCTTTAGTTAACACTCCTAAGGCTGCCACTTAACCCACTAGCTAGGTGATTAAACTGAATGTTCATCTTCACTTCAGTACATAGAGCTTGCAATCATTTAACCTCTTTCCTATTCATCGCATACTCTTATCCATCACCGCGTAAATTGGGCGACACCATCATCGCATCAATCCACATAAATCTTGTTTGCTAACTTCTAAGCCTCTTAGTCAACAATTACTTCGTGACCCTCCTAACATACTACCTTAGCATCTTCGTGGAGTGCTTGCTTAGGCACTGGGCCGCTTGCACAATGTCTATATTGGTCCTCACCAATCTCATTTAAGATTGGTCGCATACTTTCTATATACCAACCTCGACCATTCTTTCTCTCTCGAGAGCCAACTTACTTCTTCCATGACCTATACAACTTTGCTATAATTAGTCATAATGTCCCCTTCTTGGACTTCTAACCGCATAGTTCAACAAGACTAGCCACATAGTGTGACATAACTCCATCGTAAAAATTCTCTTTTTCTTTTAAGTGTTAATTCCTCTCTACTTCACCCAAGAGCTTAACACAACGCCTATATTGGTCCTCACCAATCTCATTTAAGTGATATTCCTAAGATTGTATTCCGTTCCAGATATGGACATTACGAGTTCATTGTAATATTGTTTGGCCGTAAAAATCCTCCTACAATATTTATAGATATGATGAATAGGGTGTTCAAGGAATTTCTTGACACCTTTGTGATAGTGTTTATCGATGACATCTTGGTTTACTCCAAGATAGAGGCAGAGCATGAGGAGCATCTATGAAAAATTTTGGAAACTCTGAGGTCGAATAATTTGTATGTCAAAGTCTCCAAGTGCGAAATTTGGTTATGTCAGGTTTCTTTTTTGGGACATGTGGTGTCGAATGAAGGAGCATCTGTTGACCTTGCCAAGATTGAGGCAGTTATGAGTTGGCCTCATCCTACCACTGCTGGGTTTGGCAGACTATTACCGTCGATTTGTAAAGGATTTTTCTCGCATAGTCACCCCCTTGACTCAATTAACCAGGAAGGGAGCTTCTTTTTTTTTTTTTTTTTTTTGGAGTAAGGCTTGTGAGAATAGTTGTTAAGATCTTATACAGAAGTTGATTTCTGCACCAATTCTTATAGTACCAGATGGATCAGAAAGTTTCGTTATTTATAGTGAGACCTCCAAGAAAGGATTGGGGTGCGTATAGATGCAACATGGTAAGATGGTTGTGTATGCCTCCCGCCAATTGAAGAATCATGCACAAAACTATCCTACACATAATTAGGAGTCGGTAGTGGTGGTGTTTGCTTTAAAGGTTTAACAGAGTAGGGGTGATCATCAGTCGGTCGACACCGATTTTAGAGTAAAATCGATGTCGACCACTAACCCATCGGTTTTCTAATGGTCGACTTCTATCAGTTTCAGGCTGATGGGGAACACCGAACTGCCGATCAGTCGAACGGGTCGGGTAGTTTTTTCAGTTTTTTCTTAGCTACGTAAAAGTCAATAAAAATGAGAAAACGAGAAGTAAAAAATAAAAAATGAAGAAGAGAGAGTGAGAAAGCGAGAAGAAAATAAGAAATGGGGAATAAAAAACAAGGTCATGGAGATAGAATAAGAAATGGAGAAGAAGGGAGAAAAAAAGAAAGAATAAGAATTGAAATTGAGAAATTAAGAAAGAGAAAGGAAGAGAAGGAGAAGACTAGAAAAGAAGAGGAAAGAAGATAGAGGGAAATAGATGAGATGAGAGAATGGAAACACTGGAAAGGAAAAAAACGTGGAAAGAAAGGAAATATTAAAGGAAATGATATATATATATTTTAATTGTTGAGATGAAAGAGAATGAGCAAATTGATCCAGCTGTAGTTGCAAGCAATTTGTAAAGGGTTAATTGACTGTTGATATATTATATCTACGGACACACAAATATATCTATAGTGTGAATAGTGTAGTTGTCGATCTTTGGAGTGACCGACAATTAATGAATATTAATTAACTTAATTAAAGAGTTTAATTAATTAATCTCGTATCGTTGGAGCTTCTAATCTCTAGGTCCATAAGGTTCCCTTGCTAGCTCAATAAAGGTTAAATAAGAATAAATTAATTTTGGATTAATTTAAATTGTTCAAATTAATTAAATGAAATTAATTGTATGAGATGTAATTAATATAATGTATATGGATACATTATAATATAAGGTTCAATAAGAGAGATAAATAATTGACTATGATTCAAAAGTGAATTATATGAAAGAGATTAATATAAAACGTACAGATTAAAATTAGTATGATGTGATTAATATTACAACTATAGATTATATGAGAGAATATAAAGTTAAATGATATTATATATGATATAATATAAAGTATAGGTCATATTATATGAGATATAATATAAAATTTAATTAATTATATTATTTTTTTAATATAATTAAATGTAGAATAATTCCTACGTGATGAAGGGAGTTATGAAAATAACTCCCCTCATTCTCTCATATACAGGAAACAGAGGAAGGTTTGAAAACATACTTGAAACACAGTGTAATGATTCCCTCTGTGATATTTCTTCTCCAAGAGTTCTCTCTCAAAGAAATCTCTTTCCCTCACCAAAATTTAACAGACAAGCCCACGACTCTGTCTTCGTTTTTACCTTGAAAATAACCAAGGAAGGCTTTGATGGTGATGTCCAAGAGAAATCTTGTATGTTGCTGCATTTGTGAGGAGGAAAAAAGTTCGTGGTCTTTGGGAAATGAGAACATGAAGAAGTGTTTTTCATCAAGGGCAAGTTTCTCATCTTCCCTTTCCTTTATGTACCTTTTTGTGGACATGCTTAAAGGTGTTTGTCTTTCTGTGTTTTCTCTGGTTTTTTATTTTGTTCCAAAAAGAATTCAATGACACAAAGGTGATCACTCGCTTCTAAACTGGGATTCCATACCTTTAAAAGGTTTCTTAAAGAGGGAAGAATATGATATCCCAAATTTAACGGATTATTTTAATTTAATTATCTTGAGTGATTTGGGTGATAATTTGAATTGTGGGGCTAAAATTCAATTAAATTTATCAGTGAAAAAGGTTTGAAGATTTGATTTTATGGAAGATTGGTTAGTTATTTGGAAATTTGAGTTTTTGGTGAAATTAATTTCATTTATTTCTTTGTAGAGGAAAAAGAAAAAGAAATTTAAAAGTATAAATATTTAAGGAATGGGAATTTAGGAAGGAAGAGTGATGTGTGTATATATATATATACACACTCGATTAGCGTGCAAGAAAGGAAAAAAAGGGGGATTTCTGGAAAATTTCACAAAATGACCCCAAACCCAAAAACTTTTCTACCAATGACCTCTTCCTAAAAACTTTTCTGCCACTGACCTTTTCCCTATGCGAAATATCAAAATTACCCCTAATTTTGTAAAAGCCTTCAGACCGCCACATTTCTTCTTCCTTCTACAACTTCCTCAGCCCTTCATTCAATGTGCATTCAATACACTACCAACATTCACCAAAGCATTTATTCCCAACTAATATTCGTAAGAGAATGGAACATCCCTTTCATTATTCACTTTCTATCATTGAACTCCCCACGAAATTCTCTCATTGTTCACTCGTAGCTTTCTCTCAGAGTTTCAGCCTAACATCTTCGGATTCTCTAGTAGCTTTCTCTCGTAGCTTTCATCATCGGATTCAGTCCACATTTTTTCTTCCTTCAACGGTTTCTTCAGCCCTTCTTTCGATGTACGATTTCTTCTCTCAGATCGCTTTCATAATAAGTGTCGTTTAGCATTAAATTACTACACGATCGTTTATAATCTACTAAATGATCGAGTAGTAAATTATACACGATCGTTTAGTAAATTATAAATGATCGTGTAGTAATTTATACACAATCGTTTTGTAAATTATAAACGACCATTTAGTAATATATGCAATGAGTAATTATACACGGTCGTTTAGTAATTATACACGATTTTTTATTAAATTAGAACGATTGTTTAGTAATTTACTATGCGATCGTTTAGGTAAAATTATAAATGATCGTTTAGTAATCATAAATGACCATTTAGTAATTTACTATGTGATCGTTTAGTAAATTTACTCATTGCATATAATACTAAACAATTGTTTAGTAATTTACTATGCGATCGTTTAGTAAATTATAAACGATCGTGTAGTAATTTATACAGATCGCTTAGTAATTTATGCACAACCGCTTAGTAAATTATATACAATTGTTCACTTATCAATGATTTATTTATCCAATTGTAGATCAATGGCGCTACTTTGCATCTTTGTACGATTTGGTGGGGATTGGGATGAGTCTGGTAGAAATTATGTTGGTGGTCATATGAAAGGTTTGAAAGTCAGAAATGATATAACAGCTAGTGAATTAGTGAGTATGATGCACCAACGACTGAATATCGATCCAGATATATTTGATATACACATCAAATGTTGCTATAATCTATTGATCCCAGCTCCCCCAATTGACATAGTCGACGATGAAGATCTTAGTTTCTTTTTAGAAGGCAGTGAGTCATCCCAGATATCAATATTTGTATCAGTTACACCTGCTAACAGTCATGGAGTACACCAGCATTGCAATCCAACCGGTCAACCCAATCCAATTCATACCATGTCTTCAATTGATGATCATATTAAGCCATGTAACTTGGGGATGACCGAAGTGAAGCTTGGTTTGATCAAAACAGTGAACCTAAATGTACTTCATAATTCAATAGTGAACATGGATATGGAAAAACTTCTTCAACACCTAACATCCATGTTCCAACCTCATTTGCTCCCGTTCCACCGGTTGTGATGCCTTCGGTTCTAATGCATTCCACCGTTCCAACCAAACCATTTGTTGATATACCTAGACCATCAGAGGGCCTGTCGTATGACAACCTCGTCACGATACCTCATGACTGCCTGAATGACAAAGATATAAAGGTCGGTCAAATTTTATTTTCGAAATATGACTTGTCAGTTAAATTATCGACGCTTACAATAAGAAAGAACTTTGACTACCGTATAAAAAAGTCAACGAAGAGCTTGCTAACTATCCGGTGTTCAGTGGAGGAATGAAATAGATGGTCCATGCCAAAAAAATGAAAGAAAGTGATTCCTTCAAAGTGACCCAATATCCTCGTGAACATACATGTTCTCTTGAAATGAGAACTGGTAATCATCGACAAGCAAAAAGTTGGGTTATTGGACACATAATAAAGTCCAAATACGAACAAGTTGGCCAAACCTACCGCCCAAGAGATATAATTGAGGACGTCTGATGCGTTATTTTATGGTGTGGAATTATGGATAAAATGCATTGAGTACTCAAGTTTTCTCAGTGGAATCCAAGTGTAAACCCCACTGAGTTTCCTGGTAAGTCCAGGGTCGAACTCAGGGACTTGGGAAAACAATATGCGGTGGTAATTTCTCAGAAGACTTTGCGGTAACCAAATAAATCAAGCAGTTGTTGGGAATGTTGTTTGCGGTAATAAAAATAAACAAATGCGGTGGAGTTTCAAAAAGAGTTGATAAAACGGAAGATGCGATGAGTGTGCGGTGAACAGGTTGAGAAGGGTTTCGGCTAACACTTCCTAGGATGCGTTCATGCTATGCGATCATGCAACACACATACAATAGTAAACCACCTCTCGATGTGAATGCTACGACTTCTAATACTAGAACACATGCGATATATTTGATAGGTCTATAGGACCTATACATAAGCCTCTATTCTTATTTATGCGATGACAAAATGACACACACACAAATAAGGCGACTACATAATATCATACGTATCTCTAGGGTGCATGCGATGCAGGTTGACAAACAGAGCTTATCTCTCAGTCCCTATCTCTTGTTTATGCAAATCTAATCTCGCTCTCTCGAGTCTAGATTCTAACCTAACTCTTTCAAGTCTCAGGTTCTTTCTTTAGACTCTCTCTCGAGTAGCTCTAAAGGGGTGTTAGGCACAACATAAAACAAGATAATCACATGCGATGAACATCCTAGGTCATGTTAGCTTAGTTCTTCTCAACCCATTCGATAAGTTTAGCTACTCATGCTTGCTAAGAGAGTGAATAGATGTAGAATAAGAACTTCCATTGTATAAATATAAAGTTGAAGTACAAAATAACAATGCAAGAAGAGAATAAAGAGCCTGGTAGATATCTCTTGCTTCCCAGGCTTTTACACTATCTTTTCTACTCTTGTTCAAAAGATAGTCTCGCTCTCGCAAGAGTCGGCCCACTCTCTGCTTTCTACGCCTCCGGGTTCTCTCTCGAGTTGACCTGAGCGATCTTCCGGCGTCTCAGCTTTTCTCTTGCTCCGTCTTAAAATAAAAAGGAAAACTATGGACAAGGCTAAACTATGGAGAAATTTATCTAAGTATCCGAACTCGTGAATCCGTTTTCTAAAAGATGCCTTCGGTATTTATAGAGCTTCGGGGTGAAGGGCAACTTCTCTCTTATGATTGCATAGATGGGATGACTTTAATTCTCTAATTGATGCGCCGAATATTTGTCACCGAAAAGCTGAATGTACTTGTTATCATTAGCGGCTTGTCAACTTAATTCAGATTTGACCTTCGTTAGCTTTCTATCTCATCGTGATTAATTATGCCTTTCACCCAAATGCGTCCACTAGGTTGAGCTGGCTCTATGCGACAATCCTTCTTGAGTAGATGTATGCGAACACAAATTACCACAAAACCTTTCGGTAATGCTGTGTTCGACCGTTGATTTCTTGTGATCGCGCTTTTCACCTTGCGTCAATGCATATTCTGCATAAAATACAAAAATTAACTGTTTCTATGCGATGAACGCATGCGACCGCAATGTTATGAACTTAATGCTTTTTAGACGCATCTAACGTATTTTATCAACGCAAGCCAACATTGTTTAAGAACTTAGCACTGTAATAACGTGCATTTCTGTCCATTATCAACGTCTGACGAGAATATGGAGTGAACAACATTACCTACGGACGGGCTTATCACGCTAGAGAGTATGGATTGGTGTATGCACGAGGGTCGCCAGAAGGATCATATGCTGTTGTTAGGGCATACGGCGAGGCACTTGAGCTTGCAAATCCAGGTACCATATTTAATGTTTAAGTAGAAAACGGACAATACTTTAAGTACGTCTTCATGGCACTTGGTCCGTGTATCACAGGTTTTCTAAACTGCATCCATCAAGTAATCGTTGTTGATGGGACCCATTTGCATGAGAAATACAAAGGTATGTTGTTAATAGCAATGTGTATCGATGGATATAACAACACGTATCTTATCGCCTTCAGTATTGTAGATGGTGAGAACGATGCATCATGTGTTGGGATTGGTGTCCTAATTCTCCAAGAGTCTTGTTGTTTTGTAAAGATACATATTGTTCAATGAATAAAATAAGTGTTATTTAATTCTGATATTTACTCATATCCAATAAACAAAGCTCCTTGATTATCTTATGTGAACTTAAGCATGTACATGTGATATACAAGTGGATCATGCCTTTAGTGATAACCTAAATCGGTCTGTAGTATAAGGACTAAGGTGAGATACCTGATCCTAGTGACACTACGGATACGGTCCACTTTGTAGAGGTTTGCAACTATTGTAAACTACTATAAATGGTAGATCCTAACCATTCATGTGGAGATATGGAGCGGGGGTGTCCTATACAAAGAGTTCGTATAAGACTTGGACCATGAGATGATTAGACTCTATATATAACGCCGTTGATACTAGAGACTTGCATCTCACCTAAACGACCATAGGTGACACGACCTCAATCCTAAGTGTTTTGTGAACTCTTGCCTTTGAGGGCGGTTATTTGATTAGTATGGGTGAGAGTGGCCAGATTGTCAACTCAACATGTCTACCTTTTTGGGGACTTGTCTGATCTGGGAGTTGGGAACTCAATCCACAATATGGAATTCACTTCTTTCCCGAAGCAAGGATAAGTAGAGAGATTGCTCCCTTAAGGGCTGATTTCGGGGCTTGAACATAGTGGCCAAAACTTCTCTTTGGAAGAGAAGACTTAGTCATAGTAGAACTATGATTTATGTTCATTAGAGGGATAAATGGTACTTAAGGAGACAGATGTAACTATAGAGGCATAATGATTATTGGCCCAGCTATACTTACGAACGATCTGTGAAAGGTTGTCATACTGCTAATTGGTTAAGATTGACACATAATATATATGTAGTGAGGAGAGTTCAACAGTCAATTTTTAGTGGAGTGCCTGGTAGTTAACGAATGGTGGATCTCGTGACTAAAGAGTTTAGTCAGTTATTCACGTACTGTTGAAGCTTCGGATCTACAGGTCCATGAGGTCCCCTTGGTACCTTGGATTCATGTTGAAGGATCAGTTCTTGGTGTTGATTTGAAATGTTCAAATTGACAAGAGGTATTTTGATTATATATGATACAATCGGTATGATGTATGTGATACATCTAGTAGAGGATTGATGTAAATGAGATTTACATTAAGTACCATGGAATAGGAAAAGAACTATGGTTTATATGTTTCATGAGATGAAATATTAAAACTATAGGTTATAAATATAGTATGATAAGTTGGTTATCATTTATAATTATAATAATATTAATTATTAGATAATTAATACTTTTTGTTTTAAATAACCAAAGTAGTGGTTGGTTATTGATCATGGTAACCGTGAGTTTAAACCGAAAAAGAGTTTTTACAGAAGTTTTCACAAAAAGTTTGAAAAGAATTTGAGTTTTCTCTCCGGCGAAAAGAAACTCACGAAAATCGTCAAGTAAATACAGATTTACTAACGACGGTTGGGCTAGGTAAACGATCGTGCAGTGTTTACTAAACGATCGCATAGCTTTGCTAGACGATCATTGGCCCAAGGAAAACGATTGTGTAGAATCGACCGGGCTAAATGATCGCATAGCTTTTGCTAGACGATCGCATAGTTTTATCTAAACGATTGGGCATCGACCTATACGATAGGTCTCCGACTTCTCCCACTTGCCCAGTCGTGTACGCGATCGTTGTTTCCACCGCTCGTCTGCCTCATACTAAGTCCGAACAGAGCCCACCCTTTGGATTCTCACACTGAGAATACCAAGCTCTCCTTGTTGGTGGTGTCAGACTCAACTCGACACCGTCGAGGTTTTCTGGAGACCATTCGTGGTGCTACGGAGGAGATCGTGACCGAGAAGATCGTTGAGGGCGAGCGCGAAGTGTTCGTGCGGTGTTGCAGTCATGTAGATTGAGCGCTCGTGGTTGCTGTTGTTCAATCAGAGTCGCACATCGAAGCATGGAGACGCTTCCACCGTTGTTAGTACAATTTTTCCCTTTGTACATTTGTTGTTTCATGCTGTAATTTCTCTGTAAATTGTATAACTGTTTGTATTGAAGTCGACTGTAGTAAATGATTTTTTTATTCATGATTGTAATTCGGAATGGTCTTGCTTCTGCTGCTCAGGAAATGTCGTTTCTGATTTCCTTCATCATGGACTCGGTTCATGACTCATTTGAAGGCTTCAATAGGAGACATTCCTAATTTAGTGATTATATCAGATCGTCACATCTCAATTGCAAAGGCGGTTGCAAGGATATTCCCTGATGCATTGTATGCCCTGTGTATATACCATATTCGGAACAATTTGGTGGAAAAATTCAAGAATAAGGACATAACCCCATATTTCTACCTAGCGGTGAAAGCATCTAGAATGTCTGAATTTTAGATGTATTGGGCTAAGCTCCATCAATATTCAAGTGTGACGACCTATCTTGAGGAAGTTGGATTACAATGCTAGGCAAGGGTTTATCAAGTGGCTACAAGGTTGGTTCTACCAATAACAAAGCTATTAGAGCATATCTGTGAATGGCTACAAGGTTGGTTCTATATCCGACATACACACGGAATGACATGCACAAACATTGTAACTGATTACGCAATGAGTATTCTTAAGGAATCAAAATTGATGTCTGGAACATATCGTGTTTCTCCGGTGGATATGCATATAATTAATGTGGACGATGGATATTTGGGGGGGTTGGTTGATTTTCGTTCACGGACATGTACATGTATGGAGTTTAATCGCCTTGAGATCCCATGCTCCGATGCAATATCTGTAGCGACCCTGAGAAATATTAATGTTCAAACATTATGTGCAAAATGGTTTATAGTTGAGTGTGTGCTTGCTGCTTACGTTGAACCAATCTTCCCAGTCGGACACAGTTAAGAATGGGTTGGAGATTTTGAACCAATTCTACCACCGCAAAAGGTAGTAAGTGTATGTTGACGTCAAACCGTCAGTATACCTTCAATTGGAGAGGAGCCACGACAAATACACAGGTGTACATGAAGTGGCCAGACAAGACATAATAAGAAAACGTGCAAACAAACGTTGATAACACCTGGCATTGGCCCATCTAGACTAAACAATATGTAATTTTCGCTTTTGCTTCGATTTTTCTGTACAACACCAATTATACTATACAATATGTAATTTTAGCACCAATTATACTGTACAAATTTACACTATACAATATGTAATTTTAGCACCAATTATATTTTGTACAACACCAATTATACTGTACAATATGTAATTTTAGAAAAAAATTATCTAAATGATCGCTTAGTTATTTATTTGCTTAGCTAAATGTACAATACCAATTGTATTCTACAAATTTATCTACACGAAAACTAAATAATTGCGTAATAGTTAGCTAAATGATCACTTAGTATTATCTAAACGATCGCATAACAAAACCTAAATGATCGCTTAGTATTAGCCAAACGATCGCTTTATAAATTACTACACGATCGCGTAATGGATATTTAAACGATCGCTTAGTATTATCTAAACGATTGCATAATAAAACCTAAACGATCGCTTAGTATTAGCCAAATGATTGCATAATGGATATCTAAACGATCGCTTAGTATTCTCTAAATGATCGTTTAATAAAAACTATAGTGAATAGCTAAACGATCGCTTAGTATTCTCTACACGATCGCATAACATTTAGCTAAATTATCGTTTAGTAATATCTATCTAATCGCCTAGTAATATCTCTCCGATCGCTTAGTGATATCTATTTGATCGCTTAGTAATATCTCTCTAATCGCTTAGTAATATCTATTTGATCACTTAAAGTATTCGTAGAGACGCGTTCACCGTGCGGTCTGAAGGTTTTTTAAAAACTGGAGATAATTTTGAAATTTCGCATGGGGAAAAGTCTGTGGTAGAAAATTTTTTAGAAATAGGTCATTGGTAGAAAAGTTTTTGGGTTTCGGATCATTTCGTGAAATTTTTCGAGATTTCCCTTCTTCTCATCCTCTTTCGTTTCAGCCATGGGAAATCTAGCTACCGCCGTCCACGATCCACGACTGTCGCACCTACAGAGACCCAGCCACCGGGCCGAGCTCCTTCTGATCATCCGTTCGTGTGCGTCATTCGTTCGCGTTTGTCGTTGGAGTTGGAGCTGCAGTCGCTCGTCGCGTGTTGGCTGTGGGTCTACTCAATCTGTTTTCACATCATCCATTGATGCAGTAGCCTGTCCTCGTGCAGTCCACCACCGCTGTAGCCACCAATCGTCGGTCTCGTCCTCCACTGCTGTCGTTCATTGCTAGTTTCCGGAATCTTGAGATTTGGGTAAGATTTTGGGGTTTTGTTGATTTTCATTTTGGGGTGTTTTGTTGATTTTCTTCAATGGTTTTGAATACCCATTCAATTTTTGCTTGGGTTTTTTTCACTTACCCACAAATTTTGGATGTTAGATTTGGAAATTAGATGTTACTAAGCTGCCGTTAGCAACATTAAGAGCGTTTGGTAAGTGTATAAAGCTTTGGAACCCATTGTTTTAAATATGACCTTTTGGAATTTTTGGGTTCTAACCCTTGTTATGAAATTTTTACATAGATGGGGAGATTTGTTTGGGAGGTTTAAAGCGATTTTTAGGGGCAAGCTACACTTTGAGTAGTGAAAACTGGAAGTGAGGTTAGTTTGATGAAGTCTAGGGCTTAAAATTGAGGTAAGTAATCATGCTACTAGAATCGTCTTTGAGTCAGGCGACTTAGATATTATGATTAGTAATTTTGATTAGATGATATTGAGAAACAAGATATGACTTGATATGTTTTATGAGCATGATGATTAAAGTATGTTACTAATATGATTATGATTAAAGTATGATACTAATATGACTGATTAAAATATGTTACTAATATGACTATGATTTAGGTATGTTACTGTTATGACTAGGTGTGGGATCTTGAGATATGTACTGTGATTTATGTTGTAGAATTTTCTGAAAGCATTATATGTAAATAGATAAGAGTGATGATTTACTTTTTTAACACGACTATGCTATCGGAAGTCGACGGATTTCTTACTATGTTATCAGAAGCCGACGGATTTTCTACTATGTTATCGGAAGTCGACGGGTTCTCTACTATCTTATCGGATGCCTACGAGTTTTCTACTATGTTATTGGTTGCCAACGAGTATCCTACTATGTTTGTGAGCCTTCGGGCCACCAAATACGTGTTAGATTGAGTTAAATCGCTCACTAAATGGCCATCCAAGATTTAGTTAAATGTATGTATGTCCCACTAGTATGTTACATTTATTGGATATGAATGTATAACCTGACTCCGTTAGTGGGGTTATTTATTGAGCTTTATACTCATTCTTTATTATGTTATGTTTTTCAAGTAAGGATAAGGACACACAGACGAATGACAAGAGGAATTTGTAACCATGCCACTGAGACTAGGCAGTCCGCTTTCAAGCTGTTGGTTAGCTATTATACTGTTTTGATAAGCTATGCTTATTAAGGAAGTTTCTTTAATTGTTTTATGATACAAGGACAGAGACTTTTAGAAGGTGCATAAGCACCGGGAATGCTAAAGGCATTCAAACCTGCTGGAAAAGCTCCTGCCCTTTTCAATATTCCTTTCTTATGCTCTATCCGTTAGGTAAGTGAAGTGTCTCCGATAAATGGTAAGCACGAGTGAATAAGACTACTTTAATTACTAATAGATCTTTCTCTTTCTTTTTATGTATAGTTAACTAAGAGAGTGAACCACTAGGAGGGAATGAATCGCATATGTTTGTTGAGAATTACTCGTGAAATTCATTGATAGTGACTTTGCCAGATTCTAGGGTCCCACCAATCGGTCTAACCAATCCTCCAGTGGAAGAGTAATAATATAGTAAACAAGAGAAAGGGGCTACCATTAGTTAGCGGAAAGGGATGAGAGAGGCCTTTTCTAGGTAAGAGATGAATGAATGAGACCTTATGGAGGGCTTTTTCCCAGTTTATAGATTCATTCCTTCGTTATGACGGTTGAGGGTGCCTACCATTCAAAAATACTGTCAAAGTAGGAAAGTTAGCCAAGTTATCCTACACAAACTTGAGATTCATTTTATGTTCATCAATGTGTTGTATCATCATAAGTTTCAATAAACTAAGCCATCCTTCTTGTCTTTTATTGCTATTCTTAAAGAAAGTCCATTGGTTCCCCGCTGCTAAAGGAAAGCAAGGAAAAAAAAATCAAAATCTTGTTTTTTAATCAATGTCCTCTTTCTTTTAGGTATGCAAGAACTAACAGTCCTCTCACTACCAATCAACAAACATCATGATGATTAACTATTAACTAATATAACCTTTTCTCTTCTTCAAATCGCATCTCTTTTGGGGTGGTTTCTCCGTGGACAATGCCTCCTTAAATCATTTTTTTAGTCTTCATCATTTACTCTCTTTTCTTTTAAGAGGTGAGAGAGTAAGCACAACCTCGTTGTGCTAGGGAATGAGCCATTAGATTGTCAGAGGAGTGAATCATGAAATGATTCGCAATGAATAAGAGGAAGGGGGTTGAGAATGAAGCTCGATCTCGTGATCTCTGAAAGAGATTCAACGATTGAAAACTGAGGAAAACCTACACTCCCCCCCCATCTCCTGAGTTTGATCATGGCTCAGAAGGAACGCTAACTATATACTTAACACATGCAAGTCGAACGTTGTTTTCGGGGAGCTAGGTAGAAGGAAAAAGGATCCTAGCTAAAGGTAGCTTGTTTTGCCTTTCAAAAGTGGTGGGAATAGTTGAGAACAAAGTGGTGAACGGATGCAAAATGCATAGGAATCTATCGAACAGTTCGAGCCAATCGTACTGGGGTCAGCTTTTCAGGGTTCTCCCTTTAACACCAATGGTAGATAGGAACCAAACTGTCTCACGAAGTTCTAAACCCAACTCATATACCACTTGAATCAGAAAACAATCAAACCCTTGGTACCTTCTTCAATCCGACACAATTTTTATCTTAGTCTCCAACCACTCATAGAGGAACATTTCCCTCCTAACCCTCGAGGGGGATTTTCCCTTGGTTTTCGACCACTGAATCTCTTTCAGAGATCGCGAGATTGGGCTTCATTCTGATCTCCGATTGGTGAAATATTGTGCAAACCCACTTGGTGTGAAGCAAAAGAATGCAACATTCCATTGACTTTATATAATATATTTCTAGATTATTAATACATCCTTAAAAGAGGAAAAACTCCCTAACCTTAATAATCAAAGAAGGGCTAATAGCACACAATGATGTGTTTCATGAGCGAACAAAATATATCAAAATAGCCTGACACAGGGTTCAATGTCATACATTTCCTCATATCCTAATTGCCATGGTTCTGTCGCATCACAAGAAGCAATTATGAGAAATAGCCATTTTAGAATGCTGATGTTTTTCATGTTTTCAAGTTCTAAAATCCCAATTTTGTAATTGAATTTAGAAAACTTTTAGTGTTTTCCCTATTGGTTGTTTTAGACAATTTTTTTTAGTAATGTTTTGTTTAAATTAAGGATACTCTAATTAATGATTTTTAGTTATTTAGTTTTAACAAGATTTATTTATTTGGTTTTAGCCAATTCATGAAAAGTGTCATTTTTAGATGCATTCATACAATAACGACTTAATACAAGTCCTAGGGAATCAGATCGTTACACAAAGAAAGTAGACAGGTTTACCTTTTTTGATGCTTGAAGTTTATATTAATTTAGTTCTTAAGTTCGAAATCAAACAATCAAGTCTTTAATATTTAGAAAAATCTCGGTTTTTTTTTTCCTTGTAATTGACTGTAACGGTTAAATAGGGTACAATTAGTTCATGTGACAATTATTTATTTTCTAGTTTACATTAATTAAGAAATATATATTTGTATAAATTAGGTTTCCAAATGGTGTATTAATATAAGCCATGTTTGGTAACCATTTTATTTTTATTTTAGATTTTTAAAAATTAAATCTTTTTTCTCTCAATTTCTTGTCATGATTTGCATTTTTATTAAATATAAGAATTAAGCTTTAAGTCAAATTTCAAAAAAAAAAAGTTTTAAAAAACTATTTTTTAGTTAATTTAACTTGATTTTTGAAAACATGAATAGAGAGTAGATAATAAAAAAGAAGAAATTTAAAGGTGGAACTAGTGTTTTATAGCTTAATTTTAAAAAATCTAAAATAAAAAGCTAATACCCGTTTGGTAACCATTCTGTAACATCTTGATTTTTGTTTTGTAATTAAGTTTTTTTTGTTATTGTTGACTACTTGGATAAATTATATGAGATTTATGTTTTTTGACTAAGCTAAAATATGATTTAATTATTTGGAATTAATTGAATTTTATTTTGGCTTATTTTGAGAGATTTGGTTATTTATGGAGATAATTAAATGTGTATTAGATTTTTTTTTTTAGGAAAAGGAAAAAATATATATAAGTGTATATATATATATATTGGGAGATAATTAAGGAATTTATTTTTTTTTTAAGGAAAATGAAGAGTTTAATTTGGTTATATATATATTTGTGGAAAGGGTAAAGAAAAGAGAAAAGAAAAAAAAAGAAAAAAAAGTAAATTTTCTTTTTCTCTCTCTCCACACGCACGCAGCCCCTTTTCTCTCCTTCTTCTTCTTTTTTTCCTTCCTGCCCTAGCTGTCAACACCTTCTAGCCGTCTGTCGTCCGTCGTCCGCCTTCCAGCCGCCGTGACCTCCTCGCCGCAGTAAGCAACGTCACCGTGACCTCCTCGCCAGTGCCGTCGCAAACAGTCTCACTTCGCCGTTCCGTCGACGCCGCGAGCAGCGCCGCCAACCTCGCCGTTCCATCGCCACCGCAAGCACCGCTGTCTCGCCGCTGCGGCAGTCAACCGCCGCTCGCCTCGCCGGCATCAGCCCCGCCGTCCAGTTTTGCTTCTGCCACCGTTCGGCTGCCACTGCTTTTTTTAGATTGGGTAAGTTTGGATTGTTTTGGGCAAGGTTTGGTGTTGAGTCTTTGTACCCCTTGGTGTTGGAAACGATTTTAGTGTTACCTATTGTGCTAACAAAGAAAGGACCATTCTCTTCGAAGAGTTCCAGTTTTAGTAAGTTTTGTGTAAACTGTTTGGTTATTCTTTTGGATTGAGAGTAATAGTGGAAAAAAAATAAGTTATTGATTTTGGAATTAATTCTTGATCAGATTGACTATTCGAATCAAGTTTTGGAATTTGTCTTGATCAAGTTACAACTTTGGGTTGATTCAAGTTAAGTTATTGATTTTGGAATTAATTCTTGTTTAGATTGGCTATTTGAATCAAGTTTTGGAATTTGTCTTGGATCAAGCCACAACTTTGGGTTGATTCAAGTTTTCCAAAGATTTTAAGGAATTATTTGCGTGGACTTTTGTGACCAAGTTGAGGTACGTGATACTATTATTACTGGTGCCTTCGTGCCAGGCGATCTAGATTAGACCTATCAAGTTACTTGGTTGACTGCATGATTTTGTTTGATATTATGTTTTGTTAGTTGCATGGTGGTTTATTGTCTTGCCTTAAACGCGTGTTATTACTATGTTTGATGGTGTGTCTATGGGCCGCTACATGTTATTATCATGTTTGACGGTGTGCCTATGAGTCGCTAGACATGCGTGAAACGTTCATGTTACTTTTATTTTCATGTTTCATGTTTTGACGGTGTGCCCGGTTGTGCCTATGGGCCGCTAGACATGTGTGGGTCGACGAGTTCACATTCATGTTATTATCATGTTTGACGTTGTGCCTACGGGCCACTAGACATGTGTTTCAAGGCAAGATAGTACGTCTTTTGGTTTTCCTTTCGTCATAAAAAACCGATGTAAGCCACACGCTAATTTTATTTTATTACACTAAAGAAATCCGTGACAGTGCCAAAGGAACCAGACTTCCGCATTTGACTGTATATTTTCGCATGTTGTGTTTTTATACATTCATGAGTTTATCATAATTTAATTAATTTATTTATCTATTTATTTATTCGTTTTTTTATAAATCGTTTCTTGTTAAAAAGGATGCCCGGGTTGAACAATTTAAGATTTTGAGATATGTTAGAATATTTTTTATATATATATTTAATGCAGATTAAGATTATGATTATTTTTTTTAATTTACTATGCATGCAGTACCAATTCCCTTTTTAGTAATCCTAGAAAGTGGGGTTGTTACACATTCAGTTTTGTTTTTTGTTTTTAAAAATTAAGTCAACAAACATCTCTTTCACCTCTAAATATGTTGGTTTATTATCTATTTTTTACTTTGTTTTTAAAAAACTAAGCCAAAATTTGAAAACTAAAAAAGTACCTTTTTAAAAAAAATGATAAAAGAATTCAACTCCTTATTTAAAAAAAGATGTAAACCATTGTAAGAAAATAAGAGAAAATAGGTTTAATTTTTTTAAAAAAAATGAAATGAGATTAACAATTTCTCATTTGGATAATATAGTTTGAGGGCCATTGGACCAATGACCAAAATACAATGATGTTTTTTAAAAATGGCCAAAAATATTTTTCGGTGTGAAAATGGTCGTATGAATAATTCTAGTAATAATGGACAAAAATACCCCTACAATTATGCTATATTAAAAAAAAAAAAAAAAAAAAAAAAAAAAAAAAAAAACTAACCGTCTAAAATAAAATCTATAAACTTAAACCCCAAATCTAATAATAATATATAAGATACACAGACAAAACTAATGTGTAGATACATAATCTAAAAAAAACATAACTAGGAATTAATGGCTAAAAACAAGAAAAAACAAACCTTTAATTTTCACCCACAAATTAACATTATTAATCTTCAAGAATATTCGATTGTAATTAATAACTCAAAATTTAGACACAAACAACCAAATACCTTATATTTAAAATAGTTATCAAGTACCTTCTATCCATCAATTCTTAAAATTATTTCCTATAAGCTCTATAGATACTTTTACTCATAAATAATTAAAATTCATATTTTGACACAAATATTAAAAGCAACTTAAATCTTCGTTAGACTAAGTCATGCAAATACCTTGTAGAAGCTAGAATCTCCATCTTCTTTTATGGATACTATATTGTAATTAATAGCTAAAATTTAAAAGATCGAATTGTTCCAATCATACAAATATTATGCATTAAAAGATCGTCAATTGAACCACACAAATACCCTAAGCTAAACTAAAGTATTTGACGTGAATAATATATTTTGAGAACAAATTGTGCAAAAGCTAAACAACCTTTTTTTTGTGGAGCACAATCGATATTGATCATGAAGAGAGGAGTCTAATACACAAGAATATATGTGAGGGTCACATCTTTCACGTCATTCATGATCCATTAAATACTCCAGTATATGAATTATCTTCACATTAATTGTGGACTACATCGATTATCTTCCTCCTCCACAACGTTCTATGTCACGTGCTCTATCACAGTTTTTCTATAAAAATATCAATTCCTTAACCCTCCGGTATTCAGCTTTCATTTCAATTGGTATCAATTTAGATCATCCAAACAAACATTACGCGAATGAGTCTGCGCCTTGCAGTTCAATCAATACCCCTCTCACAATAGGACAAAATCGATACAATGGTACTTAAAGAACGGTAATTTGAAGAATATAATCTATGTAAATCTCAAAAGAAAATGGAGAAATAAAGATTAGTGGTGGGCCTTAAAACAACCAAATGGTCATTAATAAATAATACTAAGAAAATGGCCAAAAATAAAATCGGAGGACTAATATTGGGCATCTATCACAATTTCTCTATAATTTCCGTTTCCATAGTCAAATTGGGTTTTGGTGCACCCTACTAAGATGCGCTACAGACATGGATTTGGATTTTGAACGGAATGTGGGCTCAGGCCATGTCCTCAAAAATAGACTTCAAACCACAAAACTGAAGCTCAAGCCCATGAATCCAGAATCTACCAATCTCTCGTATTTCCACAAAGAGCAGCTCTAAATAAATTATATTGAATTACTTTTTCAGTTCTAGAACTTTTTTAAATAAGTTTGAAATGACTTTAATTTATTATTACTAATTAAACGTTCGTGTTTGAGTAGGTTAGATATAAAACATAATAAAATTAAATTGAATAGTGAGAGAAAAAAATAATAGGTAATTTAAATTTCATCTAAATTAAATTTCGAAAAAATAATCTTTTGTATTTATGATCATTCATTTCTAACTTGAAATTTAAGATCAAATCTCGAAAAGAGTTATTTAGTATTTGTGATTATATCCACAAATTTTTTGTTGATTAGATAAGAATGACAAAAAAATTAGATGAAAAATAAACAAAATTATCTTCATATGTAAAGGAATAATAAGTATATTTGCATTATGAAAGCTTCCTGTCCATCTCACCTAATTATTAAACAAAAGCTCATAGATGCCTATAAAATTACAAATGATAGGAAGAAAGATATCGAAATTTAGATTCAAATTTAGATTTGATTCTAATCAAATCGGAAAAAAAACCAAAACTAAAACCAAATTTTCTATGTGAATTATTGTTTTTTTTATATATATAAAATGACTTTTTCTATCACTAAAAACTTAAATTTTTTAAAATAAAAATATATTATCACTTTAACATAAATCTAAAAGGGAAAAATCTATATTTTAGGCATTCACGTTAAAAAGGAAAAAAAAAAAAACATAAAAACCAGACTTTGTCTCTAACAATGTCTATCCACGTTAAAAGACGATATATATGTATAATTGGCTATAAAAATAATCCTATAAAAAAATCAAAAGCATTGAAGAATGTAAAAGAAAATACCTAGAAAATAAAATTGGCTGAAAAACAATTATCTTTTATATATAACAAAAACTTTGAAGAGAGCTCTATGAAAAACTATTTGATGAAATTGATCATAAAAAAATCTATAATAGAAAATTGGAGATTTAATTTAGTTTAGGGGACAATTTAGATTTCAAATTATTGAAACGGATTTAAATAATTGGTAGGGACAACACATCGAGAGTTGGAACAAAAATCTAAAAGCTTAAAGAAGAAGGAAAAAAATAATTGAAAGCAAAATAAAATTGGATACTACAAAACAATCCTAAACAACATAAACAAACAACTACAAAAAGAAAAAAAAAATAGTAATGAAAAATAAATAAAAGAATAAGATAGAGCAAAAAGAGAAAGAAATAGACATACCTTGAAAATTTTGAAAGCAATTTGTAGGCCCTAGAATGTTTCAATTTTTTCTTAAATATATTAATCAACTTTGTCTATTTGTAATAAAATTGAAAAAATAAAAAAGAAGTAAATCACTAAATTAAGCTCAGCATTTATATTTACAAAATTGAAAAAAAAAAAAAAAAAACCTTACTTCTAAATTGCTTAAATCTCGAGAACAATGATCTGTTGCTCCATCTTCATTAAGTGAGAATCATTTGTAGTTTTTCTCACCCTCTTTGATATGTGAGAATTATTTGTGGTCTTTTTTCCATAAGGGATTGGATCAATCTACTTACAAAAAGTATTAAAAAATGAAATTTTATTAAATCTTTCCTTTTCTTTAATCATTTAATTGACGAATGAAAAATAATAAAAATCAAATATAAATTTTTATTCTTGTGTAAATCAAGTTAAATTTTAAAATTTATTACTATTATTTTCATAGCTTTTTAGATTTTAGAAGATTTTAGATAGAGTTTAAATATAGATGGTATACGATTTTTTTTTTAAATTCTTATTTACACGTGAATTATAAATCTATGTGTCAAGGTATAATTTTTTTTAGTTTTCTATTAACTATTTAGGTTTTTAGAGGTGTTTATTCCTATTTTAATATGGATAAAATAATTATCTAACTAATTTAAACTTGATTTAAAGTTTATGGGAACATATGGATAAAATAATTATATAACGAATTTAAATTTGAATTAGGGTTTGTTGGAATCAAATATTAGAGATTATCAAATTTAAATCAATAAAAATTAAATATCCAAAATCTCCATTTGAATGGTTTGTTTTATATATATATTTTTAATGATACCAAAATCTACCGATTTAGTTTACACTTGAAAGGTATCAAATTACACGTGAGAATTATGATTTATTGGAATCAAACATTAGAGATAATCAAACTTTAAACCAATAAAATAAGAAATCCAAAATCTACACGTGAATAGTAGATATTATTTTAATTGATTTTAATGTAAAATTACATTAAATAACCCTATAACCAATCACTAAAAGAGATAAAAGAGGAAAACGAATGTTCTCCCCTATAGCTCCGTTTAGATAGATTGTTTTAGATGTTGAAACTTGACATGGTATTGTAAATTTTAAAAAATTACTCTCCTCTCCTTCCTAAACCCTCATTTTCTTTCAACTTATAATTATTTTTTAAATTCAAAATGTCATTAAACGTTTAAAATAATAATAACAATTATTCGAGGGCCTTTTAAATCTATTCTTAAAAATTCTAAGACTAAAAAGTTATATTTTGAACTTTAGGAATCAAATATCTTAAAAGCCTAGATTAAAAAGGTAATTTTTCTTAGAATATATTTTATCAAATAAGGTATCGTCTCGAATCTATCTATTTCTACATAATATATAATATATAGTAAATAGGGCTATGGAGAATTTTTCCTTCCCTTTTCGCCCCTGCATTTTTTAGTAAATATCACTTTTGTTCCTTTACGGTGTGGACGACTGTTTTGTAAATCTGATAGGTGCAAATGCTTAGGTGGATACACTCTGAATTGGTGCATTTATTCATACATAGGGTTGGTTCATGTATATAAAAAGAACAATAAATATCAATACACACATGATACCACAAAAAAAAAAAAATAATAAAAAAAAATGTAAAAGTTGTATGGAAATTTGAAAGGCCATAAATCTTGAAAAAAGTTACCAAAAGTGTCCATATAAAGTATCCAAAATCGCTAACTAAATCATTTGATGTGATTGGATTCATTGAGGTATTTCTGTGTGTTGTTTCTCAATCCTTTTTCTTTTTGTTTAGGTTCGTATTTTCAACTAACAATTGCTTGTTAATTAAGAAATATAATACACGTTACATGGAATATTGAATTTATGGGGCGATATTATATATTGGCTCATTTTTATTGCATTCTTTAAAATGATTTTTAGATTTTAGGAATTCTCACCCGAATGAAAAAAAAATCAGAATATTTTTTAAATTAATTTTATGTTTTTCTTCCATTTGATTTAACTCTATATTGTTGTATAGCATATGACAAAATTTATTTCTTGAATCTCATCTTAGTCTTCTTTAGTATATAGTGGGATTGATATTGGATTGGAGGGATTGTTAAAAAAAAAAATACATTGCTTTAGTAGATCAATAGTGATTTTGATGATATCAAGGTTAAAGAAAAAATTAGAGAGAAATATTTAATAAGAAAAAAATAGCTACATAAGAGGACACAAAATTTTAGAGAGAAAAATAAGTTAGAAGGTCAAATTTTAAAGAAAATGTCAGACAAAACTTTCTAAAAGAAAAAAATCAGGAGAAAATATTATAGAAAAAAAGTTGGAGACACAAGACAAAATTTTAATATACTATAGGTTAGTAATAAATATATAGGATTGATGTTTTAAAATGCTTTCTTATAAAATATGTTTGTGTTTACCTTCTGTAGAATGGAAAAAAAAAAAAAAAAAAACTGTTTATTTTACTTATGATAAATGAAAAATAAATTTAAATAATATTTATTTATTACACAAATTAAATTTTATATCAATTAAATATTATTTTTAAACTTTAAATTAAAATTTCAACATTTTGTAGCTTGTATTCATCAATGAAAATAATGATTTTGATTCCGTGGTCAACTTTATTGTTTTGGTCTATTGTTGTCTTTCTCCTCGAATTCTGTCTCTCGTTCCAACTTGAATAACCAAATACAAATATTCAATTTATTTATCAGTTTCTTTCTTACTTTTTTTCTACACATTTCTCTTATTTTTTGTCTATATTGCCTGCTTTTTGTCGTCCATATTCTTCTCTAATAATTATAATTCCTTTTAAATGTCATCCTTCATTTTGTTTCATTTCATTCAAACCTTCTTCAAATTGCTTCCTTAATTTTTGACGTGAATACTTTTTTTTTTTTTGGATTTTCCTTTCCTTTCCTTTGTAATTAATAAGAAAAAGTTAGTAACAACCATAGGCTTATAAATTATACTAAGGGTCATTTTGAATTGACTAAAGAAAAAAATATTTTTTTAAAAACAATCGTTTTTATTTGAACACTTTTGATTAAAAAACTGATTTAAAATAAAAATATTTCAAAAAATATTTTGAATGGTTGTCAAACAATTTAACATTTTCTAAAATGATTTATTTTTAAAAGTAAACAAAAAGTTAGTTCAAATATACTCTAAATCATGATTGGAAACACTTTTAGAAAGAAAAGTGTGAGAAACATCATGAAATTAATAAATACATTTTTTTAATTTAAATAAGTGATTCTTTGTTCATAAGATAGATATATGAAGTCTAACATAAATATTAAAGTTTAAATTCTATTTTAGTTTTTAAAGTTCTATTTTAGTTTCTAGACTTAAAAAAATGATCGTTTAGTCTCTAAACTTTTAGAAATATTTATTTTAGTCTCTACCATTAAAATTATGTTAACTCTTCAACAGAAATGTGAGGGAGCTTGCATTTTTAAATGACTATGCTCTAGATATGTTAAGACACAAAAATACTAAAGGACCAAAATTTGGAATTAAAAATGTCATTTAAATTCTTTTACTTTTCCACCTTATTCAAAATTAAAACTCTAGATTTTTTAGTATAGCTAACTTATTTGGTAACCTAGTCATCGAAAAATACAATCACCTTGTCATTTTTTTAAAGGGTTAACAAAATCTTAATATAGTAAAGACCAAAATAAGCACTTTTTTAAAGTTCATGGACTAAAACAAATAATTTTAGAGGTTAAGAAACTAAAATAAAACAATATTCAAAGTTCAAGGACTAAAACAAACATTTTTTAAAGTTTAGGAACAGATATAGAACATTGTTCAAAGTTCATCACCAAAATAAGATTTAAACCTAAATATTAACCAATCAACTTCCTTAAAAAGCCCTTTTTTTTTTTATGGACCCACCACTTATCCAATGATGTGAATTATTTTGGTCGAAGGGTATCGAATTAAAAGTGTGGTGGGCCTTTTAGGAATTGGGTAGACAATTATATATAAATGTAAGATACGTCTTTGAAGAGTATCATATATAGAATATAAAATAAAGAATGCATATTTAAATTTGACCCAAAATAATATATAGAAATAGATATGGAATAACCAAAGAATTGTAAAAGCTTAACCACTATCAGAAAAAAAAAAAAAAAAAAAAAAACAATGGATGATTAGGATGAATTAGTGTAAAATTTAGTTTAGATGAAACGAATTAGTTCATATCACCCAATGATTTCAATTTCATGATCAATGCACTAAACACTTAATTTATACTAATATAATTATCTTTAATTTGTTGGTTGTAATCCACCTAACAACTCTATGTACAATTACGAGTACGCTCTCTTTATTATTTTAATCTACCAACGCTGTTTTTTCCTCTTTTCAGGAAAAGGAAATGCAGTTTCTGCTAATTAACTATATTCCATCAAGTACCGGATTGCTTTTATATTCACTTATAAAAAAAATTTGTGATGTGTTCTGTGTTTTTTATTTTTTATTTTTCTTAAAGAAAAACTTAAAGATCCAAAACACTAAATTGAGATAGGATGTTTGAAATTCATATGTTTGAGATACATACTTATTTCATCTTAGTTCATATGCATGTATTTAGGTGTAGAGTTAAGTTCATCTGTCATATGTATCTGATGTAGTTTTGTTTTTTTTTTTTTTTTTAACTCTAAATAATATATTTTCATTATTATTATTTTTGTTTTGAAACTTTTTTATTCAATAATTATACCAATCTTTGTTTAAATAAAATGTGGATTGCATTTTTTTTCCTTTAATTTTTAAAGTTTTTTTTTCGTTCTTTCTTTCTTTTTCTTGGATAATAAACAATAATTAACCCACTACATTTATTGCAGAAATATGGTTAAATAAAATGAGAAACCAAAGAGAAATTAAAACTTTTTATTTCTAATTTTTCTCCATGAATTTCATCATCATTTACTTTTATTTATTCTTCGTTGCTCTATATTTTTACTCAAATTTTTTAATTGAATCTCCTAATCATCTTAACAATCGATGGAATGTCATCACATTTTCCATCACTACATTTCTTTATTCATTTTTCACTAATTCTTACTATAAAATGTTCCAAGAAAAAAAAAATCTCCATTTTATGGTTTTTTGTTATATGTTACACATTTTTCCAAATATTTTTAACACTCATTTGTTATGTGAATTCAATTAAATAAAAATATATTTTACAAATTTCTACGTATAAATATTGTGCTTAATGTAAACAAAATATAATTATTTATATAATCAACAACCCTATAATATACTTAAACACTTACCAATCTTATAATAGTCGAAAGTGGTTGTCAAAGTTGATTATCGAAGATAATTTTCTTTGGAGTTTATAACCAGAGGTAGTTATCGGAGCTTGAAGTTGGTCGCATGAAGGAGATATTGGAATTGGTTGTCTGAGTTTGTCATCGGAGGTGGTTGTTGAAGCTCAGAGTTGGTCG
The DNA here is from genome assembly GCF_027475165.1 of Benincasa hispida. NCBI lineage: Eukaryota > Viridiplantae > Streptophyta > Magnoliopsida > Cucurbitales > Cucurbitaceae > Benincasa > Benincasa hispida. Next base: position 90,767,390 of record NC_143486.1, on the reverse strand, counting down.
CGTCAGAGTTGCTCACCCGAAAGTGGTCATCAACATTGATCATCAAAGGTAATTTTCGTCAAAGTTTATAATCAGAAGTGGTTGTTGGAGCATATGAAGGTGGTTGCAGGAGCTTGAAATTGGTCATTGGAGTTGGTCGCACGAAGGTGGTCATCAAAGTTGGCTCATAAGAGTTGTCATCAGAGGTGGTTGTAGGAGTAGGGAATTGGTCATCGAAGTTGGTCGCACAAAGGTGATTATCAAAGTTATCATCAAAGGTGGTTGTAGGAGCCCAGAGTTGGTTGCCGGAGTTGTCATCAGATGTGATTTTCGAAGGCCGGATTTGGTTCCCGAAGTGTGACAACTATAGTCACCGACAGTGACTGATAGATGGAGCCACTGAAAATATTATAAGGAGAGAGAGTTGAGGTAAGTTGGTAAAATATACCAACTCAACCCCACCAGTGGGCCAAATATTGAGTTGGTATATTATACCAACTCAACTCAACTAATGTGGGTGAACTCACCCCTTTAATTTGAAGCTTTTTGTTTTTTTCTTTTTTCTTTTAACATTAATTTGTTTAGTTTTAACACTTTAAAAGTAGTTAAATTTTAGACATTAAAAAAAAAAACATTGTGAGATTTTCAAATTCAGCTTGATTAGAATTCAAAAAATGTTACAAAAAATGGATTAAAAAATTAATAAAAATATAAACAAATAGACATTTTTTTAATGAAAAAAACATTATTATAAAAAATGTGTGTTGGGCTAAGGTTTGTGTTTTCTTTGTGAGATCTATTTACTAGTGATCTTTTAAACCAATACATATATTGATAATTTCAGTAGCTTAATATACGTGTACAAAGCTTATAATTTGACATCGCACATATAAAAATTGAAAGTTTAAAAGTCAAAATATGTTACTATATAAGAAAAAAAGTAAAATCAAGATTTTTTTTTTCTATTATGCATATTAATTTTGTGCTATGGAATGAAAAATCTCAGATAATAATTAATGATGGTTTTTTGCTTTTATAATATAGCTTTGTAATGGTAAGGTAATTACATTCTATCTATAGAGATCATAGTTAATATTTTAACTATTGAATTATGTTGAAATTGATTTTACTATACATTATTTTAAAGCATATTTTATCGCTTCAAAATTTTGATGTTATTTGAAAGTCAAATTACGCGTTAAGTTTTTGTTCAATCTTCCTTTGTAACTTTTGTTAGACATGAGTTGTTTTCATGGTTCTAATCTATCTCAAAGATGCATGAATTAGTTATTTTCTTCTTTATTTTTAAGGTCCCCACACAATAAAATCAAGAATTTCAATTCTTTTAGATATGAATGAGATGCAACCAAATTTTTTTTCTGTTATAATTTGAACTGTGTTCAATGTTCTTTAGATGATATTAGTAAATGAACAATGATTAGGTGTAGTTTAGATTATATTAATTCTTGTGCTTCTCACATCTCTACCACTAAAAAAATAAAAATAAAAATATTATATAACATTTTATCAAACTATATTTGAAATGGATGTAAATACATCCAAAGTATCACACTAATTTTTTTCTTATTAAATTTGGGATTGAGTATCGACTAAAATTGAGAAAAAGAAGGAAAGGAGTGTGGCAGCGGAGCCGTACGATGAGCGGAATATGTGGGACCCATTTTAGGGATCCAAATGGCGTGACTTTCTTGTAAGTCTCAAAGTGGCATATAGCTGGCATCTCCCCAAAACGCCGCCGTTAGGTTAGTTAAAGTTTCACAATTCCTATTTCCTGCCACCTCATCATCTCTCTCTAACAAAATTTTTAATACTATATTCATTCATTTGTCACGTCACCATATTACCTCTTTAATTATCATCTATAAGCTTTAATTAATCTGAATCATTCGAAAAGAAAATCATAACCACCATCCGCTTCTTTAACGAGAAATTATTTAGTGGGCGCTAAAATATAAGGCTAAATTATATATATTATGTGTCAAAAATATTTTTGAATTTTAAAAAATTTCAAATAAATCCTTTAAACTTTTTAAAAAGAGTTTGGAAATATTCTTATAGTAAATTTTAGATAGTTTTTTTTTTCAAAAATACTTTTAAATTTAAAAAGATTAAAAAATATTTTTGTTGGGAATATATGAAACAAAACTGTTAATACCCTCTATTTCTATATTTTCCTCTTTTTTTTTTCCTCTCCTCTTCTTGATCAACACTCTCTTGCTTCTTTTATTAACCGTTTCACATTTGTTTATCTAAAAAAAATAAAGAAATAAAACTACCCAAATCGATTAGGGTGTATAGGCTATAACAAGAAGAAAATAATAGGAGAAGTACAAATAGATCTTAGAACTTAAATGTTTCGACAAAATTATACTTTAGTAGTTCAGTATATGTTAATAGACAAATACAAATTTTTATTTGATTATTTATCGTTTTGGTGCATTTTAAGGGAAGATTTTAATTTTAGAATTTTGTGAGATTTTGTGATGTATTATGTTTTTAACTTAAAGTTTTTGTTTTCTTTTGGTTAATGAGAACATTAGTGTAATAATTGGACAAATAAGAGACAAAATGAGGTTATTATTTTTTAAAAATTAAGGATATCTATATAATTTGTTTTAAATTTTGTTATTTTGAAATTCAAGAAAACGTCAAACAGATTGATTATATTAATAGTAGGACTACCAAATCAAACATAACTCAATTGTTAGCGAGTAAGATATTTGTAGTTCGTGTGTGTGTGCGCGCGTGCGTGGGGATGGGGACGGGTACTATATAAATATTACATTTAAATTTCAAGTTAGATTGTTTATTGGTCAAGATAATGAATATGTTTAAATTTAATATTTAAATTTAGATTATATATGTGAATAATTTGATTTATATTTATTTCTTTCTATTTAATTTTTTTAATATTTTTTTAGGCCAAAATCTAATTAATTTTTCTTTAAAATTAAACAATTTAGTGATAGACTTAATTATTTATTTAAAATTTCCCTACATTAGTATTTTAAATTAATTGGTATTTTCAAAAAAAAAAAAAAAACAAGGAAAAAATTCTTCGTGAGAAACCTAATCCCTACGAATTTCTTGTAGGGAATCCCCGCCCTAATCTCGTGGAGAATTACATGGGGATGAGAAATGAAATGGGAAGTGGAGATGGAGATGAGGAATGACATCCTCGGCCCTTCTCCGCCCGAGACATCTCTAATGGTGATAATTACAATTATATTTTCAAATTTTTAGTTTTAAAAATTGGGCTTTAGACTTCTACAAGTGTGTTTTTTTAAAAAAAAAACAAAAAGAAAAGGCAGCATAGACTCATAACATCGTACCTCGTTCAAGAATGATTTGTTTTAGGGTTATTGTCAGTTGTGGGCCTTCTTTCCATCTCCCCCTTTGTCTTTTTTGCATTAATAATTCCAGATTCATTCCTTCTAATTCCAACCTTTCTACACATCATTCATTATTTATCCCACTCCCTCGGCCTTCCCATTTACACTATTTCCCCTTCTTTTTATTCTGCCCTCCCCACAACCACAACATTATATGACACCTTTTTTTCCCAACAATTTTATCCTTAATTCTAATGTTTGCCTTTGGTTTTATATTTTTAGCATGTGCTTTTAGTGATGCATTGATTGATAAGGAAGAGCAATGATTTGAGTACAATATTAGTTTTGACATGAAACAATAAAATTGTAGAAAATAAATGGAAACACTCTGTGTGTCTGTGTCTTTGTCTACCCACTGTCCAGTTCCAAAGGAAAAAAAAAAAAAGCATTAAAAAAAACTATACTATATTAAATTGGTTGTTGAGAAAAGTCATGCTTATCCCCACTCATTACATTTTCAACTTCTGGACCATTCTCTTCTTCTCTGGTCTGAATCAAAATTAATATTTTAAATACAGACATTCAAAATCTATTTAATATCTATATCCATGAAACAATATCTATGCCATCCAAACAACTCCTATTATGAACCAAAACTAAAGCTATGAGATATTAACTTATTATAGCTTAACGTAGTATCAAAAGTAAGTATTATATAGTAAAAATGAACTTAACTTAGTGATAATCGATATGTATTCTCTTCTTTAAAGTAGAAAGTTGAATTCCTAAGCATTGTTTCCTTGAAAAGGTAAATAAATAAAAGAAACAAGTATGGTATTTGAATCAACTTGCAAGGTTTGAGTAAAATTTTCAAACTGACACGGAAAAAATGTTAAAAGAAATTATATAATATTAAAATTTTCATGAACATAAACTCGTGAATTTAGTGATGATTTTGTAAGCATTTGTGATGTTGGGTTGTATATGATATTTATCTAACGTCATCTTCTTTGAATTATTACCTACCTATAACTGTTTTAGTTGGGCTTTGATGAGATTTGTCCACGTGGGATCAAAAGTTAATATTATCGCTCCAAAAGTTAGTTGAAAACTTGAAATAGATAAGGTTGGGCTGGACAACGGCTCCAAAGGCTCCAAACTTTCCATCAAAAATCAAAATCACAATGGATACAATCAAATGAGACCAAGAGCTGATGGGTAACAAAGATTTTCAAGGAACCCACAAAACTTACACACACAAAAAAAAACCAATCTTTACCCAAATCTAAGGTATCGGCAAACAAGCGACAGCGACTGAACGAGCTAAACACCAATTCGATGATGGCTCAGTCAGGAGGTGCGAAACGGTGGGGCTGACAGAGCTGGAAAAAAAGAGAGGAAAAAAAATTAGAGCGGCGGGGTTGACGAACTCTGGCGACTGACGCATAGGGCGAGCGACGCGAAATGAGCGATTGAGTCTCGATGGTTTGTCGAATGGCGTCTGGTGGCTTGAACGACTGCATGTGGCGCAGACTAGAGCAGCGGTGAACGTTGTCGTGCGTGCGGCTGCGATTCAGCGTGAACGGAGGTTGCCTGTACGACTTCCAGCGACGGGGAGAAGGAAAGTCAGCTGGAGCTGGTTGGGTGCTGCGAAGAGAGGGTTTCGAGGGTTGGGGGGTTGCGATAGAGAAAACGAGGAAGGAGGGGAAGCTTTTTTTACTAAGGAGGGGAAGCTTTTTTTTTAAGGGCACATTTAACCCTTTTACTTGTTTAAAATAATAAGTTAATTATTTTTTATATTTTATTTGATAATTTTGGTAGAAGGGAAACCAAATTTGAGAGAGAAATGAAAATGGAGGGGGGAACAAAAAATAAAGATTAAAAAATATTATTTTTTATATTTTGCTTGACACGAAAAATATGTCAAGGAAGAGCTTCTTATAGTTGACACAAAAAATGTGTCAAGCAAGACTTTATATTACTTGACACGAAAAACGTGTCAAGTAATGGTTCGCATGAAAATATATGAAACATTCCTTCAATCTCTGTATTTTTAACCCTTTTACTTGACATTTTCTTTTCTAAAAGGTCATTACTTGACCTTTTTTTCTAATGAAACGTCAAGTAATTAAAAACTACAAGTGTCAAGTAATGTAATTTTGTAGTATTGTACAAATAGGCATACTTTTGAACGGCGTTCTAGTTTCTTTGGATTCTGTACCAACACATGTGTTGGGTATCCCTCGATCTTGAAGTGATGTAAACTACCTTTACGTCCTTTCCATAACTCGTAAGGTGTTTCAGAAATACTTTGTGAGGGAACCATGTTCAATATATACACCGCAGTCTCTACTGCGTGACCCCAAAAAGAACTTAGCAACTGAGCATAACTCATCATAGAACGAACCATGTCGAACAAACTCCTATTTCTCCTTTCTAAAACACCATTTTGTTGAGGTGTGCCAGGTATTGTGAGTTGGGATTGAATTTCATGTTCTATCAAATAGTTCTGGAATTTTAAGTCCATGTACTCACCACCTCGATTCGATCAAAGTGTTTTAATCTTTTTACCTAATTGGTTATTAACCTCTACCTTATATTCCTTGAACTTTTCAAATGCTTCGGATTTATGATGCATTAGATAAATATGCCCAAATCTTGAATAATCATCCATAAAACTGTGAAATATTCATACCTTCCTCTAGCTTTAACATTTATTGGATCACATAACTCATATTCCTATAGTAATTTAGTTATCGTTTTCGGTCAAGAACTTACTAATACTTAGTAATTCTCATAAGTATAATCCTGCATTTTCAGACCTTAGAGGTTGGCCCCAACAATGTTGTCGAATTTGAGAGTCAAGGTTGGGAATCAATCTAAGAAATCCTATCCATTTCTGGAGTTTGAGTTGTTTTAAATCCCATGTTACAACCATATCTCATCAGTTACACATCTCATGACCATAGGAGTTATGTTTATCTACCCCAGTAGAGGAGAAACCTTTTTTAGAGGACCTGTAAAAAGAATTTATCTTAGAGTCCCAATTTAGGAGGTTTTATATGGAAGAGAGGAGGAGGCTGGACAAGATAGAAGCTTAATTGGTGAATAATGGGCAACCATGAAACGTTTAAAAGATCAACTTAGTCTGATGGTTAACGCATTTAGAGCCTTGTATGAAAAGCATATTTCCAATTCCACTAAGGTAGGGAGGTCAATTATTGTAGATTCTGATGATGAGGATGAGTTAGAAACATTAGAGTCATTTCAAGAGCCCGTTTGTGAGATTGAGAGAGAAGATGTGTCCAATTTAGAAAACTAGTTTAAGTGATTAAGGTTGAGGTTGAAGAGCCTTATGTTCCATCACTTGAGAGTCCTTTTGCCATTGATCTTTCTCTCCCATATTCTTATGATCCATGTCAGTTTGAGTCTGCTTTTAATTTTGAGTCTTTTTATTTTCCAAAAATTAAAAATACCAAAAATAATTTTTTGTATTCAGGTACCCTGGAAAAAATGGAAAGCCTACAAGATTTTGTAGGTTATATTGATTCAAGGAAGAAGGGAACTGAAAAATGAGAGAATTTTCATATACCTTGACGGATAATCTCCCATGTCGTCTTGCTTGGACGTTAAACTCAATGCTTCTTGGGAGGCAACCCAAGCTTTTAATTTCTTTTTTCTATTTTAGTTTATTTTATTATTTTTATTTTTAGTTCTACACTTATGGTTTAAACTCTTATCTTTTTTTGGTCCAGGTTTTACAGAGCCCTCAAATTAAACCATGGTTTGCAAGCCTGGCTAATCAGGCCAGTTTCGCTCACTCCTTGTGTTTATTTCATTGCATTAAGGACAATGCATATTTCTAAGTTTGGAATGAGGGACGCATGCATACTGTTTCTTATCTTATGTTTTTATCTTGCTATGCATGTTATTTAGAAAAATTCTCTTATGCATGATTATTGATTAATTGTTTTAAGTGGATGAATTTTGAGAAAAATTAAAAAGAAAAAAATTAAATGAAAAAGGATGTTGTGCTTAATTGTAAAATTTCCTGAGGTTGTAATGATTAGATTGCCTATAAGTTATTCTAAATTTGCACGTTAGATGATCTGTTGTGGAAATAGGACGACATACTCCCGAATTAATTTATCTTTAAGTCTCTCTTTGAGTTTCCTATAGCATGAACATGTAGTCACTTTAATTTAGAAACTTTAACTAAAAGTAGAATTGAGTTGAGTGTATTTGGTTGTCACCTTGAAAGGTCCCACCGGTTAGAGAGTTGATGTGCATGAAGGTTCGTAATGTTAGACTAAGAGGAAAACAAAAGAATATTATTATTTCCTTTAAGAAAAAAATAGAGTATATACTCATGTGCTTAAAAAAATATATTTTTATTATTTTAAACTTGTAATGTGTATGCATATATTTTTAACTTCTGTGATCAGTTAGGACACCTGGGAATTGACTAGGTATGGTTCCTACAGTGGATGTGTGAAACCTACTGCCCCTAGGTAAAACGATGCAAGTTTAGGGCCCTTTCTATTGTTATATATATATATATATATAGTAGACATACTACTATCATGAATGTGTGAATGCTTGATGATTGGTGCATGAGCCAGAGTAGAGGAAAAACTGGAGAAGCTCTCTTAAACCTAACTTTAGTTCTTGTGTTTTGAATTAAATGCGACTTACACACACGTGGGAGATGATGAGATTTGGCCTTGAAATCTTTTAATTTTGGGATGTGTTTGAAAGTTTCTACTAATGGATTTAATATGCTTATGATGAATGATGAGGTTTTTAGTCATTTGCATGTTTATCTAAATTTCATTATAGCCTTGCTCTTTCTTTACTTGTGTTTTGAATTAAATGCGACTTACACACACGTGGGAGATGATGAGATTTGGCCTTGAAATCTTTTAATTTTGGGATGTGTTTGAAAGTTTCTACTAATGGATTTAATATGCTTATGATGAATGATGAGGTTTTTAGTCATTTGCATGTTTATCTAAATTTCATTATAGCCTTGCTCTTTCTTTACTTGGGACGCAAAGTTCTAAGTTTGGGGTGGTGAAACGCATCCAAAAAGTGTGTTGTCTGCGCTTAGAATTTAGTTAGTTTTATGTTTAATTTATGATCCTTGATGCTTTTATTGTTTAATTATATGAAATCGAGCAATTGGATGAGAACAAGAAATTTTGGAAGATTAATGATCAAAATACCCTTAAGAATATCAAAGTTTTGACTTAGAGTAATGAGCAAAGGAGAAAAAGGAAAGAAAATGCGAAAATCAGAGGCAGGGCCGTATTGAACAAGTGTTGCAACACTGCCTCATGACGTTGCAAGGCAGAGAGTATCTAAAAACAGGGCAGCGTCACAACGCTGCTTGCAACATTGTGACACTACGACTAGAAGAGGCGTGGATTTACCGTCAGTGTTGCAACGTTGGTTGGAGTGTTACAATGCTGCAACTGCTGTCTATATAAGCAAGTTATGGCCGACTTGATTCGGGAAGGCACTTGTAGGGCTATTTTGAAAGCATAAAGAAATATTTCGGTGAGGCCTCCCTGGGGAGTGTAATTCTGGATAGAGGCGGCATCTCGGAGCTTCAAAAGATCGAAGATTTGAAGAGTTCGTTGGGCTGCAATTCTGGATTCAAGGACGAGAGTCAAGAATACAGCTTGTAATTTCTTCCCTCTTTTATTTTTTTCCTTTGTGTTTGAAAACCTCATGAACAGTTTATGTTTATGTTGTAACCATGAATGACTGATTTGTGTTTCTAGGTTGTTGATTTAGTTTTATGGATTGTGAAAATTGAATTAGTTGTTTCTTGGATTAAATTTATGCATCATTATTTTAGCATGTTTGTTCTTAATGCTTTTGATTAACTGATCACTAATTGAATGTTCTTTACTTAATGTCTGTCTCGAAAGAGAAGGTGTTGAGTTGGATCTAGCATGTTAAACTGTTAATCGAGTATTAACGAGAGTGATATGTGATTAATAGAGATTGTTGATGAAGGAACTGAATGCTGTGACTAGTCAAGCGATAGAAGAGATTCGGGTCGATGGTTAGTCATTAGAAAGGGTTGAGCTCAAGAGAAGATACCTGGATAAAATACTTCTAAATCTATAATTTGTTTGAATCAATCTAAGGTCAAAGTAATTAATTTGGTTAACCCATTTAACGAAATCATACCCTAGAACGTGTCTTTGTCTAGTTTCACCCAAAATTTATTTTTTCTTGCTTTTTAAGATTAGATTAGTTAGGTTCTCATCACAGTCCAGTCCTCTAAATAAAATTTGAAGAATCTCTAAATAGTTAAAAGAGTCAAACCAATTCCTCAGAGGACAATACTCGGTCTCTTGACCGCTTTACTATATTATAATTTGACGCATGTGCTTGCGCTACCATCAATAATCACCCACCAAACTAAAATTAATACAAATTGTGTGCTTAAATCATGCTCTGATACCAAATTTTTGGAGTTCGCAAGCAATAAGCAGAAGCAAACAAAATCATTAAGCACTCTAATTCATCAATTTTAGCAACTAAGTAAGCATGTTCAAAAACTTAAAATTAGGGTTTGATGATTATCTTTGAAAACTTTCTTCAGTCCACGAATTGAGCTTGAATCTCCACTCCAAAGTGTTGTAGACCACTTAATCTTCCCTTCTATTATCTTGGACCTTAGATTGGGTGGTGGAACCCAAAATGAGCTAGTATTTAAGGAATTTTAGAGGGAAAAAATTGCTTTTCAACTTGAGAGGGAAGAACGCCTTCTTCAACAATTAGGCTCTAAAAAAAACTGATTGCATGGCTGAAAACTCAATCACATAATTCAACTTTTATCAATCCCTTTTATACAATCCAATTGCACAATAAATTGACAACATCTACTTGAAAGAATTGGTAGATTTTGAGTGGCAAAATGCAAAACCTTGGAAAAAAAAAACCACTAAAAAATTGATTTTTTTTAAAAAAAAATCCAAAATCAATTTTTTAAATTTCAATTTAAATTTCTAAAATTGAATTAAAACAAAATTGATTTTAATTTTAATTTTTCATAAAATTCAATTTTCAATTTTCAATAAAATTAATTCAAATAATCAATTTTAAATAAAATTTGTTATTAATTAAAATCATTTAATATCCAATATTAAATTAGTAAAACACCAATTCTATGATCATGAATCTCTATCATGTAATTAATATTTAAAACGAATTTAAATATTATCTAATTCTCTAATTTCGTTTAATTCGTACATTAAATGTGTAATTATACCATATATAATTACTGATTCCCTCAATTCGAATTTGAACGTTTCAAATTCTCTCATCATGTTATTCTAAGGTTTAATCCATTTGTGAGCTAGTAGAGGGACCTACAGATCATGGGCTCCAACGATCAAAGATTAACTGGCTAAACTCTTTAACCTGAATTAACCAATATTCGTTAACTATTGGGTCACTCCACTAAAGCCAAATTTCTGTTTACTCTACATAACCATAGTCAATAAGTCAACCCTTCACAGGTTGTTCGTAATAACGATTGGGTTAAAAGTTGTTTTATACTCGAGATTACATCTTGTTCCTAAAATTCCATCGATCCTTTAACGAACAATTGGTTTGTAATCCAATCACTAAACCGAGTATCTCTTTCGCCAATTAGAGGGTGGGGCCCCTTGTTCAAGACTCGGAGTCAGCACTTAAGGGAACGACTTCTCTACTATGCCTAAAAGCGGGTAGGAGTGAATTCCATCTTGCACCCTATATCCCAGTTATCTACCCTGTCTTACTCTTGAAATGGGAAGTTTATTAAGCCAGCGCTGTTGAGCCAACCCTCACCTATGTAAATCTAATGATAATCCCGAATAAATAGGAATTCATAGTTAGTTCAGGATTAAGGTCAGGTTACCTAAGTCATCGCTTTGAAATAGTTAGTCTTAAACAGTAAACAACGTTTATAAAGTAAGAGTGACTAATTTCTTGGTCTAATATTATACAAACTCTTTGCATAGGACGTCCCCACTCACATGTTACCACATGAACGAATCTGGATCACTTCGTTTGTAGTACCTTACAACAATTGTAACATCTACTAAGTGGATCGCATCTGTGTCCCCAGAATAAGGTATCCAACTTTCTCCATATATTATAGACCAATTTGGCTATTTACTCAAACTTGATTCACTTTTATGTCTCCGCATAAAGTTCAAATATTCATTTAATAGCCATGGATCTTAGTTTATTGGATTTAGGTTATTTATAAAATGAAATGAGCAATTCAAACATTCAATAACAACTTTCTTGAATCAAATTTCAATAACATCTGTATTGATTAAAAAATAAGTTTATTATTTACAAACTACGAGTTTTAGAACATAAAACCCAACATAAATAACACTTATTTAATTAATTAGCACAATTAAATAACACTCATATAATTTAATTTGCACATTAATTAAATAATTATAAATTTAATGTATATATATTTAATTATCATAAACATTGTATGTATATGTGCAATACCTCTCTATTAATTAATTAGATATAAATATAATTCACTTGAATTAATTAACTGAATCTTATTCAAATATTACTTTCCAATTTAATTTGAATTATAGATCATATTCATAATCAATTATATATTAATCATATTAATATATGGTTTCCTCAAATTAATTTGAAAATATCCTCTAGTGAGCTAACAAGGGGACTGAAAAAAATCTAAATAGATATCCATGTGAGCGAAAGCAGATCGTTCCAAATCCCATTGAGAATGAACACAAACAATTACAGTCTTACACGGAAACAATTATGCATAATCAGAAATTACAATATGCTACTTAATATGAGGAAACAAGGGATAGAGTATGCAAACCTTTGATGAACCTTTCTTCAAGCATCCCTCGATAGTTCAACAAATCGTTCAAACAGAACAAACTCGAACACAACGATCAGAACCTGATCTCGACGAACGTCTGAATGAATCTCGATCCTATTGAGTCCAACTCGATCCTTGAACGACATTAGAACACCACCACAATGGTTACCTTGGTATTCTCAGTGTGAGAATCCAGGAGTTATGGACTCTGTATGATTCTGGATTGAGGAAAGCAAGAGGTAGACGATCGAGTAAGTGAGAGATAAATGTCGTCTATTGTATAGACGAGATACTCGATCGTTTAGTAAACGGAATCCTATCATATAGACTTTTCTACTCGATTGTGTAGCAACAATTAAGCGAGTAACTATCGTATAGTAAACTCATAGCTCGATCGTGTATGCTCTCTATGCTATGGTTTAGTAAAACTCTTTTACTTGATAGCCTTTTTGTGAGATTATTCTGAATGAATCATCAACTTAATTTTGGAAAATCATTTTTGTTGGCTTTTTGGCCCCTAATCTCAAATTAATTAATCAATATTTTGATGATAACAAACTCAATTTTTAATTACTGAAAATTTTAGTGTTTTAATATGTCCATAGCATGGAGCTCGGAATAACGATTCCAACACCTCTTGAATCACTCAAATCGGAGCTAAAACGAAGACGATATGACCGAAACAATTCTATAGAGAAAATACCTTGGTGGGTGACGTGGCATAACCAAACCATTTGCATGTAGACATGTGACAGCATATTGGTTGAATGGTGGATTATTAAGAGATTAACATATGATGGTTTTGATTTTTGGATTGATTTAAAAATAAAATGAAATTAAAAATAAATTAAAAATTATTTTATGTTTGTGTCTAACGGCTAGTTTTTTATATGTTTTTTTTTTTATTTTTGGATTGACTTTAAATAGAATCAATTTAAAAGGAAAATGAATTAAAAGAAAAATAAATTTAATATTATTTTATGTTTGTGTCTAACGGCTAGTTTTTTACACATGCTATGTCTTTTTATTTTTGGATGACTTTAAAAAGAATTAATTTAAAAAGAAAACAAATTAAAAAGAAAATAAATTCAATATTATTTTTTGTTTGTATCTAACGACTAGTTTAGTTTAAAATCTCCACTATTGATTTTTCTTTTCCAAAATCCAATGGTCCAAATTAATTGTGGTTTCTAAAAATTTTTCTATCTCTATATAAACCATCTTCCTCTCTAAATTTTGTACTAACAAATTTTACATTTCATAATCCTCCAAAACTCAAAAGTCTCCATTGTTACTCTCTCTAAGCTCCCAATTCTTTTTTCTTTTCATCTTATTCTTGAGGGAGTGTTATTGTATTGTGAGGATAAAATTGTTGAATGCTTAAACTTGTAAATCCACTCTAGTGAGAGTTGTATTGTATTCTTCAAAAATTCCAACATTTGTAACGGTTTAATCCTAAACCATTGAAAGGATCGGGTTTGCTCTTGAACCCGTAAAAGGAGCGGTGGTGTAACGGTTGAGCTCTAATCCGAGGAAGAGTCGGAAAGATTTTATTCAAATTCCCAAGACGCACTTGGAGAGTGGAGTAGGTCGAGTTTGACCGAACCACTATAAAAATTATGGTGTTTTCTTCTCTAACTCTTTCCTTTTTATTTTTGCAATTAATTTAAACAATTTATTGTATGTTTTAGTTTGTTCTTATTTATTTGCTAAAATTTGATAGAATTAAATTATCACACTTTTTGTCATCTTATTTGTTGCTTAAATTGAATTTTTCTTATTATTTATAAAAAAGTGTATTAATTAGTTTAATTGAGTTAATTTAGAAAAAAAGTTTAATTAAACCCTACTCACCCCTCCTCTAGGGTTGTCATATCAATCCAACAATTTTCCTTTTATGTCACGGTTACCATAAAACTTCCAATAACCTCCCACTCAATTCGGTTATTAGAGAAAAAGAATAATTAATTATCATATAATTAATATGTTATAAATAAATATAATAACCAACTTATCATATTATATTTATAACCTATAGTTTTAATATTTCATCATATGAAACATATAAACCATACTTTTTTTCTTTCTATTTTATGGTATTTATTATAAAGCATATTTATATTAATTCCTCTAATTAATGTATCTAATGCATCACATCAATTATATCACATATAATTGAATTTCCTCTTGCTAATTTGAACACTTCAAATTAACCCAAAATCTGATTCTCAACTTGAACCCATTGAGCTACCAAGGAGACCTCATGGACCTGTAACTTGAAGCTTCAATGGTATGTGAATAACTGATTAAACTCTTTAATTAAGAGATTCACCATTCTTTAACTGTTGGTCACTCCACTAAAGACCGACAGTTGCACTCTTCGCACTACAGATATATTTTTGTGTCCATATGACCAATCAACAGTGTGATGACCTTTCACAACTCGCTCGTAAGTTCAATTGGGCCAATTCACCGTTTTGCCCGTGTAGTTACATCTAGCTCCTTAGGTCCCACCAATTGCTCTAATAACCAATAAGCCATAGTCCTACTATGATTAAGTCCTCTCGGGCCAGGAGAGGGTGTGGCCACTATGTTCAAGATCCGGAATCAGCTCTTAAAAGAGCAATTTATCTACTTACCCCTACTTCAATGAAGGAGTGAATTCCGTCTTGTGTAGCTGAGTTCCCAGCTCCCCAATCAGACGAATCCCTAAAATGGTAGGCTTGTTGAGTTGACAATTTGGCCACTCTCACCCATATAAATCAAAGAATCGCCCTCATAGGCAGGAGTTCCCAACTCACTCAGGATCAAGGTCATGTCACATATGGTTATTATAGTGAAATGTAAGTCTCAATTATCAACGGCGTTATATAAAGAGACTGAACATCTCGTGGTCCGGTCTTCTACAAACTTTTTGTATAAGATACCCCCACTCGCATGTCTCTACATGAATGGTCAGGATCAAGCCATTTGTAGTACTTTACAATACTTATAACATCTACAAAAGGGATCGTATCCGTAGTGTCAACAGGATAAGGTATCCCTTCTTATCCATCTACTATAGACCATTTAGGTTATTACTTAAGGCATGATCCACTTGTATGTCTCCACATACATGCTTAAGTTACATGAAATAGCCACGAATCTTGGTTTATTGGATTTGAGTAAATGTTTATAAAATAATATTTATTTTATTAATAACAATATGTTAACAAAATGTTTACAAACTACGAGACCACTGGGAGAATTAGGACACCAATCGCAAAAGGTACCTGGTGGACTTGTAGATCAGAAGCTCCAACGATATAAGATTAATTGGTTAAACTCATTAACCAAGTTAATCAATATTAGTTAACTGTAGGTACATTCCTCTAAAGACTTACAGTTGCACTATTCATGTTGGGAATGTTCTAGAATACGTAGTTCGTGTTAAACATTCTATTTATCAATAATAATGACTTGTTGATTTTGCATCTTATTATGGAAATCCAATAAACGTATCCTTGGCTATAGTCTGAATACTGTAACTTTATATAGTGACATAAACAAGATCAAGTTGACAGTATATAACCTAAGTGGTCTAATAAGTATATGGATAAAATTGGGTATCTCATCCTGATAACAATATTGGATGTGACCCACTCAGTAGTTATTACAAAAAGTTGTAAAGTGCTACAAACGATGTGATCCACAAATCGTTCATGTTGAGACATGTGAGTGGGGGCATCCTATGCAATGAGTTTGCTTATAGACTGGACCACGAAAATAGTCACTTTTCTTTATAATGACCGTTTACTGTTAAAACCGACTATTTCATTTATCAAATAACCTAGGTTAACTCGATCTTAATCTTGAGCTAGCTATGAACTCCTGTTTGTTCGAGATTATCCTTTGATCTACAAATGGTGAGAGTAGTCCAACAACACTGCTCAATAAGCTTAACATTTTGGGGATAAGACCGGATGAATAGCTGGGGACATAGCCTTGCAAGATGGAATTCACTCCTACCCTATTTAGGGTTAGCAAATAGGTTGTTCTTTTAAGTACTGATTCTAAGTCTTGAACAATTACGGCCCCACCTTCTCATGATAGAGAAATGATTTGATTCATAGAGATTATGAATCAGAATTGTTAATTAGAGGGTTAGTAAGAAATTAAGGAACAAGATGTATTCACAGGGGTAAAATGGTAATTTTGACCTAGCTGTGATTACGAACAACCTGTGAAGGATTGACTTACTGATTATGGTTATTAAGTGGACATAACATATCTATAGTGAGGGGAGTTCAACTATGGGCTATAGTGAAGTGTCCCATTAGTTAATGAATGGGGGTTAGATTGGACTAATGAGTTTAGCCGATTAATCTCGAATTGTTGGAACCCATGATCTGTAGGTCCGCGAGGTCCCACTACTTGCTCGTAAATGGTTAAGCTTTAGAGTAGTTTGAGAAATTAATTTGAAACGTTCAAATTAAATGGAATAGGAGAATATATATTTAAATATGATTTAAATATATGAAAATGATTATTGTGCAAAAATTAATTTAATATTTGATATTAAATTAATTAATATTTAAATTAATTTATGAAATTAATTTTTAAAAATGATTTTTTAGTTATTAAAATCAAATTTTGGTTTTAAAACAAAAATTGGAAAAATCGGATTGCATGCTTCAAAATGGAAAATGTTGATTTTCCAATATCATCTTCTTCATGCTGACACAAAGCTCATTTCCTTCTCTTTATTAATACTCCAAGCATGAGCTGCAAGCCATGCTTCTCTTCTTTTCATGTTCATCTGCAATAAATAAAGAAGTTTGGAGTGATTTGAAGGGATGCTAACACATAAATTTTGAGAGAAAATTTCATGAGAAGAAAGTGTTCTTCAAAGTGAGTTGTTGTGAGTCTCTCTCTGTTCTTCATCGTTTCAAGCTGTTCTTGAGTCCCACAGCTTGGTCTAAAGCTCCAACAGGATAGTGGAAAAGATCTTGAGGTGGTTCACGGTGATCTTTAGTGAAGACTGTTGCTGTACAATCAAGTTCTTGAAGAGTTCTTCAAAGGTATGATCTTAAAATACTTTTTTTAGAAGAGCATGTTTTAATTTCTGCCAAAATTAGTGAATTTGAATGCTTATAGATCCTTGATACTTCCGCTTCATGTTATTTAACTCTTACAATTGGTATCAGAGTATCTTTTAAGCATTCAATGCGGTTTAATTTTGGTGTAGTGGGTGTTTTTCATGAGACATGAAACTAATGCACTGATATGATTTTCTGAGTTTTGGCATTTATTTCTCTTTAATTTCTCAATTAAATTTTTAATTGGCTCTTGTTTTATGAGGTTTTATGTGTTAGCAAGAGTTTGTAATTTATTTGGAATCATTAGAGTTGAAATTAAGATGTAATTGAAGAAACAAATGAAGGAGGTCGAGCTGCTATTTCAGTTTTTCAGCTTCCGCTCAAATTTTTTTTTTTGAGGTTCAGTTGCTAAGTGATCGTTTAGTTCCAGACGTTACACGATGTGAAGAAAAGCTAGACGATCGTATAGCAATGGGCGCTAGTCGTTGTGATATTGAACGTTAAACGATCGTGTACCTGCGGGAGCTAAGCGATGCGTTCAAATGTTATATGATAGCACTACGCGATCGTTTAGCTTTGGCGTGGGAACTAAACAATACATTGGATTTGCTAAACGATAACACTACACGATTGTTTAGCTACGGCGTGCGCTAAGCAATGCGATGAAGTGCTATGCGATAGTGCTGAATGATCGTTTAGATGCGGTGCTAAGCGATCATGTAGACAAAATGCTAAGCGACGCGATGATTTTCTAGACGATAGAGCTAAGCGATCATCTAGCTGTGGCAGATACTAAATGATGACATGAAAGTGTTGGGCGATGATGTTAAGCGATCGTGTAGTTCTATACGATAGAGCTAAGCAATCATTTAGCTTCGGCAGATACTAAGCGATCATGTACCTCTTCTCAATATAAGGCGATGGCACTAGACGATTTCCTTCAGCGCTACACAATTGGCCTTAGCAAGACTTCGAGGTTAGACTGAGAGTAACCGGTTCGAATGGTTTTCTCAAGGTCCAATCCAGTTCAGCCTCAAAAGGTTTTTGGCTGGTCCGGTTCAGATTTTGTTGGTCTAGTTCAGACTCAACCAGTCTGGTTCAAGATGCTTAGGTCCGGTTTGCAGCGGTTCAAAGACGGTTTTGAAGCTGTTTGTAATAGTTAGGCATCTGTTTGCTTGTTTATGCCAAAACGAAAATCATATCAGTTAGTATTTAATTGTTTATGCATGAGATGTATATAATAATTAAATAATTCATGTATATGCATACAGTATGCCATGTATATTTAAAACTCCACCATAGGAAGCATGTTACATACATTGAAAGTATGTTATAATTGTTATAATATATAGTATGCATGTTAGGGTTATGTCTAATATAATAGTTATATTAGATGCCTTTGTTAAATGTTGTGGATGTTAAGCATGTCTAAATTTTGTAAGTTGTTATAAAATTGGTTAGACGTTTAAAATCCATAACAAAGAACAACTGCATGCTCACTTAGGTTAACAATTAGTTTTAAATGTTAAAATAGATTGTTACCTTATAAAATACGGTTACAAACTCATATCGGTTCATAAACCTGTCTAAGGCTGAGGGTACTTAAGTTGACGGTTTATGGAACACCTTTTACCTGGGAATTATGATCGAATGATTGAGAGTTGTTAACCGATTTTATGAGCTTGCGTGAGCGATGTGAGGTAATAAAAATGGTTTATCACCTAGACATTGTAGGTTAAATCCAATTATAAAAGTTATGCTTGGATAAACCACTTAGACTTAGGTTGTATGAAATTAGTCGTCATGCCTACGTAAAATTCCCAAACATTTAGAACACTTCAATAGAAGATTAACAATATATTTGATATATAGTTATTAGCTCTCATGTCCTCAAGAGTTTACACCGTGAGATCCATGTTCGACTTCATGTCGATTTTACCTCGACTGCTCCATACAGAAAGTCTTTGCATG
Organism: Benincasa hispida; assembly: GCF_027475165.1. Taxonomy (NCBI): domain Eukaryota; kingdom Viridiplantae; phylum Streptophyta; class Magnoliopsida; order Cucurbitales; family Cucurbitaceae; genus Benincasa; species Benincasa hispida. The sequence continues at coordinate 90,748,119 of NC_143486.1, read as the reverse complement.
GGTCAATAACAAAGTGAATGAGGGAAGTAGTTCATAGTAAATGGGTGAAGGAAATGTGTCAACATTATCCTATGGCTTCCTCCACTAGTTTGAACCGTGAGATTCCTATGTTGTGTCTATTGTCGTTTTTATGCGGCACTAGCTAGTTTTTAATCGCGACGATCCCTACAGAGGGTTGTAACATAGGATTCGGAACAACCAAGGCTTCAGTAAAATGAATAGGGTCATATAGTTTCGTCTTGGATATTGTCTTCTATCTCGGAGGCATATTCATACCGTCCTATAAGATTTGACAATGATGTGTCACACTTACAAGAATTACTAATTGTTAGTAAAGATCTTGACCGAAAACGATAACCAAAAGAACTATTGGAATATGAGTTATTCTGGAAATAGTAATTGGTTAAGAACTGTCTTACTTCTGTGAAGGAATTTTTGACTGCCTCATGGTAGCATTTATTCTAAATCACTTAAATATCGTTGCAAATAAATAAAGATTTATTGGGTACTTTATTAGTTTTGCTAAAAATGGATTTAAATGCATATTTAATAGAGTTTGTTTAAAATGTTTCAGCAATGTCGAATTCAATCATATTATTACTTGCTTTTGACAAATTTAATAGAGAGGGTTACTCGAATTGGAAGTCAAACATCAATACAATATTAGTAGTAGACGATCTGAGGTTCGTGTTGACGGAGGAGTGTCATCCTCTAGTTCCCAGTTCAACAGCTACCCGAAATGTTCGGGACATCTATGATAGGTGGGTGAGAGCGAACGAGATAGCCCGAGCCTATATCTTAGCGAGCATATCTAATGTATCCAGTTAGAAGCATGAGGTCATGCCCACAACCCGTGAGATTATGGCATCATTACAGAAGTTGTTCGGGCAACAGTGATCTTCTATTAGACATGAAGCCATCAAATATGTTTATATGACTCACATGAAAGATGGAACCAACGTAAGAGAACATGTTCTCGACACGACGGTTCATTTTAACATTGCAGAAGCTCACAGGGCAATGATAGACGAGACAAGTCAAGTGAGCATGATACTGGAATCTCTTTCTGAGAGTTATCTACCTTTCAAGACAAACGCTGTCATGAACAAAATCACTTATAACTTAACGACAGTATTGAATAAATTGCAAACTTATCAATCTATGATGAAACTGAAGGAGAAAGAAATAAATGTTATTTTGAAACGTAAAAAGTTTTATAAAGGGTCAACATCAGGTACGAAACCCACTGATGATAAGAAAGCTGGTCCTTCTTCTTCTAAGGATAAAAACGTACAAATGAAGAAGAAAGGAAAAGGGAAAAAAGAAAGCCACTGCAAAGAAAAACAAAAACAAAACTCCCAAAGGAAAATGTTTCCATTATGGAGAATTTGTGCATTGGAAATGAAATTGCCCAAAATATTTGGCTGATAAGAAAGCAGAAAATGTTAAACAAGGTAAATTTGATTTACTGGTTGTTGAAACATGTATAATGGAAAATTCTCACCTTACCTAGATATTGGATTCAGACGCCACTAATCATGTTTGTACTTTTCTACAGGAAACTAGTTCTTGGAGAAGACTTTCTAAATATGAGATGACTTTCAAGGTGGGAACAGGTGAAGTCATTTCAGCTGAAGCAATGGGAGATGTGAAGTTGTTTTTTGGAGTTACTTTTATCTTGCTCAAGAATGTGTTCTTTGTACCAAAGATGAAAAGAAATATGATCTCCATTTCCTGTCTATTAGAGAATATGTACAGTGTATCTTTTGAATGTAATGAAGTGTTTGTTTATTCAAGAGGTGTTCATATTTGTTCTGCTAGACTTGAAAATAACTTATACATATTACAACCAACTGAAGCAAAGGCCATTTTAAATATAGAGATGTTTAAAATGGCTGAGACTCATAATAAAAAGCGGAAAAGTTCTCTTAATTCCCTACCTCCATGTTAATCATGTCTTGAGGGAAAAATGATGAAAATATCTTTTTTTTTTTTACAAAGGTCTTCGTGTCAAAGAACCTTTTGAACTTATACATTCAAACCTTGGTGGTCCGATGAATGTTAAAGCTCGAGGAGGATATCATTACTTCGTCAGTTTTATTGACGACTACTCTAGATATGGCTATATCTACTTAATCAGTCAGAAGTCTGAAACTCTTGAAAAGTTAAAAAAAAATTTAAGGCTGAGACTAAAAATCAGTTAAGTAAAAGAATTAAAACACTTTGATCTGATCAAGGTGGTGAGTATATAGATTTGCAATTCCAAGAACCATCTAGTAGATCATGGAATTAATTCCCAACTCATAGCACCTGGAACACCACAATAGAATGGTGTTGTAGAAAGGAGAAATCGAATCTTGTTAGACTTGGTTCCATCTATGATGAGTTATACGCAATTATCTCAATCCTTTTGGGGGTATGCAGTATAGACTGCAGTTTATATTCTAAACGTTGTTCCGTCCAAAAGTGTTTCAGAAACACCATATAAATTGTGGAAAGGACGCAAAGCGATTTTACATCATTTCCGTATCTGGGGTTGTCCAACACACGTGTTGGTACAGAGTCCTAAGAAATTGGAAACACGTTCGAAATTATGCCTATTTGTAGGATACCCCATAGAAACAAAAGAAGGATATTTTTATGATCCCCAAGAAGATAAAACGTTTGTATCGACAAATGCAGCGTTCTTGGAAGAGGATCTTATTAAAAATCATGTACATTACAGTAAACTAATATTGCAAGAACTGTCTAAAGATACTGCAGAAAGATCAACAAGAGTTGTTGATCAAGCTTGTCCATCAACAATGGTTGTTGTCCCGTCACATCTATCCCAAGAGTTGAGAATTCCTCGGTATAGTGGGAGGGTTATTCAACAACCTGAACGCTATATGGATTTAATAGAAACTCAAAACATCATACAAGATGATGGTTTAGAGGATCCATTAGCCTTTAAAAAAGCAATAGAAGATGTCAACAAGGAACAATGGATAATAGTCATGGACGATGAAATGGAGTCTATGTACTTCAACTCTGTCTGGAAACTTGTAGATCAACCACATGGGGTGACACCTATAGGTTGTAAATGGATCTACAAAAGAAAAAAAAACCAAACTGGCAAGGTACAGTCATATAAAGCCAGACTTGTGGCAAAGGGTTTTACCCAAAGAAAAGGAGTTGATTATGAAGAAATTTTTTCTCTTGTTGCCATGATCAAATAAATAAGAATACTTCTTGCCATTGCCACATATTATGATTATGAGATATGAAAAATGGATGTCAAGACAACTTTTCTGAATGGCTATCTTGATGAAAATATTTTTATGTCTCAACCAGAAGAGTTCATAAAAAAAGGACGGGAACAGAAAGTCTGTAAGCTTAATCGATTCATTTATGGGTTGAGAAAAGCGTCCAGATCCTGGAATATACGATTTGACACTACAATCAAATCTTATGGCTTTGAACAGAACGTTGATGAACCTTGTGTATACAAGAAGATAGTCAACAAAACTGTAGCATTCTTGGTTCTATATGTTTATGCTATCTTGCTCATTGGGAATGAGACAAGTTTTCTTGTTAACGTAAAGAGATGGTTAGCAACACAGTTCCAAATGAAATATTTGGGTGATGCTTAATATGTTCTAGGAATACAGATCTTTCGGAACCAAAAGAAAAGAACATTGCCACTATCTCAGGCATCTTATATTGACAAGATGTTGTCAAGGTATAATATACAAAATTCCAAGAAAGTTCTATTACCTTTTAGACATGGAATTCATTTGTCAAAGGAACAATGTCCTAAGACACCTCAAGAAGTTGAGGAGTGAACAGAATTCCATATGTATCTGTAGTTGGAAGTTTGATGCAGGCTATGCTGTGTACACGCCCTAACATATGTTTTGCAGTTGGAATCGTCAGAAGGTTTCCAATCCAATCCAGAATACGGTCATTGGACTGCTGTCAAAAATATTCTCAAGTATCTAAGGAGAACGAAAGACTATATGCTTGTGTATGGACCTAAGGATTTGATCCTTGCAGGATACACTGATGTTGATTGTCAGACTGACATAGATTCCAGGAAATTTACCTTAGGATCAATTTTCACTCTTAACGGATGAGCTATAGTTTGGAGAAGCATCAAGCAAAGTTGTATCACTGACTCCATCATGGAAGTGAAATATATGGCTGCATGCGAAGCTGCTAAAGAAGCAGTATGGCTCCGAAAATTCTTGGCTGATTTGGAAGTCGTTCCAGATATGCACCTGCAAATCACACTGTATTGTGATAATAGTGGTACAGTTGCCAACTCAAAGGAACCCAAGAGTCACAAACGTAGAAAACATATTGAGCGAAAGTATCATCTCATCGGGAAGATAGTACATAAAGGACAACCTTGCTGATCCATTCACAAAGGCTCTCTCAGCTAAAGTTTTTTAGGGCCATTTAGTTGGACTAGGACTTCGAGTAGTGTAATCTAGGGCAAGTGGGAGAATGTCTATGGTAGAATAGATGTCCTAGTTTATTTTTATTTTTCCCATTATGTTTCTCAACACTATATTGTACATATTTGTTCTCATTTAAGTTTTAATCCAAGTGGGAGATTGTTGAGAATGTCCTAGAACTCGCAATTCGTGTTAAACATTCTATTTATCAATATAATGACTTGTTGATTTTGCATCTTATTAAGAAAATCCAATAAACGTATCCTTCGCTATAGTCTGAATACTGTAACTTTATGTAGTGACATAAATAGGATCAAGTTGACAATATATAGCCTAAATGGTCTAATAAGTATATGGATGAAATTAGGTATCTCATCCTGGTAACACTATTGGATGCGCCCACTCTGAAGTTGTTACAAGAAGTTGTAAAGTGCTACAAACGATGTAATTCACAAATCGTTCATGTTGAGACATGTGAGTGGGGGCATCCTATGCAATGAGTTTGCTTATAGACTGGACCACGAAAATAGTCACTTTTCTTTATAATAACCGTTTACTGTTAAAACCGACTATTTCATTTATCAAATAACCTAGGTTAACTCGATCTTAATCTTGAGCTAGCTATGAACTCCTGTTTGTTTGAGATTATCCTTTGATCTACAAATGGTGAGAGTAGTCCAACAACACTGCTCAATAAGCTTAACATTTTGGGGATAAGACCGGATGAATAGTTGGGGACATAGCCTTGCAAGATGGAATTCACTCCTACCCTATTTAGGGTTAGCAAATAGGTTGTTCTTTTAAGTACTGATTCTAAGTCTTGAACAATTACGGCCCCGCCTTCTCATGATAGAGAGAGGATTTTATTCATAGAGATTATGAATCAGAATTGTTCATTAGATGGTCGTAGAAACTTAAGAGACAAGATGTATTCACATGGGTAAAACGATAATTTTGACCTAGCTGTGATTACGAACAACCTGTGAATGATCGACTAACTGATTATGGTTATGAAGTGGACATAATATATCTATAGTGAAGGGAGTTCAACTATGGGCTATAGTGGAGTCTCCCATTAGTCAACGAATGGGGGTTAGATCGGATTAATGAGTTTAGCCAATTAATCTTGAATTGTTGGAGCCCATGATCTATAGGTTCGCGACGTCCCCCTACTAGCTCGTAAATGGTTAAGCTTTAGAGTAGCTTGAGAAATTAATTTGAAACGTTCAAATTAAACAGAATAGGAGAATATATATTTAAATATGATTTAAATATATGAAAATGATTATTGTGCAAAAATTAATTTAATATTTGATATTAAATTAATTAATATTTTAAATTAATTTATGAAATTCATTTTAAAAAATGATTTTTCAGTTATTAAAATCAAAATTGAATTTTGAAATCAAATTTTTGTTTTAAACAAAAATTGGAAAAATCAGATTGCATGCTTCAAAATGGAAAATGTTGATTTTTCAATATCATATTCTTCATGCTCACACAAAGCCCATTTCCTTCTCTTCATTAATACTCCAAGCATGAGTTGCAAGCCATGCATTTCTCTTCTTTGCATGTTCATCTGCAATAAATAAAGATGTTTGGAGTGATTTAAAGGGATGCTAACACAAAAATTATGAGAGAAAATTTCAATGAGAAGAAAGTGTTCTTCAAAGTGAGCTGCTGTAAGTCTTTCCCTGTTCTTCATCGTTTCAAGCTGTTCTTGAGTCCCACTACTCGGTCTAAAGCTCTAAGAGGATAGTGGGAAAGATCTTGAGGTGGTTCACGATGATCTTTGGTAAAGACTGTTGTTGTACAATCAAGTTCTTGAAGAGTTCTTCAAAGGTATAATCTTAAAACCCTCTTTTTAAAAGAGCATGCTTTAGTTTCTGCCAAAATTAGTGAATTTGAATGCTTATGAATCCTTGATACTTCCACTGCATGTTATCTAACACTTACACTTCTCACTATAGACATATTTTTGTTTCCACGGATATAGATCAATACCAGCATGTTAGACCTTTACGAGCGTTTGTAACTTCAATTGGGTCAAATTACCATTTTACCCTATCTCTAACTCCTTAAGTACCAATGCTTCACTAATGAACAACATGTTTATGGTCCAACCAATAAACATAAACTTTTCTCAGGCCGATAAGAGGCTAAGGCCCTTTGTTTAAATCCCGGAGACACCACTGAAGGGAACACCCATCTACTTACCCTTAAGGTGGGAAGGAGTGAACTTCATCTTGTATTATTATGTTCCCAGCTCCACACTTAGTCTTGCGCCCAAAATAGTAGGCATATTGGGTCAACGAATTTTCCACCCCCATCCAAATCAAAGGACAATCCCTCGTGAACATGAGTCCATAATATACTCTGGATTAAGACTAAGTTGCCAAGGTCATCCTATTGAAATATGAACCTAACTAGTTAATAGTGTTACATCTTGTGGTTACTATTTCATAGTCCAATCTTATGTAAACTCATTGCATGAGATAACCTTACTTGCGTGTCAACTATACGAACGCATTGAACCATTGCCTTTGTATTAAATACAAAGTGGGTTGTATCCATAGTGTTATTAGAATATGGTACCCAACCTTATCCCTATATTATAGACTATTTAGGTTGTATCTTGAACATTGATCCTTGTATGTCTCCACATACAATTCAAGACTCATAAGGTAGCTTTGGATGTGAGTTTATTGGATTTAGGGTAGGGTTATTAAGATAAAAATAGATAAACAACAAAAAAATAACATTTATTGAATTAACATCTATAACTCATTATTGATGACAGTCAATTAATAACGTTTACTATCTATGAGTTTTAGGACATAAAACCCAACAACTATTAGAACCGACTTTGTGCTAAGCGATACAATTAGGATGTTATTGTTGGCTCGTTAAGACTGTATATTCGTGATGCTTGATTAAAGAGGATGTATGAGCATGATGATATTTTTTTTAAAGTATGTTATGTGTATGAGCATGATCTTAATTCTTTATAAGATATTTTATGAGGATGAATGAACATGCTCTAAAACTTATAATACATATTATGATGATGTAAGTGCTTGATATTATGTTACCATATGTGGGACTCCAATGAATGTTGCATGAAAAAAAAAAATACAAATAGTAATGTAATTGCCTCCTACCCGTAGGGATGTATTCATAAGAGGTTATGTCTTCTTCAGGATTCACTAAAGATTTGTGTTTTGTTTGGGATTCACCATAGGTTCGTGTATCCTACAGGATTCACTAGAGGTTGTGTCTTTTTCTGGATTCACCAAAGGTTTGTGTTTCCTTTGGGATTCACCAGAGGTTTGTGTTTCCTTTAGGATTCACCAGAGGTTTGTGCTTCCTACATGATTCAACGGAGCTTTGTGTCTCATCCGGGATTCACTAGAGGTTTGTGATTTCCTTGGGGACTTTAATAGAGGTTAGTGATCTCCTTTAGGATTTCACTAGAGGTTTATGGGTACAACTCACCTACGATAGGGCGGATTTAGTTATTCATTGATGGTCATCCATGATTAGTTCAGATTTTTGAATGTCCCACTAGACTGTTGCATTTATTGGACACAAATGCATAGCCTTACCTCGATAGTAGGGTTATTTACTGAGTATACTGAGTATTTTATACTCATTCATTATTATGTTATGTGTTTCATGTAAGGGTAAGGATGCACACATGAATGATGGGAGGAATGCGTGATCGTGCCACTGAGACTAATCAGATGTTTCCGCTCATGTTTTCATGTTTTTAAATCTCAGGTTTGTAATTAAATTTAGAAATTCTTCAGTTTTTGCACTGTTAGTTATTTTAGACAAACATTTTCTTGTGATGCTTTATTTTTAATAAGGGCACTCTCATTAACGATTTTCAGTTAATTAGTTTTAATAAAAGTCATTTATTTTATATCCTTTATTTGGTTTAGCCGATTAATGAAAAGTGTCGTTTTGAGATTTATGCATGCATGTAAGAACGACCTAGTATAAGTCTTAGGGAGTCGAGTCGTTACACAACAGCGGTGGGTTACAGGACGGACGTGGGCGGTGGATTTCTGTGCAAAGCCAAACAGAGGCAGATCTGGCCGAAAGTTCTAAGACCCATGACCCGGATCTGAACAAAACTCAACGGAACGTTTGTTCATCGGAAAGACTTGGTTGGCATATTTGAAAATTGAGGATGGGACAGATGATGGTTGGCTGATCTAAAAATTGATGACGAGAGGTGCTGTTTATGGCAGATCTGGCATTAGTGGCCCGAGTTGTAGATCTTTGTGTGCAATGAAGCAGAGATAAGCGACGCAGATGAATCTAAATGGCACAAAGCTTAACAGAGCTAGATGAAGCGGAATGGGACGATCGCAGTTGTTGACACTTGACAGAGTAAGGAGGAACTAGAGCAAGGTGACAAGTTTGTGGATCTACCTTTGTCGACGACTGATCAATGGAGACAGAGATTGCAGTGATTGTGGCTAAAGTTGTATAAGACCAAACCCTAGTTCTGTTACCATATTGTTTTGTGTATTTTATTGAATAATCGATATAATCAAAATCCAGTGAATTAAAAAATAAATAGACAAACAAGAATACAATAAAGGAAAATAGCAAAAAAAGAAAATACTAATTAGGCCATAATTTATGTTAACAATGTTTATTTGCTAATAACTTCTCAAGTCTAATAAAATCATTACTAATAGTTGTAAATTGTCGTATTTATTTCACTAGTGACCCAAACATGTCCAAAAATACAACACAGAGACATAATCTTTACCTTCATAATGTCAGCCTCTATGCTTAAGCATTATGGCCTTATGGTCGACTCTATAGGTTGATTTTCATATTTAGGCAAATAAACTTACGGCTTGATGGCCGATCGTTATGTCAATCTCCATACTAAGTCGAATAAGTAATTATTTTTTCACCCACAAAATTATTTATGAGTATAGGTATCTTTGAAGATTTGCAAAATCATAATATATAGTTTAGGCATAAAAGAATTGGGAGAATATTTTATAGAAAATGAAGTAAAATTTGCATTTAGAAAGGAAGAATATATATGGAAAGTTAAAAAGAAGGGAGTTGGAAGAGTGGTTTTGAAAGCAAAGGAGGGGGTGGAGGATAGACCAATTCAAGGGGAGTTGGAAACTGGTTTTTGAAAAAGTGGATATGGAAACCGGGTGCGGATATGGAGGTCACGTGAGGTGCAGTTGAATGTCACGTGAGGAGGATGAAGTTAAAAACGTGATGGTGGTGGTGGTGGTGGTGGTGGTACGGTAAAAGGACATGGGGAGATGTTTGCACGTGGCACTTATTGCAATTTTATTTCCTCTCTTATTTTTCTACTTCTAGATTTGCCCCCACCCAGTATCTGTATATCGTTATCCTTTATTTTATTATTCTTTATCCTGTTTATCGTTATCTTTTGGGGATGCCAAAATTTCTAATTTGACACTGACGATTTGTATTAATCTTAAGTTCATTCATTTTAACTTCCAATTTAAATAAGTTTATCAATTTAATATGTGTTTTTTTATAAGATAAAATTACTTAAAGGTTATATTAAACTCGCATATAAGTGTATTTCAATTTTTGGATTGATTTTTTTCTACTTCTTATCTTATTTTGTTATGGAGCTTTTTCCATTTTCTTGATGGGGAGTTTTTCAATTTCAAGATAATATTGGTGGAAATAAGCTTATTTGATTATTTTAGTAACTTCATAAAAATCTTAAAATGATAAATACAAGCAATAAATGTAGGTAAAAAAAATACACAAAAAATCTAAATAGGATTTAAAAATATATATATATATATATTTAGACATTTATAAAATGGAGAAACATCTTGGTTTGAATTTTGAAAATAAAATTGCATACAATAATTGTCTTTTAAAGAGAGAGAGAAAAAAAAAGCATCCTCTTTTTGGTATTACGCAAATGAAAATGAATTGTATTTTCATAAAACGTATTACAAATGAGTGAAGCCAGTGATGTTGAGGTTTATCAAATTTGTTGGGCTCATTTATGTAAAAACATATTAATATTTGATGAATTTTTGTTCATAAAAATTAAACAAAACCTTTATTAAAACAATACCCCTAATTTTGAAGAATTCTCGAATCTCCCGATTATCTCATAAAGGAAATACGGTGAAGGAAAACATGGATAACTAATTAAACTTTTCCCCTAAACTATCTTTTTTGTGCATCTTCTCTATTTTTCTTTTCTTTTTCTTTTTTTTTCATAGAAAGAAAAATTTATACTCCTCCAAAATATCCCAATTCACAACCTTCTTTTTTAATTTCATAATTAACATAATTGATTTTCTATTTTATTTTATTTATTTATTTATTTGTACTATTGAAGACAGTTCGATAAATATGAAATTCTACTCATAGATATTCTATAAATTTAGTAAAATGTCTTTATATCTCGGATGTAAGATCTCAATGGTAACGTCTCTTTGGTGGGCAATATAATTCTATTTTATATTTTTAGATTTGAGTTTAAGCAGTGTTTGAGAGACGATTTAGATTCGATTTTTGAAAATTGTTTTTGAATCTTGTGATCGAACTAATATTTTTATGTTTGTATTATATATTTATTTTGAATTTTGAATTTTAACATTTAAAATGCAAAATTAAAAATATTTAGACAATTCTTTTTTAAAAAAATAAAAATGAATATTATGTAGGGTTGTTTTTTAAAAAATAAATTAAGATATTTATAAGATATAACAAAATTTTAGAACTATCAATGATAGACGCTGATAGATATTGATAGATTTTTATTGGTGGTAATATTAGTGGTCTATCATTAATAGTTATAAAATTTTGTTATATGTTATAAATATTTTCAACAGTTTTATCATTTGAAATAATTTTTCTATTTGTAATGTATTATAAATTATATAATATTACAAAAGAGTAGTTATACAAATTTTGTTAGGGTAATTATTTTTAATGATAAAAGCATTAAAAATAATTTGTCTTTGAAATTTTAGAATATTGGTTAATGGAAAGATAATGAGATTTTGGTATTAAATACATGTAAAAGGGTGGTTTAAATTTGAACGGAATATATAAAAGAAAAAAATAGTTTGTTTAGGAAATTGATAGATGTAAATATCTGACACAGATTGTAGTGTTTTGAAATGGTTTTAGTAAGAAAAGAAGGTATTGGATTTGAATTTGGATAGGGATATGTGGGGGAGCGTGAGAGGCACGTGGGAGTGGGCGTTAAGGTTTAAGGATGAAGTATTATTGTATTGTGAGTTAGGAAAGGCCGCGGTTTACAGGCTGGACTGACATGATTGCACTACCCCTTCCCTTCCTTCCCTCCCCGGATTCTCCTGCTCTCTTTTATTTTATTTTATTTTTCTTGTCGTTTTCCCGACCCAGCTCACCACTTCCGTGCGTCCTTTTCGGATGTAAAATATCCCTAATATTTTCCCTTATTTTTTTTTTGGGGGTGGGGGGAGGGGTTTGGTAAATGCCATACAGGCTGTCTTCCCCAGTCAAAGTCGTCCGCTCCCATCCAACTCCCAACCGTATTATTTTTCCCTATACACCCTTCTCTTTCTTCTTTAATTTCCCTTCCATTACTCTTCCATTCTTCAACGCTTAATCTTCATCTAACCCATTCCTAATTCCGTTTTCTTTTAACTAATTTGTAAAAAAGAAAAGGCAAGGCGGTTTTTGAAAGGGATCCGAAACAAAGAGCTTCATAATACGTGTGTTCATCTCGCCACCGTTGCACGACGCGTGTCCCTTCGACAGCTGTTATTATGCATTTCCTAGTAACTGCTTTCTTTTCCTCTCTTTCTAACTACAATACAAACGGCTATCACCGGTCACTCTCTTATAAATTCCTTCTTCCTTCCTTCTCCTCTTCCTCTTGCAACAGGCCGAGGTTACGCCTCCGCTTCCTCTTAATCCCTCTCATTTATGGCTACCACTTCCAATACTATTCTTGTCGACCGGATTAAGGGTCCTTGGAGTCCCGACGAGGATGAGTTGCTCCGCCGCCTCGTCCATAACTACGGTCCTAGGAATTGGTCTCTTATAAGCAAGTCTATTCCCGGTCGATCTGGTAAGTCCTGCCGTCTTAGGTGGTGTAATCAGCTTTCGCCTGAGGTGGAGCACCGTCCCTTTACTTCCGATGAAGACGACACTATTATTCAGGCTCACTCCAGATTTGGAAACAAGTGGGCTACCATTGCTCGTCTTCTTAATGGTCGCACCGACAACGCCATCAAAAACCACTGGAACTCTACTCTTAAGCGTAAATGTTCATCCTCCATCGCGGAACACGACCACCCTTTGAAGAGATCCGCCAGTGTTGGTGCTCCTTTGTATTTCAGTCCCAGTAGCCCATCTGGCTCTGACTTGAGCGATTCTAGTCTATCTGGAATGTCTTCTTCGCAGCTCTGCAAGGCTTTTCCGTCCGCTTCTCTCATTTCTCAATCAGATCAGCCGCCCATGGACACATCCATCGATCCTCCCACCTCTCTCACCCTCTCTCTGCCTGGATCAGACGCCGGTGAGGTACCCAAACTCGTGTCGGAACCCAAGCAGGCAGTAGTGGTTCAGAGTGGGAACAAGATGGGGATTGAGAAGCAGTTCTTCAGCGCTGAGTTCTTGGGAGTGATGCAAGAAATGATTAGAAAAGAAGTGCAGAGCTACATGTCTGGGATCGAACAAAATGGTCTGTGTTTGCAGACGGAGGCTATCACAAACGCAGTCGTAAAACGGATTGGGATAAGGAAGCTCGATTAGAAATTAGATGACAAAGAAGTCATCGTCTTAACGCCGCGCCCATCACTCAAAAGGAGGATCTCCTCGTCTGTTTATTATTATTTTTTTTTTCTTTTTCTTTTCTCCTTTTCCCCACCCCAAAAACAATAGATGGCAATAAATTTTGGTAGTGTACAGAAGGAAGAACAACAAAATTGGGGGGCTGTGGGTTGAACAACGTAGACAACTTCAAATATATCGTATAATTATAGAACTAGATCATCGGGTTCAAGATGGTGATCTTTTAGCAAATTTATGCAAAATTCCTGTTCCTTTTTTTTTTTATTTTTTATTTTATTAACATATATGTAAGAATAATAACCAGAAGTACAAAAAAAATATATATATTTGAAAATTTTGGATTTGCATCTTTTTAGAAAGGAGAGAGTGTTTCGAGATGCAGAACAGAATGACGAAAATCCAAGAAAAGACAAGTGGGAACTGTGGTGGGTGGACAAGAATTGAATAATAAAAAAATGGCTTTGTAGATAAATGGTTCAAGAACAAAACAAAATAGCAAGTATATAATAGTTGAGCAACCACTTGGAATTTGGAAATGTGGATTGTGGTGTACAGTTTTCAGATCAACTCACGAAGACACAAACTCTCACACGAAATTATTAAAGCAAAAGGGGGGATGTACGAACTCGAAGATTAGAGATAGATCCAAAGAAAAACAGACTCGGAAACAAAAAAAAGTAAAAAGTGCTGGAATTTTGATATAAAGGGCTAGCTAACGTTTATGATCGTTCGCATTGAAGTTCAGACGATATTAGAAATATGTACAGTGATATGAAAAGGCACAATGGAGTAATGGCTTGAATAAGCTAAATTGATATTGAGAGATTGCATGTATTAGTCATCGGGCATTGTTTGTACTTGTTTCCATATTCTCAGGCACGTGGTACGATGACAAGAAAAATGCATTCTGATTCTTCCTTAAAAACCTGCAACAAAACAAACATATCAAAACAAGACCCGTCACCCCACATTTCGTTCAAATTTTCAACACGGAAACCCACGATAAATGTCTCAAAGAAACAGTGGTAAGAAGAGGAATAAATACTTGAGCAAGTCAACTAACTTCTGTTGCAGTTCCATCAAAGTCTCCTCTTCAATATTGGCTTGAGACAATAACTCGGGCAACCTAACTGCAATGAATGAAAACAACGCATACCATTTTCAAAAGGGTCACTCTCTAACTTGACCATTAGTTAGAACAAGGGAAACAATCAGTATTACCAAATAGACGAAGAAGGTGTTCGGCACCATAAATGGAAGAAGGGGAGACATCATTGATCATCAATTCCTCATATTGTTGGCGTTCGCTTTTGTATAGAAGCATTGCGGGTAGTGCTTTATCAAAGTAACAAATCAGCCCCTTCACAATCTCTCCAACTGATTCATCTTTCCTGTTATCGTATAGCATTGTTAAGAAGATGAAGAACAGGGTGTAACAGATAACATACTTACGTTACATCCTTCTTCAGCCTGTATTCAAGATATTTCTTCATTATATCTTCTACATTAGGTGTGCGTGGAAGCTTTACCAGCTGCAGTGCGAACAAAAAATTAATAAACCCCAAATTACTAGATCTTTAGATCCAATGGAAGTAATGGTTATCAAAATACCAAGGCAGATATCATTACCTTCCCAAGATGCGTGACAAACTCACTGTCATCAACTAGTTGCTTCTTTAGCTTAACTGGAATCTGTATGCTCACAAGCTTTTCAACATTCATGGCACTCTTATCCTGCCAGTAAACGAACGAGATGCTAAGTTTAAAAGTAACGATAACCTGCGAAAGGCTGATGCCAAGTACCAGATAAAATACTGTACATAGTACATAATTATAAATTACAAGCATGGACGAAATAATTCAAGGGTGGGGGAGTGGAAAGGCGAGGGCGTTCAGTAACTTTAAAGGGCCATTGGCAACATTTAACTTTGGCATACCTTACTAGCATCATTCTTTCGCTTCCTCCCTTTTGTCACTGCACATAAATTTATAATTTGCATTAACAGATTAAACCAAGAACTAGTATAAATATTTCTCACAGGAAACATGATGCTTCATGTCATCCTTCAGAATAGTTGGCGAATGTTTCTTAAATAAATTACTGAAAAATATAACCGAAGCTTACACTTCAATATCGTATTGTTCAATCTATCAGGACAGTTTATGGTAGAATGCTATAAAGGGTTAAAGGAGATTAGGCAATTTTTTTAATCTAAACCTGATATCCAAAGTTTTCATATTCCCTGAATGTAAGGAATTCGGACAACTAAATATAGCACATACACGAACTAGAAGTCTAGAATATCCAGGTCAATAAGTTGAAAATAGAAAGGAACTTTTCCTCTTAAGATCCTAAATGCTTCACCCCTCATTGTATAAATGTCCTTTCCAATAACATCACGATCATCTGAAGCTATTGCTTCACCTTGGTTGGACTGATACTTGAACTAACCGTGATACATAGATGCCAAGATATCATCAGACATTAGGTTGTCATCTTCCAGAACATTCTTTTAACTTGACGCTTATTATGGTTCAATAATCTTAGCATGCATAAACTAGCACTCCTTACTAATTCTATAACGCCAAATTATTTCACAAGTTCTGATGTTCTCCCTCCCTCCCTCCCTCTCTTTCTGAGAAATAAACTTTTATTCATTTGGAAACCTACATACCCATGTGGAATTTTCAAAAAATGCATCCTGATTGAATTTAATGGCAAAAGTACTTCGAGACGTCGATAGAGTAGGGGAAAACTTGAAGAGTAGAACTTAGACCATTCCATCCCACTGTTCTCTTTAATTAAAAATCCAAGTGTTCCCTTCTAACCACATAAACTACATGTCCAGGCTTAACGTATGACTATAAAGTACATGTGTTCTGATGAGCTGAAAAGCCAAACACCCAGAAAATTTGAAATGGTTGAATAAAATTCTATTTTCATCAATACACTGTTTGTAGTTCTGATATCCTAAATTGAAGGCTAACAATAGCCTACACTTAAGTTCAAGTAATATGCAGCAACGAGTTAATTAAACAAACCAACTATTACCATTCTTGGGCTTAATCTGAGATGCTCGAGATGCCTTCTTCTCGGTCCCCCTCTTCTCATTGAGTTCCTGCTGTTTCTGTACATTCTCTTCAGTAAACTTCAGTAATCGATCAAGTCCTACCCATTCATCCCAACTGTTGCATAAAATAAAGGAAATAGAATATCTGTGAGCGGAAGTAGAGTAGTAAAGTAAAAGCATGCACAATCAGGGAAGTCCAACATTTTCATATATTTATACCTAAAAAACTTCCATGTTCTTTGCACTACAAATCTAAATGATGAGTAAAAATAGCAAAGCTTCGATAAAAGATTGCAGAACACATAAATATTGGAGTAATACCACAGACAGTGAGGTTGCGAGGATAAGGTATTCCTTTTCTCCTTTTGTTTTGACTGTGAAGGTCAGAGAAGGCTTCTCACAGGATGTCTTCAAGTTATGTCCCCAAAGGTATCGAAGCAATGTAATAAATCGATCCTAAGAATTGTTCCAGGAAACTTTGGTAGCTGCAGCTGGTAGGAACAGTAACTAGTCACAGATCACTTAAGCAGGCGCTACTGTGGGGTTATTTTCTGCAATAGTCATAGGATAAAAGGTACTAGAGCCTCGAAGTTTGGGGTTCATTGTAAAACACTTTTGTGACCAGTCCCTTTCAATCAGAATAAAGTGTGACCTGAATACCATCTTCTGGAACGATTCATAGGTCATCAAAAGGCCATCATGATTTGTTCATTCCTAGAATTTTCAATGTAGTTTTCTTTAAAAATGTCACATTTGTGCGAATGTTGGTGTAGACTTAACGGTAATCCTGTCATTCCTTAAGGTTTTGGTTGGGGGAGGGATGGGATGCAAGTTACACAAAATCTATGAGGTTTGTGTTATCTGGGATCAGGCTCAGTGAAGTTTTTCCTTGGGACTTCCTTCGTTCTTTGGTTACTGTACTACTTTTTATTTATTTATTATTATCACAGGCCATTGAACAAACTGTCATAAGCTCCTAAGCTTCTTTGAGTTGATTTCTTATCAACCATGGTAGTTTTGCTTTCTCAATAACAGGCTTCTAGTCAATGAATAAGTACAATAAGTATGTAATATCAAAACCCTGAAATCAACCAAAAAAAAAAAAAAGCATGCATGCTGACGGTTTATGCGAATAATCGAAAGCTCGGATGCCTTTTTCTTCTTCAAGTATCTGTATTTTCCAAGGTCAAAAGATAAACAAAATCAACAATTATGCAGAATCGTTTACCCATCTGCATTCACATTGATCTCTACACGAACGTTAAAGAAGTTTCAGCACCGAATTATATGAAATTCTTCCAAGCAAGATTGAGGCATCCTCTAATCTACGTCTAAATAGAAGTAGAACCAACAGACCAAAAGCCAAGTATATTTAGGTGGATGCCAAGCAATAAGAAGCAAAAAAACACATAAAGGACAATGGATCTATAAACTGAAAAGAAAATAATCTAGGTATATATACAGTTTCTGATGTATTGAGAAGCATTTGTAAGCAAGTTAGAATAAGAGTTAGTTTAATAAAGTTTAAAAATAGTTAGTTACATGTTAGTTAGCTCTTATTCAGCAAATGTGTAAGTATTTTCCCTATAAATAAAGCATCTCTCTCTGATTTGAGGAGAGAATTAATATTGATTCAAAATTAGAGTTTTGGTTTACACCAAATTGGTATCAAAGCACTCCAACAACCCAGGCTGATGGCGAGAAGAAGGGCTATCCACCCGAGAAGAGGAGACAACCTGTGGCAAGATTAAGAGGTGGAAGAAACCCCCACTCTCTCTCCAAGAACTACAACACGATGCTTGTTGTCCATTGAGAACTCTTTGGAGGGAATTCATGGAACAATGACTAGCATTCAAGAAAGTATGGAAACAATCACTCATAGGGTTGAGAGTTTGGCAGCAGCACCTCAAAATCAGGAGAACACTCAACCATTCGTGCAAGAATGGGGAAAAAGAGGAGAGCATGGTGCTGGAAAGCCAAGAAATTTCCAATTCCAGATAGAAATTCATCAAGAAAAAGCTCCAAGATTGCATAGGTAGCTCCAAGAAGATCCAAGAAGACGTTTGAATAGGCAAGAACGGCAGCAAGAATTCCAAGATTGGGATTTTTCGAGTGAGTGTGATCAAGAAGAAGAGTTATATGCTCCAAGGAGGCGACGAAAAGAGAGGTGTGGAGATAAAGACGACTCATATGATTACAAAATGGAGATTGACTTGCCGACTTTCAATGGGAAGCGTGGCATCGATACATTCCTTGATTGGATCAAGAACACCGAGAATTTTTTCGATTATATGAATATGTCGGATCACAAAAAGGTACGTTTGGTAGCCTTCAAGTTGAAAGGGAGAGCTTCCACTTGGTGGGATCAATTGGCAATGGCAAGGCAAGAGGCCAATTCAAACATGGAAAAAAATGAAGCAGATGATGAAACAAAGGTTCCTTCCCCCAGATTATGAGCAGACCCTTTACAATCAATACCAAAACTGTAGACAAGGGCCTCGACAAATGGCAGATTATGTGGAAGAATTCCACCGATTGGCAGCAAGAACAAATTTAGTGGAGAATGAACAACATCTAATTACAAGATTCATTGGTGACTTACGGGTGGACATCAAAGAGAAGGCAACACTTTCATTTTTTGGATGATGCAATTTGTTATGCTGAATCATTCAACAATAGGGCTTGAATGATTTATGCTCCAAGAAAACTTCAAGAAAAGCTCCTTGGGATGCTTCTATAAGTAGAAGAGCAAACAGTACCTTGGACCATCCTATTCCACCAATTTCATCCAAGGAAAAGGATAAAGAAAACAAGAAGAGGTTGGTGAGAAGGAAATAGAGGTTGTCTACAAGCAGAATGTTCAAAATCCTTATAATTGGCCTACATTGGGAAAATGCTTGAGATGTGGCCAAGTGGGGCACTTGTCTAATGAGTGTCCCCAACAAAAAACATCAGCGTTCGTGGATGAAGAAGAGGATTTGTGGCTGGATACAGTGAAGATAATAAAGAAGAAGCCAATTATATTGACACGGATGAAGGTGATAGGGTGTCTTGTGTTCTTCAACGGTGCCGATTGCTCCCAAAGGAGATTTTAATTCTCAAATACATTGCAAAATGTTTGTTAAAGAGAGAGAGACTGATATACTGGGTCATGTAGTTGTTGAAAAGACAAAAAATACAAAAAACAGTGAAGACATTCAACACCATATTGACTTGATTTCGGGTGCTACAATCCCTCATCTTCCTCACGATAGGATGAGTCTTAAGGAGTATGAGATCTTCCACCAACATATTGAAGAATTATTGAAAAGGGGGCATATTCAACCAAGCCTTAGCACATGTGCGGTGCCAACTCTACTTTCCCTTAAAAAAGATGGTAGTTGGAGGATGTACGTTGATAATAGATCTATCAACCGGATTACAATGAAGTATAGCTTCCAATCCCTAGAATAGGTGATTTATTTCATCAATTTAGAGGAGCCTTGATTTTTTCAAATGAGGACTTGAAGAGTGAATACCACCAGATTTGAATGAGGTCGAGGGATGAGTGGAAGACTATATTTAAGCCCTACTTCTCATTCGCAGACTGATGGCCAAACCAAGTTACCGCATTGAGTTACCTTATGATCTACATATTAATCCAATATTCAATGTTGTCAATCTCAAACCTTATTTTCCCCCATGACTACCAATTGGCATCCTAATTGTCATCCTCGGGGTTGAGTCAGATTTTAGGGGGTGGAATATGGTGTATTGAGAAGCATTTGTAAGCAAGTTAGAATAAGAGTTAGTTTGTTAGTTACATGTTAGTTAGCTGTTATTCAGCATACGTGTAAGCATTTTCCCTATAAATAAAGCACCTCTCTCTCATTTGAGGAGGGAATTGATATTGGTTCAAAATTAGAGTTTTGGTTTACATCAGTTTCTTTCCATGTATATAAAAATCTAACAAGTATTTAAGCAATAGATTGGGAGGGGCAGGTGTGAACAAGAAGAGGAGACTGGTCGTGCAACAACATGTATAAAGAAAACAATAGGCCTAGAACCAGCATACTGTTTTAAAAACCATCAGATTAGTATGGGAACAGTCTCTGTCATTAAGACAAAAGGAGGACTCACTCACGTTTTGCTCCATCCCTGCAAAACAAAGAACATGGTCTCAAGATAGTCCCTCATGCACGATACCCTTCCCCACAAGAGAGAGAAGAGAGAGACGCACACACAAGCACACACATAATACACAGGGACAAGCATATTCTACTTACAAGGTAATGAACATAACATCTCCATTCTTTCAACTGATATTCTGTTTTCAGTACCTATAACAAAAATGGCACCTAGAAAGTAAGAAGACAAATAAGCTAAATTCTATAGGTTTCACAGTAGTAACTAATTGACTAGATGCACCTACAAAGACTTTATAACATCCCAATCCAAATTTGGATCACACTATGAGCCCCCAATCATTAGAAGTATCCTGAATTCAATCCTTCATCGTATAATTTCTTAATTGTTCAGGTGCTTCATCAGGAAGATTACGAGGTCAAGTATTCAAGATGAGTATCAGTTCTTGTTCTTCACAATTAACGAACCGTCATATTGCATATTAAAAAAAGAAAAAGAAAAAAAAGGATTGAAGTACTGTTTCAAAGTTGAGGTTCTAGACCACCAAAATCGAAATGCAAAAATTGAGGGCTGATTATTACACAAGTGTGAATTAAGTGGTTCGAAATTAATTCTTGCTAATTTCTTCTACTTAGCTGGCAACTCAATATACTTCCTCACATTGTGATCATCCATTCTTGAGACTATCGTGTTCAACAAGATTTTGAAGCAACTAAAAATCTATCTACTTCTTCCACTAAATTACAGAAGCATTTATCAGCTTGAAATTTTAGCGAAACAAGAAAAGGAAAAAGAAAAGAGAAGTAGAGAAGAAGCAGGAAAAAGAAATGAATTAGACATTCCCCCATACCGTAATGTTCAGGAACTGGAGAAATCAAGTGAAGGATGCAAGAAGGAGGAGTGAAAGATAAGAGGGAAAAGAGGTCGAACCTTAGCTTCATATATGACGAAGCTATGAAAAGCGAGGACCTTCTCTCCTTCTGAGAAAGGACAAGGACGGGAAGGCGGGGCTTGAACTCCATTGTCGTCGTCGTCTTCAGAATCATTCTTGGATGTGGTATCGGCGGAGTCGGAAGCAACCCGATTCTCAGGGCTTCCCATTCGGATAGCTAGTTTGTTCAATCAATGGGAGTTGAGAATCGTGTTGGGCTCGGGCTTCGGTTATGGGAGAATGGTGTGTGGAACTGTGAGAAACAAGAAGGCAATGGACTCCAATTGGGGTTTTGATCGCAACCAAACGCAAATGCAGTAGTAATTGGGGGTTTTCTCAGTCTGTGTTGGTATGTACCATTGGGGCCGGGAGTCGTCGACTCTTTGTACCTGTAGCGAATAATTGGAAAACAAAATAACTCCTCCAAATGGAATTGGACCGTCTCTACTTAACAATACTATACGTTTCTACAGAGACGACGTAGTGCCAAAACTTTACTGATTTAACAAGAAACCATTGCCTTTGTTTTCCAACCTTTCTTTCAAAGGAGTACATGAGCTAAGTTCATTCTCGATGGAACACTTTTTAATACTAGTGTTACATTCATGTTCATTTATTGTGTTGTTGTGATATATTTTTTAATAATGTATTTAATGTTAGGAGCAAGTTGTTTCAATCCGAAAGATATTCTAGAAATCTTCATTTTACGAAAATTTTGATGGAAATATCAATAAAATGTGGTGTATACTTGCAAGTTGAATTTTGATGCTATCCGAAATCCTTTGAGACATTAGGTTGGGTGATTCAAGACCCACTTCTAAGGAAGAGTACATCACAATCAACTATATTAATTTTAGTACTAGCATAACATTATCTCCGTTTATTGATTAAAAAAAAGATTTCTCATGCTTTATGCATTCTCTATTTTTTGTTTTAGAATCATAAAAATTTGTATAGATGTCAACTACGAGAGAGATCATCATTTATAGGCATATCTGAAATTAAATTAGTTTCATCTATAAAATTAAAATTATTATTCATATTGTACTACTTAGATTGAGTGAATGAATCTTCACCTTTATCTTTTGTTATACTTGCAAAAACATCTTAACCAACTCTATAGAAAAATTTAAGCAAAAGATGAATTTATGTAGGATATTGAACTGTGCTTCTAAAGTTGTATCATGTATTATGCATCTAAACAGTAAGAAAAGTTCATTATTTGTCTTTGAAGCCCATAGATATTTTAAGGATATGTTGTTTTTTTAACAATTCAAACAAAAGTTAAATCTGAAGTACATGATACAAATATAGAATTAGTTTAAATTATATTATAAATAGTTGTGAATGATAGATTATTATTTTTAGAATGTTACCTTTACAAGTGGTGAAGAATGGAATATCAATCTTTTAAAGGAGAAACATATATTTCTAAATCATTAAATTATGTTTAATTATATTAATCCATTTTACGATATTTTTTAGTTGAAGAACATCTGGTTCTCACGTCTGAAAAGGAAAAGGAGGAGTCTCAGGTGCTATGAGGCTTAAGTGGAGGTATCATTTGGAAAAATAGCAAAAAATGGGATCACTTTGGATCACTTTGGATCACTTTTGAATTATAGCAAAATGCATGAATGTCACGTGAGTCTAATTTTTTAAAATCCTAAAAGGTGATCATTGTCCTTTTTAATTGCAGTATAATTAATTTGATACTTTTATTAATGAGTCTGTAATTAATTGTTCAACTATATATCCCAACAGACTTTCAACATCAACTTACATCATCATTTCAAATGGATAATTTGTCATAAATCTCGCGATTTAATAGTTATTTTGAATTTTCGAATCATATGTAATAGTTGTTTTGAATTTTCAAATTATGTACATCAACAAATTTTTCAATATTGTTTTGAAACTTAAAATATCATATTATATTAATTGTAGTAACTAAGATTTGTTATTTTTATTATACTTTCTAATAGTCTTAACCACGATTCACGTGTTTTAAATTATTTTAAACGTTATATTTATTATCCTTTTATTTCAAACATAAAATATTAGAATACAACATGTAAATCTAGTTGTTATGACTGTTCAATGATTAAGAGTTCTGTTCGATGGTAAATGGGATGAAAATAACCACTTTCATGACTTTTGGTTTAGTGAAGTTTATGTTTCTTCGTACATATCTTTTTCAATTTTTATCTTTTTTTTACTGATTTTATTTTTTGTTCTCAATTGATAACAAGTCTACTTTGGAGGCTTGATTTAATCGATCAAATTCACTATTGCATAGATGAAAGGCTCAATTTAATTGACCATCGTCCAAGAGTTCAAGTCACAAAGTATTTTCTTTCCAAAGTGATTCCTATCGAGCCATTGTGAAAAGGTAGGCCAAGCATATGGACGGTATTGGTATTAACCAATTTGCTTTGGGGGTCTTAAACCCACCTTTACAGATTCAGTTAAGGAATGATGTACCATCATCGAATATTGTTTGTTTCTCTTCTGTTCATAAAATCTCCATGATTGACATCAACACCATATCATAATTAGTTGGTAATTTCAATTGTCGCTTTTTAAATGGGATTTTCAAACTCAAATCTAAATCAATTTCTTTCTTCATGAATACAGTTATTTAGATAAAGTTTTTATCTATCCATGCTCACTTTTTAAATTGATATTTTGAGTCTGGAACAAAAATAAGTATTGTTACAAAATTTTGGGTAGTTTGGAGACTAATTACAATGTATTTGTAGGTCACGTAAATATCTCATCGAAAGTATCGCCAAGACCTTTTATGACTACAAAACCCTCATCTGAATTACCGTGTAATTATTTTTTTCTTTGCACGTTTCTTTTATCATTCATCTTTATTTTCTCCTAAAATATCTCCCCTGTTTTAAATCATCAAATCATATTGTTATTTTTTTCAAATATCAAAACTAAACCAATCTTTTTCAAATATCATTTTATTTATTTGTTTTTATTTTTTTAATCTTTTTTCAACTTATTGTTGGGATTGGTGTCCTAATTCTTCCGTTGTCTCGTAGTTTGTAAACATTTTGTACACGTTGTTACTAATAAAATAAATGTTATTTTATTTGCATTTACTCAAATCCAATAAACTAAAATCCGTGGTTATTTCATGTAACTTAAGCATGTATGTGAGACATACAAGCAGATCATGTCTTAAGTAATAACCTAAATGATCTGTAGTAGATTGATAAAGGAGAGATACCTTATCCTAGTACTCTTTGAGAAAGATGCATCTGACTAGTCTTAACAACTCTTGTTTTAGGGTCAGCCTAATCAATAACTTTTGTTGATTTTCTATAACTATTATGGAAACTTGATATATAATTTATGATCTCTCATGTATACTTCTTCAAGTAAAGTAACATGGGTTGAAGAAGTATACTTGTTCTTGGGTAGCCTACAAATAGGCATACTGTTTTTAACGATGTTCCTATTCCTTAGGGTTTGACATTAACACATGTGCTGGTCTTTCCCAAATTCTGAAATATGTAAACAACCTTTGCTTTTCATAAACAGATTTTATGACCTCTTCACATCTCGTATGGAGTTTTAGGAAAAAAAAACTTTAACGGAATGATGTTCAAAACAGTCGCTACTGTATATTCCTAAAACAATTTAGACAACTGAGCATAGCTCATCTTTCAACCAAATCATGTCTAAAACGAGTTTTGTTTTTCTTCCTGAAAGAATTGTGACTGGATTCCACATTCTATCAAATAGTTACGAAAATCTTAGATTTTATGTACTCTCCAGCTCAATCTAATCAAAGTGTCTTAATTTCTTTACCTAACAAGTTTTCATACACCTTGAACTTTTCAAGTGTTTTAAACTTATGATAAAGATAGGTAAATATAACCGTACTTTGAATAATCATCAATAAAAAGGATAAAATATTCATACCGTCCTCGTGCTTTGACATTCATTGGACCATATATGTCTGGATATGCAAGCTCTAAGGGCTCTTTGGCTCTAGAACCTTTTCTTATAAAAGACCTTTTGGCCATCTCATCTTCAAGACAAGACTTAC
This sequence comes from Benincasa hispida, assembly GCF_027475165.1. Classification (NCBI taxonomy): domain Eukaryota; kingdom Viridiplantae; phylum Streptophyta; class Magnoliopsida; order Cucurbitales; family Cucurbitaceae; genus Benincasa; species Benincasa hispida. Next base: position 90,722,655 of record NC_143486.1, on the reverse strand, counting down.
ATAATATTACAAGGTTGTTTTCTAACTAATTTAGATGACCACTTTTAACCATTCGTAATCCTATTAAGATTTATGTGATCAACTCTTTAATTGTCAAAGATAAGTACTTGAAGAAACCTTTGCCTTTTGTTTTTCAGCTGTTTTAAATATTTGAATATTTGAAATGACCTTTGCTTTAGTCGATTTTTAACATAGAAGTTGTTTTATAGTAGAACATATAAAAATACTTTTTTTTGCTAATGAACACTTCATTTATGTCAAAAGATACATTTATACAAATGTTCTTATAAAAGATAGATACAAGACTCTTCATTGCATTAACAAGAAGCACATTATCTAATATAATGGACCTATCTTTTGAACACAACTTCTGGAACTTCCACTGTTTTTTTCTGAGATAGTCTCCCTTGTTCACAACCCTGAGAGTTATCTCTTCTTCTGCAAGCATTCTTCAGAAACTAATTTCCTTGTTTTTCTTTTTTAGCTTTCTTTTCTGCAAGGTACTTCAGACGGTTTCTCTTCCAGTGCTCGTCTTTATTGTAGTAGAAACTGTAGCCTTGTCTTGCCAGTCAGTAAGAGTCTTTCTCTTCCCCTTACTCTTTTTCATCCGAACACTTTTGTTCTTAGAAGAAGAAGAATCAGACTTTACTTTAGAGGAACGGTCCTCTTTTATCTGCAGTGGCAATATTTACCTCTGCTTCCCGTCCTTTAATTTTCAAGAGGGACTGATAAATTTGTAGCTCATTGAGAAGAGTGGTCAAGTTATATTCTATCTTGTTCATCATTGCATTTGTGCGGAACTGTAAGAAGCTCTTCGGAAGAGATTCTAGAATAAAACTGACCTGACTTTCCTCATCAATGACAGCTCCATTTACTTCTGCCACATTGAAATGGACCATCATGTCTTGGACATGTTCTTTAACAGAGACCCCTTCTTCCATACAACAGTTATAAATGTACTTGATGGCATCATGTCTAAGGAAGAAGGACAGTTGTCCGAACATCCCTTGCAGAGATTCTGTAATCTCTTTAGTGGTATGCATGCAATTGTGTTTCTTCGCCAGAACTTCAGATATGTTGGAAAATATTTAGGCTTGGGCTTTTTTGTTTACCCTTGTGCACATGTCATATGCTTCCCCAACAGTTTGGTTTGTGTTTGAGTCGGGGTTAGGAGGATATTCTTTAGTTAAAACGAACCTCAGATCATTTATTACCAGTATTATATTTACGTTAGATTTCCATGTAGCGTAATTGTCCCCATTAAGATTTTAAGAAGCCAGTAACTGTATTAATGAGCTGGTCATTTCTGAAAGGATAAACAAATTCTATTAGTGAATTGCTTTTAAAACCAATAATATTTTAGCAAAGTAATAATGTACCCAAATTTCATTATTTTATTTGCAACGATACTTTAGTGAGTCAGAATAGATGCTATCGAGGGGTAGAGAAATACTTCTTCACTAAAGCAAGACATTCTTGACTAAATACTAAATCTAGAATAACTCATATTCCTATAGTCATTTAGTTATTGTTTTCGGTCAAGAACTTACTAACACTTAGTAATTCTCATAAGTGTAATCCTCCATTTTCAGAACTCAGAGGTTGGCCCCAACGATGCTATCGAATTGGAGAGTCAAGGTAAGGAATCGACCTAAGGAATCCTATCCATTTTTGGAGTTTCAATTGTTTCGATCCCATGTTACAACCCTCCGAGGGGATAGCCGTCATAAAATGACTAGCGTAGGTCGCATAAAGTCCATAAGAAGGTGCAACATAGGAATCTTAAGGTCTAAACTAATAGAAGAGACCGCAGGACATGTTGACACACATCCTTCACCCATTTACTATGAACTACTTCCCCTATTCACCTTGCTATTGACCCATGCAAACACTTTTCGAATGAAGGTCACTTCCAGAGTGACACAAAGTCGAGTATGAATCTCATGGTGTGAACTCTTAGAGGCGCGAGAGCTAAGAACAACATATTGTATATGTTATTAATCTCCTATTGAAGTATTCTATTTGTTTTGGGTAGACATTTACTTAGGTATATTTCGACTAATAAAACAATCTAAGTCTAGATGATTATCCAAGTATAACATTTATATTTGGATTTTATCCTAGGATGCCTAGGTGATAAACTAGTTTTAAAACCTCACATTGCTCACGCATGCTCATAAAATTGGGTTAACAACGCTCAATTATTCAGTTATAATCCTCAGGTAGAAGGTGTTCCATAAATCGTCAACTTAAATACCTCTATCCTTAGACAGGATTATAGACCGGTTGAGTTTGTAACCAAATTTTATAAGATAACGACCTATTTTAACTATTAAAACAAGTTGTTATTTTTTGACCTAGGTATGTTGATTCTAGGAAATCAACTTCGGGATCATTATTCACTCTAAATAAAGGAGCTATAGTATGGAGGAATATAAAGCAAAGTTGTATTGCTGACTTCACCATGGAATCTGAGTATGTAGTTGCATGTGAAGCAGCCAAAGAAGCAGTATGGTTCAGAAAGTTCTTATCCGATTTAGAAGTAGTTCCAAATATGCATTTGCTCATCACACTCTATTGAGACAACAGTGGAGCAGTTGCAAATTCTAAAGAACCAAGAAGCCATAAGCACGGAAAGAATATCGAACGCAAGTACCATCTCATTAAGAAGATCGTACATTGAGGAGACGTGATCGTCACGCAGATAGCCTCAGAAGAACACTTAGTTAATCCATTTACAAAGGCCCTCCTGGCTAAAGTATTCGAGGGTCACCTAGTGGGACTAGGACTACGAGATATATAAATCTAGGGCAGGTGGAAGAAATACTAGGTATCCAATGCCCTAGTTTATTGTATTTATTCTCTCATTACACAACATTGTATATATTGTATATATGTAAAACCATTGGAGTTTTTAGTCCAAATGGGAGTTTGTTGGGTTGTACGTATTAAAACTCTCTCAGTTTTTATTATTAAACATATTCTATTTGGAATAAAGATGATATTGACGTTTATTCATTAAGTAGAGATAATAAAGAAGTTTCTCGGGGGTAGTAGAGAAGTTTCTCTATTAAGTGTTGACTCCAAGTCTTGAACAACAGGCCCCACCCTCTCATTGGCATGAGAGGGACTCGGTTTAGTGATTGGATCACAAACCAATTGTTCATTAGAGGATCAGTAGGACTTAAGGAACAAGATGTAATCTCGGGGGTAAAACAGATTTTGACCCAGCCATTATTACGAACGTTCTGTGAAAGATTGACTTATTAATCATGGTTATATTAAGTAGAAACAATATATCCACATTAAAAGGAGTGTAACTACTAGGATTTAGTAGAGTGGCCCGGTAGTTAATGAATGTTGGTTAATTCGAGTTAAAGAGTTTAGGTACTTAATCTCAGATAATTGGGGGCCATGATATGTAGGTCCATTAGGTCCCCAACTAGCTCACAAACGGATTAGACCTTAGAATAGCGTGATGAGAGAATTTGAAATGTTCAAATTCAAATTGAGGGAATCAATAATTATATACGATATAATTGCATGTTTAATTAACGAATTAAATGAAATTGAAAAAATAGATAATATTTAAAAATGATTTAAATATTAAAATTACATGAATGGGGATTCATGTGTGTGGAATTAGTGGTGTAAATAATTCAATATTGGATATTAAATTATTTAATTAATTATTGATTTTATTTAAAATCAATTATTTGAATTAATTTTATTTAAAATTATAAATTTGAATTTTATATCAAATTCAATTTTTTTGTCTTAAATTTAACTTAAATAAAATTGATTTTTGATATTGAAATTGAAAAATATGGACTAAGCGGTTTTTTTCAACAATGAACACTCATTTTCCATTCAAATTGAGTGAGATTGGTCACATCTTCATGCTAGATAGTTGCATGAACTTGTTGAATAAAAACTAAGTTATTTTTAGCTGAGTGAGGATGCATTCTGAATTTTTGCTGAAAATCTATTGAAGAAAGGGTTATTCAATACTATACACCAATAACCAGCTTTTCTTTAAAAATTCCCTCAAATTTCAGCTAATTTGAATCCCACAATTTAATATAAGGTCCAAGAGAATAGTAAGGAAGACCAAGTGGTGGTCTACATCTTTTTAGAGTGAAGATTGGAGCTGAATTCGTGGATTGAAGAAGATCTTCAAAGGTATATTCTTCAAACTCTAATTTTTCTTATGAACATGCTTTCTTAATTGCTAAAATTGATGAATTAGAGTGCTTAATGATTCTATTTACTTCCATTTTTTGCATGCTAAATAAAATTGATTTTTGATATTAAAATCGAAAAATATGGACCAAGTGATTTTTTCCAACAATGAACACTCATTTTCCATTCAAATTGAGTGGGATTTGTGTCACCTCTTAATGCAAGATAGTTGCATGAACTTGTTGAATAAAAACTAAGTGATTGTCAGCTGAGTGGGGAGGCATGCATTCTGAATTTTTGCTGAAAATCTATTGAAGAAATGGTTCTTCAATACTAACACCAAAAACCAGTTTTTTCCAAAAAATTCCCTCAAATTTCAGCTCATTTTAAAACCTTACATGGCTCACGCATGCTCATAAAAATGGATTAACAACGGTCAATCATTCGGTTATAATCCCCACGTAGGAGGTGTTCCGTAAACCGTCAACTTAAATACCTCTAGCTTTATATATGATTATAGACTGGTTGAGTTTGTAACCAAATTTTACAAGATAACAACCTATTTTAACTATTAAAACAAGTTTTTATTTCTTGATCTAGGTGAGCATGTTTTTTATCTTTGTTATGGATTTTAAATATCTAACCCAACTTTTATAATAATTATAAAATAATAGACATGCTAATCATCCATAACATTCATCAAGCATTTCAGGATTTAATATGAAACTTTATATTAAATACTTTAAACCATAAACATGCATACTATATATCATAACTATTTATAATATATTTTTTGTAACGACCCGACCCCATAGAACTTAAGTAGGCCGTTACTAAATACATGCATGCATGGAACTTGAAATGACACTCCTTTATGGTGAACTAAATATTAAATAAATAAGGTAAGTGCAAAAGGCTTTCATTAAATTCAAATATTAAAAACAACAATAGGGTACCCATAAATCATAAATGATAATAAATAAGTCTGAAAACGATTCTTAATAGAAAGTTTCAAACATCAAAACTGAAAGTTAAAAAAAACATGAAAAAAATCTAAATCTCATGAGCGGAAGCATAAAACTAGTCCCAGTGGCTCGATCACGAATTCCGCTTGTCCATCGCTTGTGCATCTCTACCCATACCTGAAACAACAACATGAAAAAGAATGAGTATAAAATACTCAGTAAGTAACCCCACTACTGGGGTCAGGTTAGACATCTATGTTCTATAGATGCCTACCTCTGGTGGAACATATAAACTGTCATAGTCCTCATAGGACGCATACATACATGAAAAATTGAGTTCTATCATACTGTAGCTAAATATGCCCACTACCTCCAGTGCATCCCGAAGGAAATACAATATGATGAATCACGAAAGAAACACAAACTGGTGAATCGCGAAGGAAACAGAATATCTGGTGAATCCAGAAGGAAACATAAACTGGTGAATCCCGAAAGAAACACAATATCTAGTGAATCCTGAAGGAAACAAAAACTGGTGAATCCCGAAGGAAACACAATATCTGATGAATCCCGAAGGAAACATAAACTGGTGAATCCCAAATGAAACACAATATCTGATGAATCCCGAAGGAAACACAAACTGGTGGGCATTCTAACTAATCAGTAAAATCACTATCACAATCTCGACATCAAAATCTCAACATGGTTCTATAACATACATACACATTTCATCATCATGATTCTACAATATACATATAGATTTCTTCATCATAGCTTTACAACATATGTACGTATCTCATCCTTCTCAGATTCAGCAGGATCTCCAATAAAAATAATATACTCAAATCATATTAGTATTCAAACATCTCTATACGCAACTAGCCTTTTAAACTCTCATATCAGTAAGGTATACATAAATATATCCTCAGTAAATCATATTTGTCAATTCCTGACTCCTGTCATTTCAAACCTCAGTCAATGAAGGCAAACATAAATATTATACTAACTAATAATCCTCAATAAATCATAATTATCATTGTCGGGCACTAGGACAGTTCCAGTAGTAAGATTACTTACCTCAACTTGGTAAAAAACGCAAAACAAAATCTCCTTAGAACTTCTTTAACACACTTGAATCAACCTAAAGTTGTGGCTTGGTCCAAGATAAATTCCAATACTCGATTTAATTAGCTAATCTGATCATGAATTAAATCCAAAATCAATAACTTAATTTTCCCACTATTACTCTCAATACAAAAGAATAACCATCCAACAACTTATAAAACTTACCGATCTTCACCCATTTTCTGCAAAACAAAATGGTATCTAGCTTGATGGTCAATGCCTCAAAACTTCCAAACCTTGAATCTAAGTTTCAAACAAAAGAGAGGTTACTAATTTAACCTAAAATTGAAGGGGTAAACTTCACCTTCCAAATTATAAGGAAAAATAAGTCTTACCCAGGGTTTTCCTCAAAATTCTGGCAAAGATTGGGGCAATGGTGGCCGACGGCGCGTCGACTTGTGGCTACCATAGATAGACAACATGTGTTACTGTCAGACGGCATAAATTGTTTAGGCTAGCGGCTGGTAGTGAGGGTCTTGCATGAAGAGGATTTGCAAGAGTGGGAGAGAAGGGGAATTTCTAGTTTACAGATTTTATTCAGCAGCGATTACGAACAAACCAGAGCTTCAAACAACGATCCAACCGTTCAAAATTACACTCTATATGTCTCGAACATACTGAACAAATTTGAGCACGATCCAACGGTTCAAACTCTAGAAATCGACAATTTTGTGGAATTTGTCGCTGAAAAATCGAATTGCTTTCTCCCCAATTTTTGTCCTCTTTTCACACTCATTTAATTTCGAAAAAAACTCAATTATTTTATTTTATCTAAATTTTGAAAAGATAAATAAAATATTTTATCACAATATCTCCAAAATCTCCAAAGATTCTATTAAATTTAGAAATCAATTAACTTTTCAAATTATCTTAATTTAGGCTTCAAAAATCAAAATTAAAGGCATAAGATATCAATTTATACAAATTAAATCCTTACAAATATTTATATCAATTCAAAACCACATGAAATTAATTATCTCTTTAATTTTTTTTTAAGTTGACCCTAAAATCCAAAATCAAAGGGAAGCAAAATTAAGATAATCAGTTCGAATATCTAATCAATTAAATTCAATTTAACCAATAAAAGTTTTTCAATTATTTCAATTTAACCTCAATTTTCCAAATGAAAGGGAAATTTAAACTTAATAATTTTAGATAATTAACTTAAATTTTCCTGAAATTCGGGATGTTACATTTTTAATGCATTCTTCATACTTCCTATGATGAAATTTTAAATCTATATGGCACACTTGAACATGACCTCTTGGACCCGAACCGGTTCACTTGAACCACCAGTCGAGTTGTACGCGGGCTGTCTAGACTGGGATGAGCAGCGTTGCAATGCCTTGGGCTGAAGAAGAACAGCCTTGCGACACTCTGTAGGCAGCGTTGTAACGCTGCCTGGCAGTAGCTTCAAAGTTGAAATTTCGCAGCTAGCTTTCCTTGCTTCTTTCTTCAATTACAGCCTAATTACAACTCTATTGGCTCTAACAAATTTACAAACTCTTAATCATACATTAAGGCCCATAAACAAAGAGCCAATTACAACAATTAACACTTAATTGAAGAGAACAAAAGATGCCAAAACTGAAATTATCCATATCAGCCATCATTTTCATACAACCTATGAAAATCATCCACCAAGCTAAAGTTACCATGAATTGAGTTCTTAAATCATGCTCAGATATCAATTGTTGGAGTTAGCAAGCAAAAAGCGGAAGTAAACAGAATCATTACGCACTCTAATTCATTAATTTTAATAACTAAAAAAGCATGCTCATAAAGAAAAATTAGGGTTTCAATAATATACCTTTGAAGAACTCTCTTCAACATCGAATTCAGCTTCAATCTCCTTAGCAACAAGGTGTAGACCACCAATTGATCTTCTCTGTTATTCTCTTGGACCTTAGATTGGGTGGTAGAACCCAAAATGAGCTAGTGTTTTTGGAATTTTAGAGGGAAGAAACTTGTTCTCAGCTTGAAGGGAAAGAACACCTCATTCAGCAATTGGGGTCTCAAAAAACTGATTGCATGACCTTCAACTCAACTGAATAACTTAGCTTTTATCAATCCCTTTCATGCAATCCAAATGCACAATAAATTGACAGCACCTACTTGAAAGAATTGATGGATTTGGGTGGAATGGTGAGCTTTAAAATGGGAAAAACCCACTAAAATTGGATTTTCCAATTGAATCTCATTTCCTTTTTAAAATTGAATTTTGAATTAAAATAAATTTTTGTATTCATTTTTAATTTTCTAAAAATCAAATGAAAACAAAATTGATTTAAATATTTTTAATTTTCACAAAATTCAAAAAATGCAATTAAAAATAATTCAAATAATTAATTTTAAATAAAATTTATTTAATTAATTAAAATAATTTAATATCCAATATTAAATTATTAAGACACAAATTAAGGTGCTTAATGAGTCCGTTTGCTTCTGCTAATTGCATGCTAACTCCAACATCATATACATTATATTAATTATATCTTATATAATTAATTCTTTTCAATTAATTTGAACAATTCAAATTAATCCAAAATTAATTCGATTCTCATTAATCCTAATTGAGCTAACGAGGGGGCTTTATGGACTTATAGTTTGAAGCTTCAATGGTACTTGATGAATTAATTAAACTCTTTAACTAAATTAATCAACTTTCATTAACTACCGGTCACTCTACTAAGACCGACAGTTGCACTCTTCGCACTAGAGATATATTTTTGTGTCCATTGGATATAGCCAATCAAGTTGACTTTTCATAAATTGCTCGTAAGTACAGTTGGACCAAAATTATCGTTTTGCCCCTATAATTACATCTAACTACTTAAGTACCTGATCCCTCTAATGATCAATTAGTTATAGTCCAACTATAATAGAACCCCTCTTGGGTCAGGAGAGCGTGTGACACCGCATTATTCAAGTTCTTGAATCAGCCCTTAAGGGAGCAATTTATCTACTTGTCCTAACAGTAGGGAAGAAGTGAATCCCTTCTTGCATAGTTTCATTTTCAGCTTTCAGTCAGATGAATCCCTAAAATGGTAGGCATATTGAGTCGGCAAAACTAGCCAATCTCACACATTTAGATCAAAGGACCACTTTCAGAGGCAGAAGTTCACAACTCACTCGAGATTTAGGTCAAGTCACCTACGGTCATCCTGGTGAAATGTAGGTCTCTTCTACCAATGGTGTTATGTAGAAAAACTATCCATTTCGTGGTCCATCTTATACAAATTCTTTGTATAGAATACCCCTACTCACATATTTTCACATGAATGATCAGGACTAGATCACTTGTAGCACTTTACAATAATTGTAACAACTACAAAGCGAGCAATAGTGTCACCAGGATAAGGTACCCACCCTTATCCATCTACTATAGATCATTTAGATTATCACATAAACATGATCCACATGTATGTCTCCACATACATGTTTAAGTTACAACAGATAACCTTGAATCTTAGTTTATTGTTTTTTGGATTAATGCAACTAAATGTCGAATAAAATATCTCTTATTTTATTAAATAAATAAATTGTTTATATAAATACAATTACAAACTACAATACTACAAAATTTCGGGCATCAATCCCAACAGTCAATAGTTCATAAAAAAAACACCTTTAGATCTTCACATTGTCACCATTGGACCCATATACAAGCCTGACATTGGTATTAGATGAAACTAGTGTAAGTATGAAAGTTCGCTCCCCAATACAAGGTATGTGTTAAATTGTAAATTTGTTAAGTGGTTATATTTGTTCCTTGTTTTATGTTTTGGTTAAGATTTAGCTGGATATTTTAGGCTTCTTGTATAACTATTTATATACTTGTATTTCACACTCTTAATCAATGAGAAATACACATAAAAGTTCTCATGGTATCAGAGCCCTACTATTAAATATTAAGTATATTATTTCTATGTCAATTCTGTTTGTCGTTCGCGTTCTCTATCTGCATGCCATTCGTCGTTTGCATCTATCATTTGCCCTCTCTATCCATCGAAGCCATCTACCCAAATCCAGGTCTCTATCTGTCAAAGCCACCTGCCCAGATCTAGATTTCTGTCCGTTAAAGCCATCTGTTCAAATCCAGATCTCTGTTCAGATCCAAATCTCAGCCATTGTCGATTGACGTTTGCCTCCCTGTCCATCGAAGTCATTATATCGAAGCCCACGTCCAGATTGACGATCGCCGACTGCTTTTCGCCATTTTTGCTCGCCCAGATTGACATTTGTCTCGTCTAGATTGACGAGTCGAGTTGTGAAGACAAGCCACGTAAGTCGAGCTAGGTGAGCCAAACCAAGTGAGTCGTGCTGATTCGAGCCAGTTGAGCCGAGGCAAGCCGAGTTAAGTCGAGCCAAGCTAAGCCAAATGAGCTGATCAAGACTAATCTGCCTGTTTCTGTCTAATCTATTTGTTTTTGTTTCTCTTTCTTATTGTAATGGAAAAAAATAACATATTTCGTCCGATCAGTACTATACTGGATATTACCGACTATATTACTTAGGTCTATAAAATGAAAAGCTTCTTGATTGGTTGTAAGTTGTGGTGAGTTGTTACTGGTGATGTCACTAAACCTGTCAAAGGAGCTATTGAAGAAGACAACCAGTTTGTGGAAAGACTAAAGAACTGAAACAACAAGAATCATCAAATAATCACTTGCTTGGGTAACACTTCCATCCTGGCTATCCACACCCAGTTTGATGTATTCAATACAACTAAAGCACTTTGGGATTTTTTTGTCTGTACGGTTCCAAACAGTTGTTCTTGCTCACTATTATTAACTTTATACTACTCTGGTTAGCACGAGTTAGGAGATTGGGCAATCTGTGAATGAGTATCTTGCCATTCTCCAGCCTATTTGGACTCAGTTAGACAAGACTAAGATCAGTTTAGATCACATACGACTTATTAAGGTTCTCATGGGACTTCGTTCAGAGTATGAGTATGTTTGTGCTGCCTTATTGCATCACATTCCTCTACCATCCCGGGATGCTATAATTCTAGAAATTCTCTTTGAGGAAAAGTGGCTTGGGTTTGTCTTCTCACCGTCCCGGATGTTGCTCTCGCAACCACTCATTCATTGTTTCCAACTGAGTCGTATTTTTGCAAGAACTGTAAACAACATGGTCACAAATTTTCTAATTACCCCATCATTGAGTATATGTAATGCCATAAACATGGTCATATTCTGGACAATTGTCCCACCAAACCACCTCGATTTCTAGGGTACATCAATAAATCCAAGAATTCTTTTAAGCATAGTTCTCCATCTAGTTCGGCTGCTGCCACTGCCTCTGATATAGCACATTCCAATACACCGAGTATTCATATCAGTGATCTTCAAGACTTGTTGAACTAGGTGTTATCTTCCAATTCTCTTGCCCTTGCTGTCACACCAGGTACATCTTGGCTTCTTAATTCTGCCTATTGCAATCACGACCTCAATTATGGCCTTATTGTCTTCCTCCACCCCTATAAAATCCCTTCCTCCGGTTCATTTCACTAATGGTAACCACATGTCTATTTCACATATCGAGACTGTTAGTACACCAAGTATTAACCTCTCCACTACTTATCATGTCCCTAACTTGACTTTTAATCTTGTCTCTATTGGACAACTATGTGACCTGGGACTAATTGTTCTCTTTTCTTTTCATGGTTGTCAAGTTCAAGATCTGCGAATGGGTCAGATGGTTGGTATAGGTCGCAAGGTGGGAAGATTATTTGAGCTTACATTCATTCAACCACCTATTCTGCCATCAATTTCTATGGTTGTTACAGATACTGCCATGTACCAATGGCACCTCCGTCTTGGTCATGCGTCATCTGACAAACTTCGTAGCCTAATTTCTGTTGGTACCTTAAATAATGTTTCTCAATTTCGTTCGTTTGATTGTTTACATTACAAACTGGTAAAATAACACACTTTATCTTTTTCTACTTCAACATCGTTATGTGATAAACCATTTGGTCTTATTCATTCCAATATTTAGGGTCATACTTCTACTTCTAAGTAAATGGTTATCGATATTTTGTATTATTTATTAATGACTACTCTCGTTTTACCTAGATATATTTCCTTAGGAGTTGTTCCTCCTTACCTCAAATTTATATTGAATTTGCCAAAATGATTAAAACTTAATTTTCTCAAACCATCAAAATTCTTCGGACTGACAATACAATGGAGTATAAGGACTCTCACTTACTATTTTTCCTTGCCCAACAGGGCACTCTTGTCCAACGCTCGTGTCCATATACTTCTCAACATGATGGTTGGGTTGAACGGAAGCATCAACATATTCTTGATTTTGTCTGTACACATATTTTCTCTGCATCTTGCCCTAAAAAGTTTTATAGTGAAGCTGTACTTACATCTATCTGTGTTATCAATCGCTTTCCCTCTGTTGTTCTTCACAACTTGTCTCCTTTTGAGCGGTTGTATGGTACTTCTCCCTCTTATTCTCATCTCAAAGTTTTTGGTTGTGCATGTTTTGTTCTACTTCATCCTCATGAACATTATAAACTTGAACCTCAGACTTGTTTGTGTTGCTTCCTTGGTTATGGAACTAAACATAAGGATTCCGATGTTGGGATCCCGTGTCAAACCATTACATATCTCTCGCTTGTCACTTTCTGGGAACATCATATGTTTTTTAGCATTTCTTCTTTTCATGCTTCCCTTCTTGGTATCCAGTCATTCTTCACTAATCCTACCACTCCCTACCTAGGAGCCTTCACTTGGTCCTAAATCTCCTATTCAAATCTACCATCTGCTCCTGATGTCGACCCCGACTGTGCACTTGTTCGTCGGTCTACCCGGGTAAGAGAGCTTACTCATTATCTTCAAGACTATAATCGTTTTCCCACTATCATGTCTTTAGTTGAACCTTAATCTTATCATGAGGCTTGCACTAACTCTCTTTGACAGTAAGTAATGGATGAAGAACTTCAAGCTTTAGAAAAGACTCATACTTGAGAGTATGTTGAATTATCTCCTAGTAAGAGACCTATCAGATGTAAGTGGATTTATAAAATTAAAACCCAATCTGATGGATCTGTCGAACGTTATAAGGCTTGTCTGGTGGCCAAAGGGTATTCACAGGAGTATGGTATTGATTATGAAGAAACCTTTGCTCTAGTTGCACGAATGACATCTATTCAGAGTCTATTGGCTGTAACAGCTGTCAGACAGTGGCCTCTTCTTCAAATGGATATTAAGAATGCTTTCCTCAATGGAACTCTGTCTGAAGAAGTCTATATGTAGCCACCACCTGACATCTCTCCCCTGTCTAAGAAGGTCTATCTTCTTCGTCGTGCATTATATGGGCTAAAACAAGCTCCTCGTGCCTGGTTTGCAACCTTCAGTTCTACCATCACCCAGCCTTGGTTTACTTCCAGCTCGCATGACTCTACTTTGTTTACTTGTAAAACTGCCTATGGCTTCGTTCTCCTTCTGTTATATGTGGATTATATGATTATTACTGGTGATGATCCTAATGCTATTTCGGATCTCTGATGATATTTAGGAGAACACTTTGAGATAAAAGATCTGAGACCACTCAGTTACTTTTTTGGTCTTCAGGTCTCATCATGCCCTAACGGATACTACTTATCTCAAGAAAAGTATGCATAAGATCTTTTTGCTTATTCAGGTATCACTGATTCTGCCATGACACCGACATCGTTGGATTCCAATGTTCGTTTAACCTTCTTTGATGGTATTCCTGTTAGGACTGGTGTCCTAAATTTCTTGTATTCTCGTAGTTTGTAAACATTGTATAAACAAATTTTTATTAATAAAATGATTGTAATTTTATAAGCATATACTAAATCCAATGAACTAAAGATCCTACGTTATTTTATGTAATTTAAACAAGTATGTAGAGACATACAGGTGGATCTTGTTTAAATAATAACCTAAACGGTCTGTAGTAGATGGATAAGGTTGGGTACCTTATCCTGGTGACACTACGACTTGTTTTGTAGTTGTTACAATTGTTGTAAAGTGCTACAAGTGATCTAGTCCTGATCATTCATGTAGAAATATGTGAGTAGGTGTTACAAGTGTTGTAAGGTGCTACAATCTGATCCTGATCATTCATGTGGAGACATGTGAGTGGGGGTATTATATACAAAGAATTTTTATAAGACCGAACCACGAAATTATTAGTCACATTATATAACGTCGTTAATAATAGAGACTTACATTTCACTAGGATGACCATAGGTGACATGATCTGAATCCTGAGTGAGTTGTGAACTCCTGCTCATGAAGGCGGTCCTTTGATTTGTATGGGTGAGAGTAGTCAGATTGCCAACTCAATATGCCTATCGTTTTGGGGATCTGTATGACTGGGGAGCTGGGAACACAACTATCAAGATGGAATTCACTCCTTCCCCGATGTCGGGGCAAGTACATACATTGTCTCTTAAGGGCTGATTCCGTGGCTTGAACATAGTGGCCACACCCTCTCCTGGCCCGAGAGGGAATTGATCATAGTTGGACTATGACTTATTGTTCATTAGAGGAATCAATGGTACTTAAGGAGTTAGATGTAACTCCAGGCGCAAAACGGTAATTTTAGCCTAGCTGTACTTACGAGCAATTTGTGAAGGGTCATTGCACTGTTGATTGGTTATATCCAATGGACAAAGAAATTTATCTATAGTGCAAAGAATGCAGATGTTAGTTTTTAGTGGAATGACCGACAATTAATGAACGTCGGGTAATTTAATTAAAGAGTTTAATTAATTTTCCAATTACCGTTGGAGCTTTAATCTACAAGTCCATTAGATCCCCTCTATAGCTCAACGGGGATTTAATTCAGAATTAATTTTGGATTAATTTGAAGTGTTCAAATTAATTGAGGGAATTAATTATATATGATATAATTAATTGAATTAATTATATATGAGAGGAATTTGAATATGATTCAAATACTAATTATATGAATGAGATTCATGTAATTAAATTTAATATAAATATGATTTATATTAAATATTATAAATAAGTTGAGAGGAATTAAATATTTTGATATGATTCAAATATCAATTATATGGATGAGATTCATATAAGTGAATTTAATATAAATGTGATTTATATTAAATCCCATGTATTATTGAGAGAAAATAAAACTATAGGTTATGTTGTATTTGATGCAATATAAAACTATAGGCTATATGTTATATTTGATATAACATATAGTTATTATATATATATATATATATTTTTATTATTAATTTAATTTATTTAAATTAATTTTAATTAGAGGAAGTGAGTTGCAATTCCCTCCCCCAATCTTCCAGTCTTCAACGTGGGTTGTGGAAGAATGAATGATTCCTCATTCATCTTCTTCCACAATTCTCTCTATGTGGGTTCTCTCTGGGAAAAGTTTATAGAAAAGAAAAAGAAGAAGAAAAAAAAAATCCTCTCTTCCTCTCCATCCTTCCCTCTTCCAAACCTAAGGCAGAGCTCACACCTCCTATCAATTCTCAAACCCTAAGGAGAATACAAGAGGCTCCGTTCGTTGGTGTTCTTATTGGGATTTCGGATCGTGATCCGTTTGAGGGAATACGTGAAGAAATCTGTTCTTCAATGGTAAATTTGTTTCTTCCCTTTTTAATTAGAAAAACATGCTATAATTTTATTTTTGATTCATAATCCTTCTTACTTTTTTGTTCTATAATTCTAAATTTTCTGGAAAAACAAAAATTGGGACAATCCCCGTTTTCCAATGCGGAAATCTTCATTGGTTTTCGCTTCAGTTCTCCTCAAGGATCCAACCCTATATAGGCAACTAGTTGGCAACTTATCTATTTAACTGTAACTCGTCCAGACAGTGCTTATGCAGTTCATATTGTCAGTTAGTTCATGTCTACTCCTCGTACTATCTATTTCACAGTTGTACTTCGTATTTTACGTTATGTTAAAGGTACATTAGGGCATGGACTTCAGTTCTCCTCTCAATCCTTCTTGGTTCTATTTTGGTATTTTGATGTTGATTAGTCATGTGATCTTATGGATAGACGATCCACCACATGTTACTGTTTTTATTTGGGTGATTCTCTCATCTCCTAGCGGAGTAAGAAACAAACAGTTGTTTCTTGTTCCAGTACTGAATCGGAATATCGTGCATTTGCTAATGCAACTTTAGAGGTTTTATGGTTGCGTTGGTTCTTGGCTGACATGGGGGCTCCTCAAGATTCTGCCATTATTCTTTATTGTGATAATCATAGTGCTATTCAAATAACACATAATGATGTTTTTCATGAACGAACAAAGCACATTGAGACTGACCGTCACTTTCTCTGCCATCATCTCCAGAGTTCTACCCTGCATCTGCAATCTATATCTACAACCGAGCAACCGACAGACGTCTTCACCAAAGCCCTCTCCTCTTTCCGTTATCGTCAGCTACTGTGCAAACTCAAGCTGGTCTCTACTCCACCTCCTTGAGTTTAAGGGGATGTTAAATTGTAAATTTGTTAAGTGGTTATATTGGCTCCTTGTTTTATGTTTTGGTTAAGATTTAGCTGGCTATTTTAGGCTTCTTGTATAGCTATTTATACTCTTGTATTTCACACTCTTAATCAATGAGAAATACACACAAAAGTTCACAATCTAAAAATTATTCATGTCCAAACTCGATATTGCTTGGTATTTATATTTACTTAAGCATCAAAATGTTGGACAAAACACACACCGACTTAAAGTCTTATGTTATGCAAGCAACATAGGTTATCTAAAGTTCATATAATCTTACTTGTCTCAATACCAAATTAAGCTTATGAATGATTCTTCCTTTAAAAAAGATTATGAAAGATTAACGTGCCTTTAATATGAAAACTGTATTGCTTAGATGATATGATTCAGAGGTATGGATTTAAATAGATTATGAGTTTAATTTTTAAGGAAAAATAGATGATGACTTTATTTGATTTCTAAATAAATAAAATTATGCATACACAAGCAAAATAAGAAAAGGCTCAACAAGTTAAAAGGAAATGTGATATATATATATATTAGAAAAAGATGGACATAAATAAATACAAACCACCGATGTAACATAAAATAGGCCATCGGATCAGGATCCACGTCCACCATAATTTCTGACCTGTCAATGGAGATACCTCGCTGAATTTTTATTAAAATTATTGCTATATTTTTTAAAAGAGATAACAACACATAACACACTATTAAAAGATCCTAATTTTAATTATATCAATCTTTTTTATTATTTTCACAAATATCTAAGTGGATTGGTTAATTATACAAAAATTAGGATTCAATTAACTTTCCATCCCCAACCTACAATTATACTTCTTATATTAGATGACTGGAGAGATAAAATGTATTTATGATATTTTTCTATATTTACGAAGCATCTTCAATGTTGGAGAGAAAAAATATATTTATTATATTTTATTAATTACTTGACATTTCTTTTCATTTTCAATTAGAGAGAGAAAATGCACTTAATATGATTATATTTTTTTATTTAATATTTAGATGTATTAAACAACTGTTTTTTAAATGTTTGCAAATGTTCTAATCGATATGTGAGATGTACTATAGTATATAAATAAGAAATTAACTCAATATTCAACATAAATTTCGACATATTATAAATTTCTTTTATATTATAGTATGTATAATCCCAACAAATCAAAATTTAACAACATCTCCCTAACAGAAGTGTAGTTCAAAATTAATTTAACAATTTCAATATATCACAGTATATAAACACTCAACGTTCAACGTAAATCATGGTATATATCATAAATTCCATTTAATTAATCATAAATTCCAATACATTCCATTTAAGATTTAAATGTACTTATTAAATATTTTTAATCGGTTGAGATTTTTTTCCATTTGAAATTATTGTGATTTTTTGTCCCTAGTTTGACTTCAAACATATATATATTCCGATATAGGGTTGGCAACGAGGCCAGCCCCCATCCTCGGCCCTGTGGGGGAAATTCCCCCCATCCCCGTCCCGTCCCCGCCAGTTGAAGGCGGAGACGGGGGCGGGGATTCCCCGTCGGAAACGGGTCCTCGCGGGGCCCCATTCTCCGTTTTCCTGCGGTGATTCCCCTACTAATTCCCCGCGGAGAATCCCCTATTAGATCCCCGCAACCATTTTCCATTTTTTCTTTTAATTTTTTAAGTTTGGGCTTGACTTTTGGGCTTAAATTAGAATTTATATATTCAATATTGGGCTTATAATACTATAAGTCTATAGTATACATTATAAACATACATATAAATAAGCTATTTTATATATTATAAATATATATTTATAAAATATTAAAAATATAACTATATAAAATTGGGGTCGGGGCGGGGATACCATCCCCGTCCCCAGACGGGGCCCCGAAAAAATTCCCCGGTTTGACGCCATCCCCGATCAAATTGGGGATTCCCTGCCCGATCAGGGAGGGGCCTCGCGGGGACCCGACTCCGCGAGGAATTTTTCCAACCCTATTCCGATATATCTGTATGTACGTTTGTTTATTTGAAATATGATGATTTATATTGTGATATAAATGAAATTTATGATATATTGTGGTATATTGAAGTTGTTAAATTAATTATGAATTATACTTCTATTAGAGAGTTGGTAAATTTTGGTTTATTGAGATTATATATATTGGTTAAAACATTTGCAAAACATTTAAAATAATGGTTCAAGATATATTTAAAATAATCACGAATCCATCGAAATTAAGAAACATAAAATGCTTAAGTGAAAAATAGAATCATGAATGCATTTTCTTTCTCTAGTTGAGAATGGGAAGAAATCTCAAACAATTAATAGAATATAATCAATACATTTTTCCTCTCCATATGGAAAAGTATATAATAAATACACTTTCTCTTTCTAATTTTCTCTCTCCAATTGCCCACCATAAAAGGGTATTTTTGTCCGAAAATAATATTAAAATCCCTTATATAAAAATCTCCAATATTTAGATATTTATAAAAATAAGTTTTCAAAATGGATTAAATCTATAAAAATTTTAAAATAAATAAATTCAAAAAAGAATATCTCCTTAGATACATGGGCCTGGACCCAAACGATATCGAACATAAGGTTCATCTGGGTGGGAAGAACTCTGGCCCAAATGCATTTTACGAAGAAGGTTTCTTTTTTCAATGATATTGTGATGAAAAAATGTTTATAATTATAAAATCAGTGTATTTTTCAAACCATATATAAAAGTATGGTTGCTTTGATTAGAGTATGGAAGTAAGGTTTGAAATATCAAGGTCTTGATTTATGAAAATATCGACGACAATATCGATATCAATGGAAGTTTCAGAGAAAATTTTAGAAATTGATGAAAATTGTTATAATTAGTTCATGAAATTTTGATTGTTGTTTAATTAGACTATATTTTACCATTTTTAATCACAAATTTTATAAAGTAAGACAACATTTAGATGTCGATTGTAAATGTCAATATAAATAGACAACATTTAGATGTCGATTGTAAATGTCAATATAAATAGACAACATTTAGATGTCGATTGTAAATGTCAGTATAAATAGAGGTGTACACGAGTTGGATCATCAGTTTTTTTTTTTTTTTTAATCGGACTGTGATTGAGAGGAAGAGTGTGAGTTGATGCCATGAGTGATCGATGGAACTATTGAGCATGAAGTTAAAGGGAGTGACGAGTTATCAGGAAAGATTAAGAGGGAGAGGGACACGACCGTGAGAAAGATTTTGAGAGATTGAGATCGAAGCCTGAGAATGTGAGACCGTGAGAGTTGATATTGGGAGTGAGGGATTGAGAGTCTGAGTGAGAAAGATTCTAAGAGTGGGAGGAATACCATGAGAGACGAGATTGAGAGTAGGCTAAAATGTAGATTGATGGCAACTTGGCAAGAGGCGATGGCGAGAGCGATGAGAGTGTGAGGCGATGGGCCGATGGCGACTTGGCGAGCGATTGAGAAGAGAAATATTCTGACAAATATTTAACGTTGAGATTGAGAGCCGAGAGAGAGACATTAAGTGTTGAGCATGAAAGAGATTTAGACTAAGAGAGAGAGGAGGCGTTGAACATTGAATGTGAACGAGATTCAGGCTGAGAGGGAGGTGGCGGCGTGAGGTGTGAATGAGAAGGGAACATGAAAACCTAGGTTACTTAATTTTAGGGTTTATATGTATATTACTTTTTTTTTTTTTAAAAAAAATAAGTGTCTAGGTCGAGTTGGGTCAGCCCGAAAATTATTTTTCTGAACCTGAGAACTGACTTGCAATTTAATTTTTAATTTTTTTCAACCCAACCCAAAAAAAATCTAACCCATGATTGGGTAGTCGGGGTTGGTCGAGTTATCGAGTTTTTTGAATACCCTAATGTTGATGTGAGAGTAGAAGTTTAAAAAAGAAATAGAAAAATAATTATAAAATAATATAAAGTTTAGGTAATATTTTTAGGTGAAATGATGTGAAAATTAGGAAAGTTTTGGATGGTTAAAAAAAAGAAACTCACGTCAACTCAATTTTGAGGTAAAATGATGTGAAAATTTAATTAAAAAAGTTTGGATGAGGTTAAAAATATATATATGCTATTATTTGTGGGTTTTTTTTTTTTTAATTTATTCTTTAGAAATGAAAGTTTTGTGTAAAGCTAAAAATTAAAACAAGTTGGAAATTAGTTTAACTCTTTGTCGAAAATAACATTGGCGTGTGAAACTATAGAATTGTGTATAATCATATCATAAAATTGAAAATAACGGACATGTGAAACTATATGAAATTTTCTCGAAATTTCGAAATTTCTCGAAATCTTAAAATTTTGTTGGAAAATCAGAATATTCTTGAAATATTTTTGAAAGTTTGGAATTTCGAAATTTTTTTTTGAGAAATCAAAATTGGAGGAAAAACAAAAGTTTCCTTAATCAAAATTTCAAATTCATTGAGATCTCGAAATTTCGATGAAATTATGACATTTCAATGGAAATTTTCATGCATAGAACAAGTAAAATATCATAAAAAAATCAATAAACCTATGACAATACTTCAAATCCACCATAATTTATTTATTTATTATTACAACTAATCATCATTCCATTTCACAATGAATTTAAAAGTTACATACGATATTTTTAAACGATCAAACATGAAAATCAAAATTATATTGGTTGGCACTTGTATCTTGTTCACATTAGACTTTGTTGTAGATCTCTAATGACTTTGATTTTCGATTTTCTTCTTCCTAGTCTGGTCTTAAAATATTCTAAGCTGACTTGTATAAGTGATTTTTGCACTGATGTGGTGTTGAATTTATCACATTCTGATGTTTTAATTAGTATAAGGATTAACTAATTCAACTAATCACAAAAGAAGTAAGATCGAGTCTATCATTTAGAGATTAAGTGGTCCAATAAGACTATTTATAATAAGGGTGACTATTCAAACCGCAAAAACCGAATTGTTTCTAAAAATCAAATCGAACCAAACCAAAAATTCAATGAAATAAAAAGTGCAGTTCGATCCAATTTGAAGAAATTTTAAAATTGAATTAATTCGATTTGGTTCAATTCAATTTTGAAAATTGAATTTGAAACCGTTGAACCATTGTAACTAATATATATATATATTTCAAAAAAAGAGTAAACCAAATTAAACTAAATTTAAAACCGAACTGTTTTTAATTTAAAGAAAAAATCGAATTTAAAATCAAACTTAACCGAACCGTTTTTTAAATTTTAATAATATATATATTAAAAAAATACTGAAACCGAATTTAAAATCGAACCGTACCACACTTGTTCAATTTCACATATAAAATTTCAAAATTTTCGGTTCAGTTCGATGGCGCGTTTCCCCCTAATTTATAAGCATGTTCTTTGACACACGACTATGTATGATAGTAGTGATGTCAACGATACTCTTTGGTACTAAAGATTGCAAGGTACCAGTTCGGATCCAACTCAATTGATATATATTCATTGACTCAGTTAGTCCCCAAATCTCGAGGCCTTGACGATTTCCTTTTGAAGATGTGCGCTTCTCTATGCCACCTTGTAAAAAAAAAAAAAAAGAAAAAAGAAAGAGGTTTAATCAATTTGTTAATGGTAAAACGATGTTAACACCCTTTTATTCCTCTATCTCTTATTCTTGGTTCATATAGAATGAAACAACACTTACATCTCCAAATAAATTTAATTTAAAAATAACTATTTCCTACTATGAATGCAAACAACTATTTACTTGATTCATCATATTGAAACAAATTGTACACTACAATATCAAATTCATTTAAAACCTATAAGAAAAACGAGTCTTAATACAAACAAATCATTATGGACAAATAGTCTCTTCACATGAAGAAACACTCTAAAATAGTAACTTATAGAGATGGTTATAAATAAATTAGTCACATTATTCAACAAAATAATCTTTAAAAAAGACAATTCATCTTGGTATCCTAAAAAATCCTTTATTTTTTGTCGTAATGTTTAAAGATATTTTTATATTTCGATTTATTTGTATATACATCGAATATAAGCTAATGGTGAAAGTAGATACGATAGCTTCCATAAAACGAACGGTTTGATTGTACTCCACCCCACATTTGTCAAATATAATATAAAGTGTTTCAAAAAGAAGTTATCATGAGAAATACCATAAATGGAAAATAATTGAGAAACTTGATGTAATAAAGAAATGAGAATTAATTAGGCTAACAAATAGGCATAAAGGCTGAATTAATAATAGAAGAGGAGATTAGTATGAGAGATGAAGAGAAAGGACTCAAAAACAGCATTTTTGACATAGGGTTTGGGTATTTGGGTTTTGGCTCTTTGGCTTTTCTCAGATCTAAGTGTTCTGTAATTTCGAAAAGCCAACTCCTGTATTTGTCTTATGCTATTTGTCTGCGAGCTTATGGGGGCATTTCTATTACCATTTTCTTCTCTCATTACTCTCAATTCTCAACACCAAACCTGGAAATGCCACATCCATCCCCATTTTTACGTCTGTCCTCTCTTCTCTTCTCTTTCCTTTTTATTATTTCACTCAATCACAGCTTTTCCTTTTATTGGTCATCTTCTTCTCTCCTACAATTCAACCCCAATCCTTTTCATTTTCATGTATCATAATGAAGATGTAATCAGACGGATAATACACAAAGTTAGAGATTTAATTTATGTCGTCTTATAAAGTACACACCCAAACCGGATACAGATCTAATTAACCAAAAAAGAAAGAGAAAAAGAAAACAACCCCAGATCAAATCCAAAACACATTGAAAGGGAAATTTCAATTGCCAAACTTGAAACCAAATTGGTTAAATGGACTGAATATGCCACAGCCACACCACTCATCTGCTGCCTCTGTTGCTGAAATTCATCTTCTCGTAGTAACGAATTGAGAGAAGGGACAGCGAGAGATGGACCTCATCCTTCCCCCACCGGGCTGGCGGTTTCGATCCAATCATCGCTGGAAACGGAGACCAAGACGCCGACGAGGAAGAGGACGCCGACGAAGATGTGGAGGAGGAGGAAGACGAGGATTGGGGCTTGGTGAGAGGCCAGATGAAAAGAGAGTGAAGGCGACGGAAGCCACCGAGGGCCAGAACTACAGATCGGAGTTGTTGGTTGCCGCAGCCGGTGTTGGCCCAGTGTCTGGTGCAGATCAGCTCCCAAAGCCGCTCATCTTCAGCGGTTTTGTGCCATTGCTTGCTCACACACGCCGCCATAGCCAGAGTCCTGGCATCCACATGCTTAAAAACCTCGAACAGCAAATTATCATCCAAATTCATAAATCCAGTCCTGTCGGAAGGGTCTCCTCCTCCGGCACAATCTTGGGTCTCCGCCCTAGGTTTCTTCCCCGTCTTCCGATCCCCATCCCCATCTGGAACAACTCGCTTCATCTCCAAACAAATTGCAAATCCCCTTTATCAGTCTATCTAATGAAAAGAAACGGTGAAATTGAGAGACAAGTTTAGAGGATTGACAGAAACCATTGTGGGTCAGCTTTAATTGTGACCATAAAAGCTAATAATGATGGAAAAGAAAGGAAAAACAGGGAGGGATTGGGGAAAAAAGAGGAGAATTTGAGGGAGAAAGATAAGGAAGAAATGGGAAATTGGGTATTGAGGATTGAGGATTGAAAAAACGATAGTTGGGTTTAGAATTGGGGGAAGAGTGGTTAAGACTTAAAGCATAAGTTTTGAAGGTTTACGAAGAGGACAAGATGAGAATTGAATGCACTTGGATGCCTTTTTTCTCCAAATTGACCAACTGTGTCTTCGCCTTGTGTCTTCTTCTTATTATCACAATTTTTCATCTTCCCCCTGTTTGTTTTCACGGACAGTTTAGACCTCACCCCTGCTTTAACGCTTATTCTCCCCTCTTATTCCTATGCCCCTGTTTGGATACACCTCCAACAAACTTTATTCTTCTTTTTCTATTTTACTTATTTTACAATATAAATCATATTGGATCATGTTCATCCCAAACCAAATGCATTTTTAAATTATTATTTCTTTTTCTCTAATTCTCCATTTACCCTCACCGGCTCTCTAGCATCCCAATTTTTTTACGTATATCTAAACATAATTATCTTTAATATTTGGGTTTATTTTTAAATTTTGATGCTAAAATTGAATTATTTTGTTGAGATAATTCAATTTAAATTTAGCATGATAAAGATTTAGGTTTTCTGTTTAAAGTAAAAAGATTAGAGAGATTGGGAGGTTTGAGATTTAATTTAGATTTAATTGAGTTGGTTTATATTATATGGGCTTGGCTTAGTTTAATTTGAAATTTAGAAAGGAGAAGGGAAGATGTATGGATATTTGATTTAAATTCAATTACGGTTATATATATATACTCATTTATTTATTTTTTTTTTTTAAAAAAAGGAATTAAGTTCACTTTGGTTCTCGTGCACCCATCCATTCTTCTTCTTCGTGCAAGATTGCTAGCTCCCTCTCTCTCTCAACAATATGCGTTCATGTTGGGGTTGATGCCCTAAATTTCGTTGGGTCCTGTAGTTTGTAAACACTTGTATGAACAAACACTTTGTGATTTATAATATATGATATTTTATTCACTTTAGTCTATGAAATATGAGATATTTTATTTTCATTAACCGCAAACCAATAAATTAAGATCCATGGTCATCGTTGTAACTTAAGCATGTATGTGGAGACATATAAGTGGATCGTGCTTCAAGTGATAACCTAAATGGTATGTAGTATATGGATAAGGAGGGATACCTTATTTATCCTTGTGACACTACGAGTGTATCCCGCTTTGTCGGTATTACAAATGTTGTAAAGTGTTACAAATGATCGGATCTTGATCATTCATGTATTAGACATGCGAATGAAGATATTCTATACAAAGAACTTTGTATAAGACTGGACCATGAAATGTTTAGTTTCATTATATAATGCCGTTCATAATTGAGACTTTCATTTCACTAAGATAACCATAGGTAACATGACCTTAATTCTGAGTGAGTTGTGAACTCCTGCCTATGAGGGTAGTCCTTTGATTTGCATGGGTGAGAGTGGCCAGATCGCCGACTCAACAATCCTACCATTTTGGGGATTCGTCTGATTGGGGAGTTTGGAACCCAACTACACAAGATGGAATTCACTTCTTCCTCGATGCAGGGGTAAGTAGATAAATTGCTCCTTAAGGGCTGATTCCAGGGCTTGAACAATGTGTTGCCACACCTTCTCTTGGCCCGAGAAGGATTTAGTCATAGTAGGATTATGATCTATTGTTCATTAGAGGAATCAATGGTACTTAAGGAGTTAGATGTAACTATAGGGGCAAAACGATAATTTTGTCTAACTGTACTTACGAACAATTTGTGAAGGGTCATCGTACTGTTGATTGGTTATATCCAATGGACACAAAAATATACTTGTAGTGCTAATAGTGCAACTGTCGATCTTTAGTGGAGTACCCAACAGTTAATGGATGATAGATATTGTGATTAAAAAGTTTAGTCAGTTATTCACATACCGTTGGAGCTTCAAGCTATAGGTCCATAAGGTCCCATTGGTAGCTCAATGGATTCAAGTTGAGAATCAATTTTTGGGTTAGTTTGAAATGTTCAAATTAACAAGAGGGAATTTAATTATATATGATGTAATTAAATTAATTAAATTATATATATGATATAATTGATATGATGTATTTGATACATTATTATTAGATTGGAGGAGTTAATATAAATATGATTTATATTAAATGCCATAAAAAGAGAAAAAGAACTATGGTTTATATGTTGCATATGATGTAATATTAAAACTATAGGTTATAAATATAATATGATAAGTTAGTTATTGTATTTATTTACAATTTATTAATTATATGATAATTGATATTTCTTTTTCTCAATAGCCGACCTTAGTTGGTGGTTATCCGCGGTTTTATGGCAAATTGAGATAAAAAAAAGAAATTTGATTTAACAAATCTCAAGAAACAACAACACGACTGATCAGATTCACTATAAAGTGACTACATGATAGGAATGAGTTTACTATACGATAGTACTCATATCTAAACTATCAATGTGATAGACTTTCATCTGCTACACGATACAGTCATCGTCTACTCGATCGTTTCCTCATTCTCTCCAATCCTTTCTTCAAATCCAAAATCAGCCAGAGCCCACAACTCCTAGATTCTCACACCGAGAATACCAAAGTAATCTTGTGGTAGTGTCTAGTTCTATTCGAGGATCGAGTTTTACTCACTAGTGTTTGAGGAAGTTCCAGTTGCTCGTTGCGTTCGAGTTTGTTTGAGAAAAATACGTGAAGAAAGAGTTCTTCAAAGGTATTGTCTCTCTTATCCTTTGTTTTTATTTAGAAGCATGTTGTAATTTATCTTTAATACATAATCGTTTCTGTATGATTGTAAATGTTTGAATTCTTTCACAATGGAGTTTGAAACAATCCGCTTCTGCTCAAAGGTCCTCTATATTTGGAGTTCCTTTAGTTCAACCATCACATAGACCATCCATCGTCAGTTGCTCTGTCGCACACTCGCTCGTTGCGCCACCGTTCGTCGTAGTCTTCTAGCCAGTGGGTGTTTTTCGACGATCTCTCTCTTCCTCTCTCTGTCAATTTTCTCTCAGCCAATTGGAGTCCTAGACTAGATGCCGTTGTTCGTCCATCTGCCATCCCCGCCACTACCTTTGGTTTTTGCTGGAGTCTTGGATTTGGGGTAAGACTTAATTAGTTTAGTTGGATTTCTTGAAGATTATTGAACACCCATTAAGTTTTGGCTTTGATTTAGTAATAACCATCATGTCTTGGTGTTAGACTGAAGGGTTAATGCATGGTTGTTTGTTGCCCAACAGGTTTGGAGCCGATCTAAGATTGTGTAATTGTGTGAGGTTTCTCTTGAATGACCATAAATTATTGGTTCTTATTTGATGATACCCATAAATTTTGGATGTTAGGAGCGTGATTCATTGAGCTTTTGGTGGTTGTTCAATAGAGTATAAGGTTTTCTAGCAATTATTAGTTATTGGGTAAGCTAATTGGAGATATTTGAAATAAATTTGGTCAATTGGGATCAGACCTTAAAAGTTTAATTTGATTTTCGGTTCATGTTGTAGGATTTAATTCAAAGGTTGCAAAGGTTGATTCCTTGCAAAATTATTATTTCAGCTTAATCTCGAGGTAAGTGACTTTACTATCGGAACGACATCGTGTCGGACATTTTTCGTTCCTTAGTTTTAGTTGGAAATAAGTAAATGTAGAAGCATGTATTAGATCTTAGGATTATGATGTATGCTGAATGATTTAGTTATGCACATGTCAGAACAATGAGAATGTTCTATTCATTATGACGTAGGACCATGGATAAATGTTATATGATTCATGTTTAGTGGTGACAATTGCCCTTATAAAATTAGCCAATTTTCGTGATCCTTCAGGTTCATTACTATGTTATAGAGAGCCGACGGGTTTCCTACCACGTTACCATGATCCTTTGGGTTCACTACCATGTTCAGCATCGTGGTCTTTCGGGCTCATTACCACGTTCAGCTATGGGGACCGACGTGTTCCCTACCATATTTGTGCGATTTTAAGCCACCTGATATGTGTTAGAACGAGTTTAATTGTTTACTAGATGGCCATCCATGTTTTCATGTTTCCAAGTGTTCACAATCTTATGTTTCTTTGATGAATTTCAGTATGTTTGTCCCACTAGCATGCATGCATTGCAGATATGTATGCATAGCCTGACTTCGGTAGAAGGTCACATGTTGAGTATTTTATACTCGTTCCTTATTATATTATGTTTTTCAGGTAAGGTTATGGACACATCGACGAATGACAGGAGGAATCTGTGACCTACCACTGAGACTAGTCAAATGCTTCCGCACATGTTTTCATATTTTAAATCTCAATTTTTTAATTGAATTCAGAAACTTTTAGTTTTTTCATTGTTGGTTGTTTTAGATAAAATTTTCCAATGTCGATTTATTATTTTTTAAGGGTACCTTGATCAAAGATTTTCGTTTATTTAGATTTCATAAAAAAATATTTTTTTTGGAAAGATTATTTAATTTTAGTCAATTTATAAACAGGGTCGTTTTAAGATGTATGCATGCTTGTAGTAACAACCTAGTACAAGTCTTAAGGAGTTGGGTCGTTACAGTTGGTATCGAAATACAAGTTTTAGGTTTTATAGACTGACTTACTATGTAAGTCCAGATTGTCCCATTTGACTAATAATGAATTTCATGTCCCAAGTATGTCCCTTAAGAAAAATCTCTAGGATAATATGCACGAGATTATGATGAATTTATGATCATAATTGACATGTTTTCTTGATGAAGAGTTTGTTAAAGGCTGGTTACGTATGATTGTTAGTAAATGGTACGAGTTAGAGGAAGAGGGAGTCACAAGATTGCGAGAAGGGCGCGAAATCATGAAGGTCGAAACTCGGTTCCACTAGTTTGGGGCCCTTCTACATCGGGAGTGCAAGACCCACAGGTTCAGGATCCTCCTACACCAGAGGATCCCCTACTGCCTAGTGACCCTTATGAGTCAAGATGGCATAGAACATAGACACGAAGTCGAACCCGAAATATGATTGTGCCTAGAGATGTCCAATTTCCCCATGGGGACGAGGCCCCGCCCCGAACGGGGCAAAGATTCCCCGATTAGGCGGGGAATGGGAGAGGGAGTGGGGGAAAAAAATTTTCTGTGAGCTAAACGAGGACCGTCCGCCCCTGACCCCGCCCCGATTAGCTTCTACATATTTATTTAGTATAGTTATCTAAGGTTATGTTATTATTATTATTATATAGATATTATATTAAATTTCAAATTTGATTATTTATAGGGAAAGGTAATAAATATGTTTAAATTGAATGTTAAAATTTAAATAATATGTGAATAATTTTATTTATATTTATTTTTTTTTACAAAAAAAAAAAACTAATTAGTTTTTTGTGCCAAAATTTGAGTAATTTATATTAAATTCAATTTGTCATATAAAACTAACCATAATAAACAATTTAGTGATAAAGTTAATTATTTAATTAAAATTTACTCACATTAGTGATTTAAATTAATTGGCCCTTTTTTTTTTAAAAAAAAAGTAACGGGAAAAAGTTTCCCATGGGGAGTCCCCATCCCGATCCCCGTGGGGAATTTCATGGGGGCGGGGAATGAAATGAGGAGTGGGGACAGGGATGGGGAATGACATCTCCGATCCCGCCCCGCCCCGCCCCGTGGGCATCTCTAATTGTGCCTTTATAGACATTGATTCCATCAGTTGTCTCAACTGAATATACTGGTTTGGTAGTGGCGATAGAGAAAGCGAACATGATAGCGGTATTGAATAAGGTGAAGGACATGTTGGACGAGCATATGACCCAGTTTGCCCAGTCCCAGCAAGTACCACCCCACAGGCCCTGATGCCATAAGTTCAGGCCCAAAATCAGAATATGTCAGACCTTTTAGTGGAGGTCAAACACCTCTGAGATTTCAGAAAATACAACCCACGCACCTTCAACGGGTCACTGAAGAACCCTACTGATGCAGAGCTATGGCTATCAACAATTGAAATGATATCTCGATACATGAAATGCCCAGAGGATCAGAAGGTGCAGTGTGCTATCTTCATGTTCACTGAGAAAGTGCAGATTTGGTGGCAGTCGGTAGAAAGGATGACTAGTATATGTGGTGAACTAGTAATGTGAGAGCATTCAAAGAGCACTTCTACGTAAAGTACTTCTTCGCTAACCTGAGATATAATAAGAAGAAGGAATTCTTAGACCTGAAATAAAAGCACATTACAGTTGAGGAGTATGACCAGGAATTTAACATGCGAGTATGACCAGGAATTTAACATGCTTTCTCGTTTTGTTAAGTTGGTCACTATAAAGGCTATAAAAGTAGAGAGATTTGTCCAAGGTTTGAAGGACGGGATACGATGTCTTGCTTGAGCCTTTAAATCGACCACTTATGCAGAGGCACTTCGTTTGACAGTTGAGAAAGTCCTTCAGTAGAGAGTGAGCACTTAAGGTCATTTGAGGTAATACCTTCCTCGGGTCAGAAGAGGAAGTTAGAGCAGGGATCCTAAAGCCCCCGTAAAAGAGTCAGAATTCAGGAAGACCACTTTGATACCTGAAGCAACATGCTTCTGAGTTAGAAATGGTTGTGATAGACCAGCTAGTGTGTAGTTCTTGTGGAAGGAGTCATTCGGGGTGATGTTTAGTTGGTAGTGGAGTGTGCTTCCATGGCAGAAAAGAGGGGTATATGGCTGATAAATGTCCTAAAAGAAGCACATCAGAAAGTAAGGGTCAGCCTTCTAGTGTGCATCAAGGGGTTTCAAGCCGTTAGCACCAACAAGATCATGTTTATTCAGTCACTCAATAGGAGGCCAAGAAGTTAGGCACTGTGGTGACAGATACCATTCCAATCTTAGAACACTCTGCATTGGTACTATTTGATTTCGGCTCATCTCATTCATTTATATCATTAATATTTTTGAAGCAGGCTATGTTAGAATTAGAACCTTTGCATTATATCTTATCAGTTTTTACTTCGTCTGGAGAAGTTATGTTAGCAAACGAAAAGATAAAAGCATGTCCAATTGTAATAGAAAATCA
The DNA here is from genome assembly GCF_027475165.1 of Benincasa hispida. NCBI lineage: Eukaryota > Viridiplantae > Streptophyta > Magnoliopsida > Cucurbitales > Cucurbitaceae > Benincasa > Benincasa hispida. The sequence continues at coordinate 90,691,254 of NC_143486.1, read as the reverse complement.
TATGCTAGATGCAACTTTATTAGTCTAAGACATGCATGATTTTGACATTAAAATAGGCATGGATCAGTTGGCTGCTAATCATGCTAGTATAAAATTTTCCCAGAAGGTGATTTTCAACCCTCTTACGGAAGCTAACTTCAAGTTTAAAGGGGCTGAGACCATGGTCTTGCCTATGAAAGTCAACAAGTTGTTTAACCAAGGTACCTGGAGTAACTTGGCCAATGTGGTTGACACCAGAGAAACTATAGTTGCCTTGACTTCAAAGTCAGTGGTAAGAGATTATCCAAACATTTTTCCAGAGGACCTCTTAGGTTTGCCACCATATAGGGAGATAGACTTTGCTATCGAGTTGGAGCCGGAGTACAACTCTCATCTCAAAGGATCCTTATAGAATGACCCCAGTAGAGTTGAAGAAGCTCAAGATTCAGTTACAAGAGTTGATGGATAAGGGTTTTATATGCTCCAGTGTGTCACCATGGGGTACACCAATGCTGTTTGTGAAAAAAAGAATGGGTCATTATGCTTATGCATTAATTATAGAGAATTGAACAAGGTAATCATTAAGAATATTATCAGTTAAGGTAAAGGACAACAATATTCCTAAGACAGAATTTTGTTCTAGATATGGACAATATAAGTTCATTGTTGGCTTGACTAATGCTCATGCAGTATTCGTAGATCTATTGAATAGGGTGTTCAAGGTATTACTTGACATATTTGTGATGGTTTTTATTGATGATATTTTGGTCTCAAGATAGAGGTAGGGCATGAGGAACATTTACAAAAAGTTTTAGAGACTTTGAGGTCAAATGTAAGTTTTGGTTGAAGCAAGTGTCCTTTCTAAGACATGTGGTGTCAAAGGATGAAATATCTATAGATCCATCAAAGATTAAGGCAGTTACGAGCTGGTGTCGTCCTACAACAATCAATGAAGTGTGTAGTTTTTTGGGTTTGACAGGCTATTACCATCTATTTGTCAAAATCTTTTCATGCATAGCTACTTCCTTGACTCAGTTAACTAGGAAGGGAGCTTCCTTTGTTTGGAGTAAAGCTTGTGAGGACAGTTTTCACGATCTTAAACGAAAGTTGGTTTTTGTACTAGTTTTTACAGTACCAGATGGATCGGGAAGTTTCATCATTTATAGTGATGCCTCTAAGAAACAAAACCGGGGTGTGTGTTGATGCAGCGCAGTAAGTGTTGGGATTGTCGCGCCTAAATCTTGTGGCTTTTGTTGTTTGTAATTGTACTGTACAAACAATTTACTTATCTAATAAAATAAGAGGCATTTTATTTGACATTTAGTATCATTAACCCATAACCAATAAACTAAGATCCAAGATCATCTTTTGTAACTTAAACATGTAAATGGAGGCATACAGGTGGATCATGTTTAAGTGATAACCTAAATAATTTGTAGTAGATGGATAAGACTGGATGCCTTATCTTGGTGACACTACGAATACGACTTGCTTTGTAGTTGTTACAATTATTATAAAGTGCTACAAATGCTCTAATCTTGATCATTCATATGAAGACATATGAGTGGGGATATTCTATACAAAGAGTTTGTATAAGATCGGACCATGAAATGAATAGTCTCTTATAACACCATTGGTAAAAGAGACTTACATTTCACTAGGATGACCATAGGTGACTTAACCTGAATCCTGAGTGAGTTGTGAACTTCTGCCTATGAAGGCGATCCTTTGATCTGTATGGGTGAGAATGGCCAGTTTCACCAACTCAATATGCCTACATTTTGGGGATTCATCTGATCGGGGAGCTGGGAACATAGCTACGCAAGAAGGAATTCACTCATTTTCTATAGTTAGAGTAAATAGAGAAATTGCTCCCTTAAGAGTTCATTCCAAGACTTGAATAATGCGACGCCACACCCTTTCCTTGTCCGAGAGGGGTTTGGTCATAGTTGGATTATGACTTATTGTTCATTAGAGGGATCAATGATACTTAAGGAGTCAAATGTAACTACAGGGGCAAAATAGTAATTTTGGCATAGTTGTACTTACGAGCTATTTGTGAAGGGTTAACGCACCATTAATTGGTTATATCCAATGGACACAGAAATATATCTGCAGTACGAATAGTACAACTATCGATCTTTAATGAAGTGACCGATAGGTTAATGAAAGTTGGTTAATTTAATTAAAGAGTTCAATTAATTAATCAATTACCATTGGAGCTTCAATCGATAGATCCATAAGCTCCCCTCTGTAGCTCAATTGGAATTATGAGAATCAAATTAATTTTGGATTAACTTGAATAGTTCAAATCAATAGAGAGAATTAATTATATATAATATAATTAATATATAAGTAATTATGTAAGATATAATTAATATAATGTATATGGTACATTATTATATAAAGTTTTATTTGAGAGGAAATAAATATTTAAATTTTATTCAAATATTATTTATATGAATATGGTTCATATAAAAATTATAAATTAAATTTAATATAAATTTGATTCATATTAAAACTACTGGTTAAATGAGAGGATAATAAACTAAATGTTATATTATATGTGATATAATATAAACTATAGGTTATGTGTTATACTTGATATAACATAAGGTTTGTTACACACACACACACATATATATTTATATTTATTAAATTCATTTTTTTGAATTTAGAATTAATCTAAATTAAGGGAGAGAGTTATCGTAACTTCCTCTACCCATTCTCTAATTTAAACGTGAAAATTGGTTTCATATGGAAGTTAGTTTTTACAGAGACATCTTTTCCTTCCCAAGAAGTTAAAATGATATTTTATGAGATTACAAGTATTCTCTATAAAAAGAATTCATTCCTTTACTCCCTCTTCTTCCAAAATTAAAACAAAGCTCACCCGTCTCATTGGTTCTCAACCTACCAAGAATATTGAGCTTTCATTGTGGTGGTGTCCACATTGGGTTTTGTGTTACTGTCCTTGAAAAGTTCTTTTGTTGTGTTCGAGCAGTATTGGAGAGGAAACTTGAAAATTAATTTCAAGGGTAAGTGTTACTCTCCCCTTAGTTTCTCTCTTTGTTTTATGTAAAAGCATGTTGTATGTTTGAATATTTACCGCCATGTTTCAGTCATCTCTGTATTTTATACTATTTTATAAAACTAAATTAAGAGACACGATGCCTTTCATGCTTCCACTTTGGTTTTCCAAACCTATAATTAGTATCAGAGCCACTCGTTGAGTCTCTTAATTTCTTTTCGAACATTAAAATTGGAGCTTAAGGTGGGTGCATTAGATTTGTATAATGGATGTATGTTCTGTGGTTTGTGATATGGATGTTTCGATATTGGCATTTAGACTTTTACTGCTTTCAATTCCTCGGTTTGTTAAGGCCTGTTGTATTTTTTGGGCATATAATCTTGCTATCAAGTTAGTATTTGTGTCTGTCTCGATCAGGTCATGGTTTCGGCTTTAAATTGGAGAAGATTGGAGCAGTCCGGATGAATTTGGAAGAAGACAATAGCCCAGAGCGTAGCTGTGCTCAAGGAAAAACGCGCGGAGCACAGTGGTGCTCTTCATAAAGCATAACATCGCTGAACGTCTTTCTGCTGAGCGCCCTTGCGCTCTAGCCATAACGTTGCGGTGCTCCAGGTAAATGGACTAGAGCGCAACGACACTCTCCCTAAGCGCTGCTATGTTCTGACAACGTGCGTCGCGGTTGAGCAGTTCCAGTGACGTGCTGTTGGAAAGCAGTTGTTGCATTTTTTTTTTGTAATTTGATTTTTTTAATTTTTATTCATAATAATTAATTTAATTTTGTTAAATTAAATTAAATAAATTTTATATTAATTTAAATAAGGTTAGGAATGTCAATTTCAATCCATTATTGCTATTTTATTTCATTGTACATGTGATGTATGGTTTTATATTTATATATGTCATATTGTATATCATATAGTAAAATCCCACTTTTGGATAAACATTATTCATGCATCATATTTATTATAAAGTTATAATATATTGTTGTATGAATTATTTGAGTATGCTCATGCATCATATAATATAACAGTTATAATATATGATTGCATGCATAAATAATATTACCAGACATCATTTATATTATAAATGTTATAATATATAGTTAGAATGTATGTGATTGTTATGTATGGAACGTAATGAAAAATGGAATTTCATGATGCATGATACCACTTTAATAAATTATAATTATTATAATTTTTCAAAGTATGTCATTAGATGCAATTTTAGGTTTTAATTATTTCATTTATACTTTATAATAGTTATAAGTTAAATGAAATTAGAATTAAAATATATAATAAAGAACTGCATACTAACATAGATTAAAATCAATTTCAAATAGTTTAAAATTGGATTCATATTAGACCCATGATCACAATATTTCTAATAATAGAAATAGGTTTAATATTTTAGTTAGTTTAATAGGATTAAATTGGTTTGATACAAAAGATTAAATTTGTGACAAATGTATCTATAAGGGACCTTTGTCTAAGGACGGTTGTGTAGGTTGGGGTATTTAAGCTGACAAAAACGGAACACTTCTTCCTGGGAACTGACCTAGAAGGTGAATTAGATAGATTTGTTACAAGCATACAATTAATGATTAATGTTTGTTAAAATTTTTAATAAACATAAATCAATATTGTTAAACTATCCAAAGTAAATGTTACATTGGGCAAAGTTAACAAAAACTTAGTAAATATAATTAGCCATATTTGTTTAAGTTAATCAGCCCTAGGTAAAACATTCAGTGGGAGAAAAATGGGGTGTATGATACTTCATTCTTCCTATAACGTTTCATCCTAAAAGTTCACATTGTGAGACCAATGCTCGACCTCGAGACACCTTTGCTTGTGTCCCCCTACGAGTGGTGTTTGTATAGGTTAATAACAAGGTGAATGGAGAGAGTATTTATAGTAAGTGAGAGCGGGACGTGTGTCAACACATCCCACGATCTCTCTCATTAGTTTGTAGTAAACTTTAATGCTTAGCTTCGAGACACTTTTGCTTGTGTCCCCCTACGGATGAAATTTGCATGAGATTTTGCTCAAACTCTAGAAATGGATAGGATTGCTTTAGTTTTTGTCTCGATCAGTTTTTTTCCTACAGTTGACTCATTGGGGTGGAACTCTAGAGTAAAAAATGAAGGGTTACACTTACAAGAAAATGTTAAGCAAATTAACAATTTCTGGACCAAATGATGGTGACTAATAATAATAGGAACAAGAGTTATTCCGGATCAATTAATGGTTCAAATAGTCCCAATTGAGTGAAGAGTAACTGATCACCCTATGGTGGCTTTTACCCTGCGTCATTGAAGCATCATTGCAAAATAGATGTTACTTAAGTACATTAGAGTTTTGCTAAAATTGTTTAGTTATCTGGGTAATGTATGTATAACTAATATAAGTAAATTGTATGTTTTTAGCAATATCAAATATGACAAGTGTTACATAAAATTTTCTTGCCGTCGACAAACTTAACGGTAATAACTACACTGCATGGAAAAATACTATCAATATAATGCTTATAATCGATGACTTGTGATTCGTCCTCGTTAAGGACTGTTCTCAAGTCCTACCTGCCAATGCCACTGATAGCTTGTAGAAATACAAGCTATTGCAACCTTTTATTTAGAATTATGAGGGTTGATGAGCAAAATATGTGTTAATATGACTAAGGATTCATGTGGAAAAATGAGCTTGCGTCATCAGCACTGAAAATTCTCGCTAACCTCTTATCATGCGTTATCTTGCATCAAAATGTCTATTTTTGTAGTTGTCGTAGGAATCGAGAGCATGGATTGATCTTCATGAAGACAAGTTCGTCGCATGGAATGCTACAACTACAGAGTGATAACCATAATAAAAGGTTGATCGCAAAGAGTGGGTGGAATGCATTGATCCTTCATGAGAAACGAATATGAATGCCTGCCTTGGGATTTCTGAAATCATACAGTAGATACTCTGGAGCGCTTCCTGATCGTTGGCCAGGATGCAACACTGACATTCTCACCTACCGCACCAGTGATGGTGGCTAATCAGAGCAGGATTATCAATGTTGTCAGCATTTGAGCTCTATAAATAGCGGCTTGAAGCCCAAATTCAAAGCATTCGAGACTTCTACCTTGGGATTATTCCTGTGATCATAGACAAGAGCATGATCAAGAAATTCTTTGAGAGTTCTTCACTTCCACAACTTCCTCCGGTTGACGACCAAAGCTTCACCGGAGATAGATCTTGAGAGAGACTACTCCACCGCCCATCCATTGTACCACCAACAACCTTGACATACATCTGATGGAAGAAGAAGACTGCCTACATCTAGCCCTCCACCTCTCTTCTTATCTTTGTATTGTATCATATTTTGGCTTAAGATATTAATACATTTTGTAATCAATGCATCTCTTTAGTTCCTTCGACGCCACTTTTATCTTTTACTTTCATCGCAATGAGTTAAGTGCAGATTACAAAGGTTATCACATCCTCAATCATGCGGCATAGAGATGTGATGCATGTAGCAAACCACTGAGAGGTGCGCGTTGCACAAGTATAGTGAGTCAATCCTCTATGCTTAGTGCAAGGCTATCACATTACTTGTCTATGAGCTGAGTAGGTATAACCACCTGCTCGAGAGGGTAAGTAGTGGAACTCCTAGGTAAAGTAAGCAATATTCCTAGAGATAGGAATAATCTTATGCTCAACGCAACCATGCGTTATAGAGATATAAGCATGTGGCTAACCACCGAGAGGTATGCGATGCGTTAACGTGGCGAGCTGGGATTACCCTTGCAAACAAACTTAAGGACTCAATTAATTTTTCCTTTCTCCACAATTCTACTTCTCCATGTATCTTATTACACGTTAATAGTTGCCGCATCTCTATTGATTCTTATAGTCAAACTTCAATTGTTTAGTCTGTTTAGCTAGGAATAAAAGTAGTGCATAGTTAATCAACTTCTTTCTTTTTATTTTTATTCACCGCCTCAAACACATGATTTTACAAACATCGTTTAGTTGCAAGTTCCCATGTTCGACCTCGAATCATCCCGAGAAACTTGTGATCTTGTTATACTTGGCGATAGCTCAAGAAAACTTGTGACAGGGACACATGATCATCGCATACACAATTAATGCATTCTACATGTTCTTCAGACAAACGCATGATCATTGCATGACCATCAACGCATATCAACTAACAGAGACAATTTATCCCTAACAGCTACCCAAAATGTTTGAGAGACATATAAGTAATAGGTCAAGGCGAATGAAAAGACTTGAGCGTATATCTTAGCAAACTTATCTGAAGTCTTGGCCAAGAAGCATGAGCCTATGCTCACTACCAGTGAGATCATGGAGTCCCTGAGGGGAATGTTTGGACAGACGTCCACTCAACTTAGGCACGACGCTCTGAAATACATCTTCACTTCTTGTATGCAAGAGAGGGCCTCTGTTCGTGAATATGTTCTGAACATGATGGTCCACTTTAACGGGATGGAGATGAATGGGTCTATCATTGATGAAGCCAGTAAGGTTAGCTTCATCTTGAAAACTTTACTTGAAAGTTTCCTATAGTTCTGTAGCAATGTTGTTATGAATATGATTGACTACCATCTGGCCACCCTCGTCAATGAGTTGCAGACTTATTAGTCCTTGATAAGAGTCAAGGAATAGAAAAACAAGGGTGAGACAAATGTTGTCTCATCCTCCAAGAAGTTCTATAGAGGTTCGACCGGTAGAACTAAGTCTGCACCTTCTTCTCTCGTCACAAAAAAGTGGAAGAAGAAGAAAGGAGACTAGGGGAAGGCTAACCCCGCTGCTGCCCGAAAAGGTAAGAAGGCCAAGGCTGCAAAGGGAATCTGTTTCCATTGTAACCAAGAGGGACGTTAGAAGAGAAACTATCCCAAATATTTAACAGAAAAGAAGGAGACCAAATAAGGTAAATGTGATTTACTCATATTGGAAACTTGTTTAGTGGAGAATAATGATTCAACCTGGATAGATTCAGGTGCCACTAACCACGTTTGTTCTTCATTTTAGGGAATTAGTTCCTAGCAACAAATAGAAACTGGTGAGATGATGATGGGTGTTGGAACTGGGCACGTCGTCTCAGCTAAGGCAGTGGGAGGACTTTGACTTTGTTTACAAAAATCTTATATTTTACTAAAAAATATATATGTTGTTCCTAGTTTAGAAAGGAACCTAATTTCTGTAAAGTGCTTATTAGAACAAAACTACTTTTTAACCTTCAATGTAAATAAAGTGTTTGTTTACAAGAATGGTGTTCATATTTGTCTACAAATATTGAAGATAACTGATGCGTGGAAATTGGAAGTCAGTTTTACTCGACAACCAACTTCCCTTGGACGCGGTATGCAATGCATGTTCCTAAGATATGCGTGGATAGTCATGCGTCGATGGTCATGCGTTGGAATGAAAATTGCGTTAACGAATGTATGTGATGATCATGCATCCTGCCACAAGTTTTCTTGCATTCACACCAAGTATAACATGAACGCAAGTTTCTCGGGTAATCCGAGGTCGAACACAGGGACTTGTAACTATATGTTTGCAGTGATGTGCATGTGGCGATTTAAAAAGAATGGAGGGGATATTGCTACGTTAATCCTACTCCTACTCCTATTTAACAGACAGTGCAATGAAAATATGCATGAAAGGTAGAGATGCGACAAATCTTGACATGAAATAAATGAATGGGAAAATGGATAAAAATGCGGAGATGTTTTCATTGCAACCCTTAAGAGTGACCACAAGGGAACCTTAATCAGCGTCAGACTACGCGATCATGTTACAACCATACATGGCAAGTCATTTTCCAATGGAAATGCAGTGCTCCTAATTCTAGGACGCATGTGTTAAATGCAAAAGTGTCCATAGAACTTATTCCTAAGTCTCTACTATTTTCCTATGCAATGATGCAAAATACACACAACACTACGGTGACCGCATTCAATCTTATCTTATCTCTAGGATGCATGCAATGTGTTAATAATACAAGATAATCGCATAAACTTCGCTGACCTATGGTTGTTACTATCCCTAGTGAACAATGCATACCTTGCTTAATGCGTCATACCACTTACCCTCCCGGGTAGTTGATTGTTGCTAACTTTACTCATAGACAAGCAATGCGTTAGCCCAAAGACAGGCGTTGCAGCAGCTTCACACTAAGCAAATAAGATTACTCATATACTTGCACAACGCACACCTCTCGGTGGGTTGCTACATACTTTATATCCCTAATCCATATGACTAAGTATGCAATACCTAAGCAATCCCACTAAGTGTTGTAATGAAAGTAAAGATGCTAAGCAAGCAGATGGAGATGAAGTCGAAGGAATAGAGAAATGCATTGAAAACACATTGTATTAATTTCTTAATTCAAAATGTCATACAATACAATATAGATACAGAAAGGAAATGAAATGACCGGCTGGAAGCAAAACTTTGCTTCCAGCGGATGTGCGTCAAGGATGCCGGTGGTGCCATGGATAGGCAGAGGAGCTGACTCTCTTGAAATCTAACTCCGATCGTCACTCGGAATGGATGAAGGAAGTGAAGAAAAACCAGGCGTCCTCTCACGCATTTTGTCTGGATTGCAGGGAAAATTCTCGGTTGAGGGATAATCTTCGGATGATTGAATTTCAGCTCTTCGGCCTCTATTTATAGAGCTTAGGTCGATGACAACATTAATTGGACTTCTTGAGTCTGACACTTGGCGCCTTAGTCATTTTCTGAACCTCTGCTACTAACAGCGTGGTAGGTAAAATGTCAACATTAGCTTTGGATTTTCTCGCGATAGATGCGTTGATGCGTTCATTCCACCTACCTTGCGTTGATCCCATTAGAATGCATTGTCGCATAACTGCAATCATTCAATGGTCGCATTCGCTTAACACTGCAACTCTACATGATGACCGCAATCGCTTGACGAGTACAACTCCCATGCGATGGACGCATACGATTGATTACCGCAACATCCATGCGTTGATCGATGCGTTTTCCATGTGATGGAATGTTTCTCTACATGCGGTCGTCTATGCAATGGTCTGATTTTCGCGTTTGCATTCATTTCCTACATTGGCTACAAAAATAGAACATTGAACGCACAATTAACGCAAAGTAATGGGTTAGCTGAGATTTACCATGTTGATTGACGTAAACTCCTTTTCTCATGAACTTCTATCATGATCGACGCAATTTCTGCGTAACAACCTTCAAAATTCTAAGTAAAAAGACTAAGATGGCATGCATTTCCACATGCCATCACACCCCCAAACTTAAAATCATGCTTGTCCTCAAGCATCCGTTATACTCAAGAAATTCTAACTCATCTTCATGCTTTCCTTTGCGATGACCAGCTTCTTAAAATATAATTTATGCACACCTTTGACCATCACTGCAATGCTCTCCTCCACTTTGGCTGCTTCTTCAAAAATATCTTTTCTAAGTTAAATCCGGCAAGTCTTTGCTCAAAATTTGTTTTATTCATTCATCACAACTGTGTTTAGCTTTTGAGATTGCGTTCATCACAAAAATACTTCAAAAATTTGCGATGGCTTATTCAAATGCAGTTTTGAACCTGGTTACGCCTTTCATTTTGGCTTACTCCCACGTGGGTCATGCGGGCATCCAACTTCGGTTGCGTTCTGTATTCAACTCAACTCTTGTCTCGTTTGTTTTGGCTTGCATCGGATAGAGGAATTGTGCTAATGCATTGATCCTGGCGACTTGCCTTCGTTTTGGCTTGCCCCCACGTGTGTCATGTGGACATCCAACTTCGAGCAAGTGCCTTTCACAACTTAACTCTTATCAATATGGGTTTCCCCATTGCGTTGACAGTGGAGTTATTATTCACAAAATCTCACTTCAACTTTTGTTTATCACAATATAATGAACGTAATTCTCCGAGACCGCTGACACCTCCAAACTTAGAGGTTGACAACGTTCTCACCGCAAAGCTAAAAAAAAAATTACAAGAATTCGATAATAAATGTTTGAACACAGGTTTGCACAAATAAAACTTAAGACTTCCAAAATTTGAAGAAGCTAATAAAAGTAAAGAATGTCTTGCGTTGATTAGTTAGAAAATGCGGTGAATATACGTACCATCATAGAAACATCGCAAAACAATGCAATCAGGAAAGAAAGGATTTCAAAAGCATAACGCATACTTGATAACAAGAGAAGACCTTTAGACGGAACAACGCATGCGCTCATGCATTGGAATCCATACGGTTGAAGCCATGCGTTGAAGGGTGAAAGGAATCCTTCCATTGAACTACGAACTGAGGAGACTTATTGTTGCACCTATAAGAGCAAACGTACCCAAAATCAAGGAAGCAACCATGTATCCAAAATAACAATAAAAATAAAAATAACCTATACTAAGAAAACAAAGTAAAGATAGAATAGAAGACGTCCCTGGAAAAATAAGAGTGTTGTCATCGCAAGGAGTTTTCCATGCAAGAGATGGCTCTCAACTGCTTGGGTCAAGTTGCCCTGACCATTGGAACTTCCGCCAATTGTTGGGCGCATGCGGCGTCATGTGCTTAGAATTACCTTCAGCTCTTTTGCGACTGATTGCCCTTCTACCTTGGGGTCAACATTGGCTTTCAGTGCATCGCCTACACTTCAATATTGTTTACAACCTGGTCGCACAAGCTGCAATACACCCAAGATAAAAAGTTTGCTCGCAGAGACATAAAACTTAACAAATATTTAGTTTCCAAGGCCCTGGAAACAACGCTAAAAACTTGATGCGTGGAAATTGGAAGTCAATTTTACTCGACAATCAACTTCCCTTGGACGCGGTATGCGATGCATGTTCCTAAGATATGCGTTGATAATCATACGTCGATGGTCATGCATTGGAATGAAAAATACGTTAATGAATGTATGCCATGACCATGCGTTCTGCCACAAGTTTTCTTGCGTTCATACCAAGTATAACATGAACGCAAGTTTCTCGGGTAATCCGAGGTCGAACACAGGGACTTGTAACTATATGTTTACGGTGATATGCATGCGACGGTTTAAATAAAAGAATGGAGGGGATATTGCTACGTTAATCCTACTCCTACTCCTATTTAACAGACAGCGCAATGAGAATATGCATGAAAGGTAGAGATGCGACAAACCTTGACATGAAATAAATGAATGGGAAAATGGACAAAATGCGGAGATGTTTTCATTGCAACCCTTAAGAATGACCGCAAGGGAACCTTAGTCAGCGTCAGACTATGCGATCATATTACAACCATACACGGCAAGTCATTTTCCAATGGGAATGCAGTGCTCCTAATTCTAGGGCGCATGTGTTGAATGCAAAAGTGTCCAGAGAGCTTATTCCTAATCTCTACTCTTTTCCTATGCGATGATGCAAAATACACACAATGCTGCGGTAACCGCATTCAATCTTATCCTATCTCTAGGATGCATACGATGCGTTAATAACAAATAGTGCTCATTCCTAAGCACCTATCTCTTGTTTTATGAGTTTTAATTTGGCTCTCCCGAACCTAAATTCTGACCTGACTTTCCCAAGCCTAGATCCTATCTTTAGACTACCCTTCTGAGTCTCCCTAATGGACGAATGAAGCATACATAATATAAGACAATCGCATAAACTTCGCTGACCTACGGTTGTTACTATCCCTGGTGATCAACGCATACCTTGTTTAATGCGTCCAACCACTTACCCTCCCGGGCAGTTGATTGTTGTTGACTTTACTCATAGACAAGCAATGCATTAACCCATAGACAGGCGTTGTAGCAACTTCACACTAAGCAAATAAGATTACTCACATACTCGCACAACGCACACCTCTCGGTGGGTTGTTACATGCTTCATATCCCTAATCCATATGACTAAGTATGCAATACCCAAGCAATCCCACTAAGTGTTTCAATGAAAGTAAAGATGCTAAGTAAGAAGATGGAGATGAAGTCGAAGGAATAGAGAAATGCACTGAAAACACATTGTATTAATTTCTTAATTCAAAATATCATACAATACAATATAGATACAGAAAGGAAAAGAAATGACCGGCTGGAAGCAAAGCTTTGCTTCCAGTGGATGTGCGTCAAGGCTGTCGGTGGTGCCATGAATGGGTGGAGGAGCTGACTCTCTCGAGATCTAACTCTAGTAGAAGGCTCTGATCGTCACTCGGAATGGATGAAGGAGGTGAAGAACTCTTAGGCGTCTTCTCACACATTTTGTCTAGATCGCGGGAAAAATCTTCAGATGATTGAATTTCAGCTCTTCGGCCTCTATTTATAAAGCTTGGGTCGCCGAAAGCATTAATTGCACTCTCTAATTTTGACATTCGGCATGTTAGTCCTTTGTTGAACCTCTGCTACTAACGGCGTGGTAGGTGGAATGTCAACATCAACTTTGGATTTTCTCACGGTAGATGCGTTCATTCCACCTACCTTGCGTTGATCCCATTAGAATGCCTTGTCGCGTAGCCGCAACCATTCAATGGCCGCATTCACTTAACACCGCAACTCTATATGATGACAATCGCTTGATGAACGTAACTCCCATGAGATGGACGCAGACGGCTGATTACCGCAACATCCATGCGTTGATTGATGCGTTTACCTTGATCGATACTCACCTATTTTTTATATGGTTTTAACAGAAACCTTAACTGTCATATCTGATGGCGGCATTGAGGAACCATTGTCCTATAAAAAGGTAGTGAAGGATGTCAACAAAAATGAATGGATCAAAGCTATAGATATCGAAATGGAGTCTATGTACTTCAATTCGGTCTGGGATCTTATAGATAAACTTGATTGGGTAAAACCTATAGGTTGCAAATGGATTTACAAGAGGAAAAGGGGTCTTGATGGTAAGGTGGAAACCTTTAAGGCTAGGCTTGTGGCAAAAGGTTATACCTAGGTTGACGGAGTTGACTATGAGGAGACTTTTTCACATGTTGCCATATTGAAGTCTATCTGGATACTCCTGTCCATTGTCGCATATTATGACCATGATGTTGGGGTTGATGTCCTAAATCTCGTAAGGTTCTATGATTTGTAATTGTAATGTACAAACATTTTATTTATGTAATAACATATGTGATGTTTTATTTCAAAATTAGTTGTATTAACCACAAACCAATAAACTAACATCCAAGGTTATCTTTGTAGCTTAAACATGTATGTAGAGACATACAGGTAGATCATGTTTAAGTGATAACCTAAATGGTCTGTAGTAGATGGATAAATTTGGATACCTTATCCTTGTGACATTACGAGTATGACCCACCTTGTAGATGTTACAATCGTTGTAAAGTGCTATAAATGATCTGATCTTGATCATGCATTTGGAGATATGTGAGTGGGGATGTTCTATACAAAGAAGTTTGTTTAAGACTGGACCATAAAATATTTAGTCTCATTATATAACGCCGTTCATAATAGAGACTTATATTTCACTAGGATGACCACAGGCAACATGACCTGAATCCTGAGTGAGTTGTGAACTCCTGCCTATGAAGACGATCCTTTGATTTGTATGGGTGAGAGTGGCCATATCGCCGACTGAACAAGCTTACCATTTTGGGGGATTCATCTGATTGAGGAGCTGAGAACACAGCTACACAAGAAGGAATTCACTCCTTCTCTAATGTGGGGCAAGTAGATAAATTACTCCTTTAATGGCTGATTTCGGAGCTTGAACAATGTAATGCCACACCCTTTCCTGGCCCGAGAGGGGTTTGGTCATAGTTGGACTATGATTTATTATTCATTAGAGAGATCAGTGGTACTTAAGGAGTTAAATGTAACTAGATGGGCAAAACAGTAATTTTGGCTCAACTGTACTTACGAGCAATTTGTGAAAGGTTATCGTACTGTTGATTGGTTATATCCAATAGCATAAAAATATATCTGTAGTGCGAAGAGTACAGGTATTGGTCATTAGTGGAGTGTCTGACAGCTAACAGATGGTGAATAATTTAATTAAAGGAGTTTAATTAATAATTCACGTACCGTTGGAGCTTCAAGCTACAGGTCCACAAGGTCCTCTCTATAGCTCAACGAGAATTAATGAGAATAAAATTTTGGATTAATTTGAATTGTTTAAATTAATTGAGGGAAGTAATTATATATGATATAATTAATTTAATCTAATTATATATATGATATAATTGTTATAATGTATTTGATAGATCATAATATAAAGCTTATTTGAGAGGAAATAAATATTTGAATATGATTCAAATACTAATTATATGAATTTGATTCATATAATTAAATTTAATATAAATGAGAATTACTTTTAATGTCATTGTTGAGAGAATATAAACTATAGGTTATATTATATTTGATACAATATAGAATCTATAGGTTATGTGTTATATTTGATATAACATATGGTTTAATATATACATGATAAGGTAGTTATCATATAAATATATAATAAATTTATTTATGAAAATAAATTTAAATAAATTTAATTCTCTCTAAAACGGGTGGTAGTGGGGAAGAAAAGAGTAGTTCTTCTTCTTCTTCCTGGTGTGGTTTTCAAAAAGAGACACACAAAAAATTTCTATGAGAGAATTGTTGAATATCATCTCTTCCTCTCAATACTCCCATAATCTCTGTCTTCCAAAATAGCCAGAGCACATAAAACTCCTGGATTCTCATTTAGAGAATACAAGGAAACATTCGTGGTGGTGTCCTCGTTGACGGTTAGAGGGTTCTAGATTGATCGTGATAAGATTCGGAGAAGGAATTTCTTGAAGAAGAGTTTTTCAAGGATAAGGTTTCTTAAAGCCTTTTTCTTTCCTGTTCTTTGTTTTAAAGCATGTTACAATTTTCTTTTAAATGCATCATCTGTATGTTTTTGCTGTAAAATTTATGTTATGTAAATTTTGGGTATTTGGTCTGATCCCATGCTTCCGCTCAAGGACTTTCAATGGTTCCTTCATATAAGATTTGGAAAATGGACGTTAAGACTATCTTTTTGAGTGATAATTTTGAGAAGACCATCTATATACAGCAATCTGAGGGATTCATAACCCAAGGTCAAGAGCAAAAGTTTTGCAAGCTCAATCGATCCATTTATGGACTGAAACAAGCTTCTCGATCTTGGAATATAAGGTTTGATACTGCGATCAAATCTTATGACTTTTATCAAAATCCTGGTGCAATCAACCAAAGGTGCAATTTTTTATGGGTATTCGGATATTTAGGGATTGAAAGAATAAACACTGGCCTTGTCTCATGCATTATACATTGACAAGATGCTTGTCAAGTATTTGATGCAAAACGCCAAGAGATGCTTGCTCCCTTCAGGCATGGAGTTACTCTGTCTAAGGAACAGTGTCCTAAGACACCTTAAGAAGTTGAGAAGATGAGACGGATCCTCTATGCATTGATTCCTGGCAGTCTGATACATGCGATGTTATATACTAGACCTAACATTTCCTATTGATAAATCTAAAAACGAGCTATATTTCCTTGCTTAAGTTAGGTTCTTTAATGAATTTTATGTGTTAATTATCTTATTTTGTAGATACCGAGCAACCAAGTGGTATAATTAGTCATTTTATGAGAATTCGGGTTAATTTGAAGCAATTTGGAGGTGATTTAAGCATTCGGGCTCCAAAGAAGTGGCAATGACCAAATTGCCCTTGTTAGAGTGTTGCAATGCTCGTTACATGCATAGCCTCAACGCTCGTGCAACGCTAAGTGCCAGAAGTTGAATATGTAGGGTAGCATCGCAATGCTACCCTTAACATTGTAATGCTGCGATGATTAACGGGAAGCCAAGTAGCCATGCGTGTATGCCTATCACAAGTGAACGTCGAAGCCACCGTTGCAACGCACATCTGACGCTTGAGGTCTAAATTGATAAGAGCGTTTTGGTTTTAGGTCAAAACTTATTCTTAATTTTCATAGAGGCCAATGAGAGGCCTTGTTTTCTTCTTCCCTCTTTGTGTTTTTAGTATTACTAGGTTAGATTTTAGTTTAATTTTGGATTGTAGGCATGGATTGGGTTGTATCTCATAGATTTGTCTATGAATTTTTTAGGTAAATTCCATATAGTTTTTTTGATCAAGTATTCAATGATAATTTCTTGAGTTTTCTGCTTCCAATTGAAACTACAAAAAATTTGGTTTTCTTAAACCAAAAAAACCATTGGGAGAAGTCCAAAAATCGTCAGAAAATTTTTTCCCAACTGTTTTTCAATTGTTGGCATGATCGTCGAGATAGCCCCGTCGAAAAAACCTTCTACCGATGAAAAAAAAAACCTTATCATCGGGAAACAAAGATTTTGGGACGAAACAAGGATGAAAGATTTTTTTCGACGTTAAACGAAATTGTCGGCATAAAGTATTTCTCCTGACGCTTGGAATGATTCTTAACCATTGGGAAAAGGTCTTTCTGCTGACGGTTCTCTTTAGCGTCGGTAAAAGTTGACTTCTCCTGACGCCAAATAGATGTTTTTACTGTCGGGAAAGATTACTTTTCCTGACGGTACCCTATTTTAGGGTCACAAAAGTAGGTTTTCTGCCGACGACTATCTATTCTAGTGTCGGGAAAAAAGTTAAGAAATTCATAGATTTACCAACTCACATATTATTTGGTGTCAGAAATATACTTTTTACCTTATTTATCGAATACTAAATGTTTTATTTTACAAATATCAAACATGTTTGAATTTCACATATCTCAAATAATCTAAAAAATGATCAAATTAATTAGTTCAATAAAACATTAAATAATATTCACAAAACATGTTTGAGTCTTACAAATTTTGTCGAATAAATATCCATTAGTATTATTCATAAACATTACATAATATCCAAATTCTTAATCCCCAAAACAACATTATGTAATATCCACAAAACATAAAACTACAAAGTACCTGTACAATAGAAATCTATAACCTAACTTAGCTCCTTCAGAGATGCATCTTCAACATAAATCTCGAGGTACCTATAAAATACAAATTGAAATAGTTTCAATGCTCAATATACCATATACCAATCTCAAAATTAATATAAAACTTAAAATTCAACTTAAGAACATTAAAAATTTGAAATAACCAATCTATATTTACACATTTTAATTTCAAACTCAATATAGAACTTCAAACTCAACTTAAACTTAAACATGACTATACATTAACAATTAAAACTTAAACATAATATACCATATATCAATCTCAAACTGGATAATAAATTCTCTTTTCTTGTTAAGATTTGTAGAGATAATTAATTTGTTCATGCATAAAAATCACTATAGAACAATTTAATTCATATTGTGATACATAAAAATCGACATAACTAAATAAGCATATTATTTTATTGCTGATGACAATGGCTACTTTACAACCTTTGGATTTTAAACCAAATCCATTCAAAAATCCCTCCTTCAAATCATGAGTAAAGAAAGCTGGGGCTTCTACCTAATGACAGCAAAAGTAGCACATATCACGATCCAAAAACTATACAATCTTTATTTTTCATAATCCACATAAGTAATCAAAGTTTAGGCTTATTTCCTCTAAGGAGTGAAAATGCTACATTATAAGACAACAAGAAAAAGTTGAAAAATATTAAAAGCTCACCATGGAGAAATTAATCTCCAAGTTCTTTAATAAAACTCTACATTTACCCCTACACCAACTTTAAATCCAACATAATAACATTAATAAATTCAAATAAACTCTATGAAATCTTCCTCCCTCTCCTCTCAAATCCACAAACTCAATTTGCCATACATCCATCTCAAGTTCAATAAAAAAAACTTAAAACTCAACATAAGAACATTAACAAATTCAAATGAACTCAAACTAATATAACATTTTGCCATATTTGAAAATGTTTTCAACAATTTTATCATTCAAAAAAGTTATCCTATTTAACAAAATAAAGGGAGAGAGATTCCAACGTAAATAATACTCTAGATACCTAACAATGCTCATGAAGGGAGAGAGATTCCATAAACGACATGGTGAATAGTCAAAGGATAGTTATTCTAAGCATGGTATTAGTGGAAATTGGCTTTTCAGTATTTCAATTTTCTTTATCATCACTCCATTACTTGAATAGTTATCATAGAACTATAATTTGCTATGATTCACACACTGGTATGAAAATAATAAACAAATCTAAATAAAGGCGGTGAGTCAGCAATAATGAGAGATACGTTTCACTTATAACGAAAGCATAACAAATTAGCTCTTCAACATAATCAATAATTGCTCCTTTTACAAAATCGTATGAGATATTATCAACTATCAATTTAACTCCCTCCTTCTCATACACCCTAAAAACCATGAGAAGAGTAAGAAAAAACTTTTTTAAGAAGTAAAAGAAAATATCAGTAACAATCTTTACGAGGAAAACCCAAGTAAGAAAAATAAGAAGGAGAAGAAAAGGGAGATAGTGTGGTACAAAAGAGAAAAAAGAGAAGAAAAAAAGAAGAGGGAGATGAAAAAGGGGTTGACGGCTGATGGAAAAAAAAAGAGGGAAAAGATAGGGTTTTAATTTACCATCTCCTGATGCTTTTAAATAGCATCGGGAAAAGTAGTTCTCCCGATAGTAGTTTTAACTTTTGTCAGGAAATCCTTAAATTAAAAGTTTTCCATTTTTTTTTAATCTCAACGTCTCGTCTATACTATCGGGATAAGTATTATCTCCCGATGCTTCAATCTTAGCGTCGGGAAAGGTCATCAAATTATTTTGCCTATCTTTTTTATGCCGACGGTCCAAAAAAAGGCGTTGGGAAAGCATATTTTTCTCAACATTGTTAAAGTTATCATCAGGAGATCATTTTTTCCGATGCCAAAAAATCGTCGGGAAGAACTATTTTTCCCAATGGTTTTTTTTGGCGCCGGGAAAACTTTTGTCAGAAAAAATCAAATTTCTTGTAGTGTGATGGTTTGCATTATGAACAACGTTTTCTTTGAATCTTGTGTAATTCCTAACGTATGATTTTGAGGTTGACTTTTCACGCATAATTGTGCATGTTAATTAATTCTTAGTTCATCACAATTTTGCATGAATATCTTGTCAAAATTTGTTTTTGCATATGAATGTCTAGCTAAGGATACCTAAGTAGCAATAGTTAATTAGGCATTTGATGGCTATTCCTAGAATGTGCTAATTGCTAGGTTCAAAGATAAAATTGATTAATTGAATATGGTTTTTCTGATAGTTAATCGACATAATTGAATCCTAAATCATAATACATGTATTTTTTGTTCTATATGGTCGTTATCGAACCTAATAGAATTTAAAAGCATGTAGATTAGTTAGGGTATTGGCTTTTCGACCTTACTTAGTAACTAGGACGCTTTCTTTGTTAAATTCATTCTAGTTGTCTGCCACTGTAGAGGCTAGTTGGATCGAATCGAGCAAGTAGTTATGCATGCATAATTCGATTGCATAATTAATTGAGAGAAAATAATGATTGAAATTACATTGAATGTCTATCTTGATCTGAGAACCAGATGAGCCAATCATTGTTTACATTTATCCCTTTTATTTTAATTTCTTTTATGTTTATCTCTTTCATACTAAAACCCCCATTTACTGCTCTAGTTAGGAAATTGGCTTAACAAAACAAATCGCACTTCTTTGTAGATCGATTTGAACTTACCACTGTTGCTACGTCTTTGTAGTGATAAGAATAGTTCGGTACTGTAAATTTTCTTTAGATGGTTCTGTTTATGTAAATATTGATGGTTAAGGCTGTATATGCATTTTATCATGTTAACATACAACTGACACATATATACAAAATCAGATACAGTGGGTCTCAAAACACATTTACTAGTCCCTGAACACCTTCCTTTAACATGTTGACAGTATATACAGATAACCACCTAAGTTTTTCTTTTCTCAACTACGTCGTCAAGTGGCAGAGCAGCAGTAGGATCAACTTCTGGGAACTTGACTGCTACCTAGGGGGTGGAAAACATTTTAAAACGAGGTGAACTAATTGCCCAGTGAGTGACTTAAAGAAAACTGGAAATCTCTTGCTTTAAACATTAACATAAAACATCTAAAGTTCAACTGGAAAACATAACAAGCAACTTTCATAAATCATAAGGCATAAAACATAACATCATTTTTTTTTAACAAAATCAACTGAACCTTAGTTGAGAATAAACATCTATCGTTCTAATTCCCCAACGTCAAGCTCTAGCCAGGAGAGACCCCTACTTTGATCTCTTTATACTGAACTGTGGCTAGGAGTGTTGGGTTGATGCCCTAAATCTCGTAGGGTCTTATAGTTTATAAAGATCGTATGACCAAACTCTTTATGTGATTAATAAAATATATGATATTTTATTTAATTTGTCTATAAAATATGTGATATTTTAGTTGCATTAACCACAAACCAATAAACTAACATCCAAGGTTATCTTTGTAACTTAAACAAGTATATGAAAACATACGGGTAGATCATGTTTAAGTGATAATCTAAATGGTTCGTAGTAGATGGATAAGGCTGGGTACCTTATCCTGGTGACACAACGAGTATGACCCGCTTTGTAGGTGTTACAAATGATCTGATCCTGATTATTCATGTATTAGACATGCAAGCAGGGATATTCTATACAAAGAAGTTTATATAAGACCGGACCACGAAATCTTATAGTCTCATTATATAACACTGATCATAATAAAGACTTACATTTCACCAGGATGCATAGGTAACATGACCTGAATTCTGAATGAGTTGTGAACTCCTGCCTATGAGGGCGGTCCTTTGATTTGTATGGGTGAGAGTGGCCAGATTGTCGACTTAATAAGTCTACCATTTTGGAGATTCGTTTGATTGGGGAGTTGGGAACACAACTACACAAAATGGAATTCACTCCTTCCGCGAAGCAGGGGTAAGTAGATAAATTACTCCCTTAAGAGTTAATTTCGGGTCTTGAACAATGTGACACCACACTCTCACCTGACCTGAGAGGGGGTTAGTCATAGCAGGACTATGATCTATTGTTCATTAGAAGAATCAATGGTACTTAAGGAGTTAGATGTAACTATAGGGGCAAAATAGTAATTTGGCCCAACTATACTTACGAGCAAATTGTGAAGGGTCATCATACTATTGATTGGTTATATTCAATGGACACAAAAATATATCTGTAGTGCGAAGAATGTAGTTATCGGTCTTTAATGGAGTGCCTGACAATTAACGGATGGTGAATAATGTAATTAAAGAGTTTAATTAATTATTTATGTATCGCGTGAGCTTCAAGTTACAGGTCCATGAGGTCCCTTTGGTAGCTCAAAAGGATTTAGTTGAGAATCAGTTTTTGGGTTAATTTAAATTGTTCAAATTAATAGAGGGATTTAATTATATATGATGTAATTAAATTGTTTCAATTATATGTGATATAATTATCATAATGTATTTGATACATTACAGTTTAATAGAAGGAAAAAAATATTTGAATGAGATTCAAATATATTTTCTATGAATGTAATTCATAGTTGTTAAATTTAATATAAATATAATTTATATTAAATGCCATATAATAGAGAAAAAAACTATAGTTTATATTGTATGTGATACAATATTAAAACTATTTGATATAACATATAATTTAATATAAATATAATGTGATAAGTTAGTTACCATATTTATTTATATTATATTATTATTATTTGAATAATATGGAAGGGAGTGCCTTCCCCATCTTTTCTCTCCACCCACTTTAGTGGGGTAGTTATTATTTTATGGAAAAAAAGGAATAAAAGAAAAATTGTTTTCTTCTTCCTTAACAATTTATAAGTTGTTGAACAATTAAGAGTTTTACAGAAGTGTTATGTATTCTTGTGTTCTCGAAAGAATTCTCAATCCACCTCCTCCACTCAAACTTTCCTTCAAACCAAAATAGTCAGAGCCCACCACTTCTAGGTTCTCTCTCTGAGAATACCAAAAACTCCATTGTGGTTGTGTCCAGGTTTCTGTTTGAGGTTTCATTGAAGAAGGTCTTCAAGAGGTTCGTGATTGTTTGAGGGATTCGTGAAGAAAGGTTCTTCAAAGATGATATTTCTTGAACTTATTTCTTGTAAAAGCATGTTGTAATTTAATTTAAATGCATATCTATTGTATGTTTACTGTAAACTCTGTATTTGATAATTAATGGAATTTGGACGATCCCCTTATGCTCAAGGTTCTCCTGACACGAGTTCCTTCAAGGAGACCCTTACCTCGGTCTCTTCATACTGAACTACCTACGTGCATGTGGAGTTTACTAAGTACTGTTGATACCTTAGGTACGTTTACTCGGATACCTTCTTTACCTTCAGTATCCGACCCATTTGGGCTATCAAATTCTCAAAAAGCATTAGTGAATAAAGTTTTAAAACATAGCATAGAAGACAGTTTAGGACACCTACCCTACCTTCGACATCCCTTATTCATTGTGCTTTGGAAATATCAACACATATATTGATAGCTAGGTGTTTAAAACATAGCACAACAAAGCTTTGTAGAACTTTAACCTCACTCCTAATGCATGCTTCTACCGTTAGAAAACAAGTTAACTTCAATCAAGGAACTAGCTTGTAGAAGCCTTGACATGTGTTAAACATAGATAACATACTTAGAAAAATCATACTTTGTTAAATATCATGTGTTGGTTGTGTTTTTCAATCATAAAGACAAGTTGCTTGGAAATGTATATAAAACTTGGCATGATAATAGCTTGCATAACATAAACTTTTAAAACATTGAAACATTAGTCACTCACTACTTGTCCCGGCCCTTAGTGGTTTATAGGCTTCTTCCAGCTCTTCTCGACCTGAAATAGTATAATTTCCTTTATTAGATTCCCTTAGATTCCCTAAGATTCCCATAAAGGTATAACAAGTAGATTTTTAGCATTAAAGTTTAGCTTATTGGTGAGACCAAACAAATAGAGAGACTAAGCAAAACCAGTGAGACCCTCAAATTTTAGGGTCTAGCTCCTCTTCGTTCAATAGATAACTCAAAATTCCTCCACCTTGCTCCATACTACCCAAAACGGCAAACTAGTCGTTTCTTCCTACAGTTTCACCTATTTCCCTTCACATTTAGTTCAGGCATCCTTCACAAAAGTTATTAAGAAATAAGTTAACTTACTAACCTCAAAATTTCAGCTTCAAACTCGATTTCTACAGCTTGTTATTTTTCGAACATCATACCCTGTCCATATTACTCGAATTCCAGACTACCTGAAACGCCAAACCAGTTGCTTCTTCCTACAATTTCACTTGTTTCCCTTGACATTTGGCTCAGGAATCCTTCACAAAAGTTGTTAAGAAATGAGTTAACTTATAAACCTCAAAGTTTAAGCTCCAAACTCGATCTCTACAGCTTTTTATCCTTCGAGCATCATACCCTATCCAGATTACTCGAATTCCATACCAGCTTTAACTCTTCTTCGAATTTCCCCAAGTTTATTTTCGAATTCTACCCTAATCAACCCTAAATCTTCTTTTTATTCTCCATTTCGATGCCTAGCTGAAGAACCATCACTTTTTTTGCTTTGGAGGAGGAGGAATGTCGACAGTAAAATAAGGAAAAACAGTGATCCCTCATCCCACTTAACCTCCACCACCGACTTGCCCTTTTCTTTTCTTCCTTTCTTTTTATTCTTTTTTTGTTTTTTTCTTTTAATAATAAAAAATTATTAAATTCCATATTTCCATTCATCCTTTAATAAAATAATAAGAATAGTAATAATAATGATGATGATGATGATGATGATAATGATAAAAATAATAACCATAATTCACAAGCCTACCCGAGGCGTTTCAACACATCACTTAGAGTTTTCCCTTCTTCTTTTCCTTAATTCTTCAACTTTTCCCTACAATGGAACATCCCTCATAAGTAAACCTACTTAACATTGTATAATAGTCAATAGATATCAGTCTAATCCAGGATTAGATCCCTGGACTGCCATTAAAACCATCATCAAGTATCTTAGGAGAATGAGGTATTACATGTTCGTGTATGGGTCTAAGGATTTAATTCTTAAATGATACATTGACTCTGATTTTCAGACTGATAGGGATTCTATGAAATCTACTTTAGGATTAATGTTTACTTTTAATGGAGGAGCTGTAATCTGGAGAAACACCAAGTAAGGTTGCATTACTAACTCCTATATGAAGGTAGAATATGTAGCAGCTTGTGAAGCTATCAAGGAGGCTGTCTGGTTCAGGAAATTCTTGACTGATCTGAAAGTAGTTCTAGACATATCAAAACCAATCACCCTTTATTGCGATAATAGTGGTGTTGTAACTAATTCAAGGGAGCCTAAGAGCCACAAGCATGGAAACACATTGAGCACAAATATCATCTGATACTAAGATTGTGCATCGAGGGGATATGATCATCATGCAGATAGCTTGGATGCAAACCCTCACGACTAAGGTTGCTGATCTGTTTACGAAGAGCTTCATGACTAAGGTATTTAAGGGTCACTTAGAAAGTCTGGGTCAATGAGAAAAACCACATCTAGTCGAGGGCAGGTGGGAGATTTTGTACTGGGCGCGTATTGTATACCATAGTTTCTTGTTTTTGTGTATTGTTGTAATAGTTGACTTTTATGATGTACATCCTATAAGCTTTAGGACAAGTGGGAGATTGTTGGGGTTGATGCCATAAATCTCGTGGGTCTTGTAGTTTGTAATTGTACTGTACAAACAATTTACTTATCTAATAGAATAAAAGGTATTTTATTTGACATTTAGTAGCATTAACCTATAAAACCAATAAACTAAGATCCAAGCTTATCTTCTATAACTTAAACATGTACGTGGAGACATACATATGGATCATGTTTAAGTGATAATATAAACGATCTGTAGTAAATGGATGAGACTAGATGTCTTATCCTGATGAAATTAGCACATTCTAGGAATAGCCATTTGTGTAGAGACATGTTATCGAGGGTGTACTATACAAAGAGTTTGTATAAGACCGGACCAAGAAATGAATATTCTCTCTATATAACACCATTGATAGAAGAGACTTACATTTCACCAGGATGACCATAGGTGACTTGACCTAAATTTTGAGTGAGTTGTGAACTCTTACCTATGGAGGTAATCCTTTGATCTGCATGGATGAGAGTGGCCAGTTTTTGCTGACTCAATATGCCTACCATTTTAGGAATTTGTCTGATTGGGGAGCTGGAAACGCAACTACACAAGAAGAAATTCACACATTCTCTATAGTTACAGTAAGTAAAATTTATCCCGTAAGGCCTAATTCCAGGGCTTGAACTGTTGGGTTGTATGTTCTAAAACTCGCAGTTTTTATTGTTAAACATATTCTATTATCAATAAAGATGTTATGAACGTTCATTCAATAAAACAGTCGTTGAATATGTAAATTTCATTTGCAAAGACTAAATCCAATAAACTAAAGATCCATGGCTATTATATGAATACTTGAAATTTATGTAGAGACATAAGAGTGGACCAAGTTCATTAAATAGCCAAAACGGTCTATATATACGAATAAGACTGGGTATATTATTTTGGTATCACTATCGAATGTGGCCACTCTATAGTTGTTACAATTTATTGTAAAGTGCTACAAACTAAGTGATCTTTATTCGTTCATGTATTGACATGAGGAGCGGGGGTGTCCTATGCAATGAGTTTGCATAAGATCGGACCAAGAAATAAGTCACTCTTACTTTATAACATTTTTTACTGTTTAAGACTGACTATTTTAAAGCGATGACCTAGTAACTTAACCTTAATCCTGAGCTAACTATGAAGTCCTGTTCATTCGGGATTATCCTTAGATTTACATGGATAAGGGTTGGCTCAACAATGCTGGATCAATAAGCCTCCCATTTTAGGGGTAAGACTAGGTAGATAGTTGGGAACATAGAGTGCAAGATAGAATTCGCTTCTACCCGCTTTTAGGGATAGTAGAGAGGTTGTTCCTTTAATTGCTGACTACGGGTCTTGAACAAGGGGTCCACCCTTCATTGGCCCGAGAGAGGCTCGATTTAGTGATTGGATCGCAAATCAATTGTTCGTTAAAGGATCAGTGGGATTTAAGGAGCAAGATGTAATCTCGGGGGTAAAACAGCTATTGATCCAACCGTTATTACGAACAATCTTTGAAGGGTTAGCTTACTAATCATGGTTATATCGAGTGGACAAAATATATCTACAATGAGGGGTGTTCAAATAGTGAGTTTTAGTAGAGTGCCGGTAGTTAATGAATGATGGTTAATTAGGTTAAAGAGTGTCGGTTAATCACGGATCGTTGGAGCCCATGATCTGTAGGTCTATAAGGTCCCTTTACTAGTTCGTAAATCTTGGGATAGTATATTGAGTGAATTTGAAGCATTCAAATTTAATTTGGGAATTCAATTTAAAGTATTCAAATTTTAAATTAGGATTTGAATTTGAATTGTTCATAGGGTCTGGATAATTATTTTTTATATAATTAACGGTTAATTTATCGAAATTAAACGTAATTGAAGAGTTTAAAATATTTAATTATTGATTTAGATATTAAATACATGAATAGGATTCATGTATGATATAAGTGTTTAATTAATTTAATATTTGATATTAAATTATTATTTAATTAATTAAAATCAAATTAATTTTCAATTTTCAAATTCAATTTTAGAAATTGAAATTTGTATTTGATTTATTTTTTGAATTAAATCAATTGAAATTGAAAAATAATATTTGAGATAGTGGAAAAATCCACATTTTGAGTAGCCTAGTGGATTTCTCCACATTTGGACACCTATCTCACTTAGTTAGTGGACTTCGATGTGTCAATCAGCATATAGCTTGGTGTTTGCATGTATTAGATACATAAATACTTCAATTATTAGAAATTGAAGTGAGAGTTACATGTTAAAGTTCAAAGAAGTTATGCAGAAATTTGTTTTTGCTTAATCCTCTCTAGATCCACTTCAATTCCCCTCAATTCTGAGTTCCACCACTCAAATCCAAGTTAGAGAATAGTAGAGAAGACACTCTTGGTGGTCCACAATTGATTTTCAGCTCAAAGTAGTGGAGAGTAGCTTGGATTTTGTGGAAGTCTTTAATGCTACAAGTTCTAAAACCCTTATCTTTTGAAATGTTTTTCTTGCATGCTTTTAAAACTCAAATTAAGTGTAATTAGAGTGAATAATGATTATGATTTCTTCCTCTGCGTGTATGTTCTTTCCATCATGAACAATGTGGTGTCGTACCTCTCTTACCCCGAGAGGGTTTGATCATAGTTGGACTATGACTTATTGTTCATTAGAGAAATCTGTGGTACTTAAGAAGTTAGATGTAACTAAAGAGGTAGAATGTTAATTTTGACCCAACTCTATTTACATGTAATTTGGGAAGGGTTAGTGAAACATTTATTGGTTATATCCAATGCCAACAGAAATATATCTGTAGTTTGAAGACTATAACTCTCGGTCTTTAGCGAAGTGACCGGTAGTTAATGAAAGTTGCTTAATTTAATTAAAGAGTTTAATTAATGAATCGAGTATCATTGTTGCTTCAATCTATAGGTCCATAAGGTCCCCTTAGTAGCTCAACTATGATTAATGCGAATCAAATTAATTTTGGATTAATTTGAATAGTTCAAATTAATTATATATGATATAATCAATATAATGTATATGATATATTATAATATAAAGTTTTATTTGAGAGGAAATAAATATTTGAATTTGATTCAAATATTTTTTATATGAATATGATTCATATAAAAACTATAGGTTAAATTTAATATGAATTTGACTCATATTAAATACTATAGGTTAAATGAGAGAATAATAAACTATAGCTTATATTGTATGTGATATAATATAAACTATAGGTTATGTGTTATATTTGATATAACATAATGTTTGTTACATATATATATATATATATATATAAACTAAAGTAGTTAATATATATATTTGTATTTATTAGATTCATTTTTTGAATTTAAAATTAATCTAAATTAAGGGAGGGAGTTATCGTAACTCCCTCTACCCACTCTCTTATTTAAACGTGAAAATTGGTTTCATGTGGAAGTTAGTTTTTACAGAGACAACTTCTCTTTCGCAAGAAGTTCAAGTGATACGTTATGAGATTACAAGTATTCTTGTCCTCTCAAATCGAGAAAGTTCTATCTCTTTCCAAACTTAAACAAAGCACCCCTCTTGTCGATTCTCACCCTACCGAGAATATTGTGGTTTCATTATGGTAGTGTCCATATTAGGTTTTGATGTTACTAGTTTGTTCATTGTGTTTGAGAAGTACCAGAGAGGAAACGTGAAAATTAATTGGTCTTCAGGGGTAAATGTTACTCTCCCCTTAGTTTCTCTATTTGTTCTTTGTAAAAGCACGTTATACGTTTGAATGTCCATTACCATATTTCAGTCTTCTTTGTATTTTATACTATTCTATAAAACTAAATTAAGAGACACGATGCCTTTCATGCTTCCACTTTGATTTTCCAAACCTACAGTAAGGTGGTTGCTTATGCCTTTTGCCAGTTGAAGAACCATAAGCAGAGTTATCCCACCCACGATTTGAAGTTGGCAGCAATGGTTTTTACTTTAAAGATATAAAACATTACTTGTACGAAGAAAAGATATAGATCTTCATAGATCATAAGAGTTTCAAATACTTATTCACTCAGAATGAGTTAAATATGAGACAAGACAGATGGCTTGAGTTAGTAAAAGACTATGACTGTGAAATCCTGTATCATTTGGGCAATGCGAATGTAGTAACATATGCTATGAGTAGAAAGATGGCTTATTCGACAACCCTAATTACCAATCAGATTTAGTTATACAAAGATTGTGAACAAGCTAAAATTGCATTAGCAGTGGAGGAAGTCCCTGTATAGTAAGCACAGTTGACAGTGCAACCGACCTTGAGACAGAAGATTATTGATGCACAACAGGGTGATCCTTACCTTGTTAATAAATTTCGCCAAGTGGAGTCAGGACATAATGGTGAGTTTTGAGTATCCTTAGATAATGGGCTCCTTTATCAGGGATGTTTATGCGTACCTGTAGACAGTAACCTTAAGAATGAATTATTGCCAGAAGCTCATAGTTCACCATTCTCAATACATCCTGGAAGTACCAAGATTTAGTAGGTCTTGAAACAATGTTTCTGGTGGTATGATATGAAAAGAGAGATAGCAAAGCTCGTCAGTAAATGTTTAGTGTGTCAGCAAGTGAAAGTCCTGAGATAGAAGCCAGCAGGCTTGTTGTAGCCCCTGAGTGTACCAGAATGGATGTGGAAGAATGTGTCTATTGATTTTATTGTGGGTTTGCCAAGAACAGAAAAGGCTATATAGTGATATGGGTCATAGTGGATAGATTCACTAAGTTAGTGTTGGAATCGAATCTCGAGGAGAAGTGTGTGAATGCTTTGATTTCGTTAACCGATTTTTGAAGAAATAAAAACAGTGTCTAAAACAGAATATAGAAGGATAAACAAAATATAGACATGCTTTGGATGAAGGGAAATAAGAAGGAAAAACCATTCTTACCTTTGAAGATTCCTAAGCTCCTAGAACGAACCTCTCGCTTTTTCGATGAACACGATCTCGAACATGAACGTCTCCTTGAACAATATTGAACATGACCACGAGAATAACCTTGTTATTCTCTAGGATTCCAATAGAAGGATAAATGGTATCCAACCTTTAAAAGAGGGTGAAGATGAGAAAATTCTTTAGAGAGAGTAGAGGGGATTTCTTTGATGGCTAGGGTAAAAATTTCAAAATCAAATTTTGGCCTAAAAGGGCAATAAGGAAGATTTTATATAGAGAAGGATTAGCCCATTCTCCAAGTTTTTCCCCAATTTATCCTTGTGTACAATTAATTAAATAACACTTATTTAATTAATCAACACATTAGTCAAATAACCATTTATACATTAAATCCAATTTAACGTATACACTCAATTAACATAAACATCGTATGCGCAACACCTCTCTATTGATTAATTAATTATTTATTTGTGAATCTAATTCACTTAAATTAAATATTTAAATCTCATTCAATTGTTTCTTTCTAACTTAATTAAAATTATGGTTCACATCCATAATCATTTACATATTAATCATACTAATATAAAATTTCCTCAAATTGATTTGAACAATTCAAATCATTCCTCTTTAATATTTTTTAGCGAGCTAACAAGGGGAGCTGGTGGACCTGTACATCAGAAGCTCCAACGATATGAGATTAATTAGCTAAACTCATTAACCAAATTAATCATTATTCGTTAACTATGGGTACACTCCACTAAAGACTCATAGTTGCACTCTTCTCATTGCAGACATATTTCTGTATCCACAGATATGACTGATAATAGCAAGTTAGTCATTCATAAGTATTCGTAACGGCAACAAGGTTAAATTACCATTTTATCCTTGGGTTACCTCTATGACTTCTTAAGTACCAGTGCTCATCTAATGAACAATCTGTTTATAGTCCAAGCAATAAACAGAAACCCCTCTCGAGCCAATGAGAAGGTAGGACCTTTTGTTCAAGTCCCAGAGACATTACCTAATGGAACACTCATCTACTTACTCTAAAGTTGGGAAGAAGTGAATTCCATTTTGTATTATTATGTTCTCAGCTCCCCACTTGGTTTTGTCTCCAAAATGGTAGGTATATTGAGTCGATGAACTGAACATTCTCACTCATATAAATAAAAGGACAATCCCTTGCGAACTAATACACTCAAGATTAAGACTAAGTTGCCTAGGTCATCTAATTGAAATAGGAACCTAACTAGTTAACGGCGTTACATCTAGTGGTTACTATTTTGTGGTCTGATCTTATGTAAACTCCTCGCATAGGATACCCCCACATACGTGTCACCTACACGAACACGTTGGATCATTGCGTTTGTATAAAATACAAAGTAGGTCATATCCATGTGTCACCAGGAAAAGGTACCTAGTGTTATCCTTATACTATAGACCCTTTAGACTGTATCTTGAACATTGATCCTGTATGTCTCCACATACAGTTCAACTCATAAGGAAGTCTTGGATGTTAGTTTATTGGATTTAAGGTTATTGAGACAAAATAGAAAACAATACAATCAATAAAATTTGTTGAATTAACAACAATAACTCTTTATTGATACGGTCAATTAATAACATTTACTATGTACGAGTTTTAGGACATAAAACCCAATAGTTAGCCCATTTTATTCCAAGGAAGTTTACATATTCAGTGAAAAGGTATTCGTAGTTGTATATGAAAGAGGTGGTGAGATTGCATGGGGTGTCAGTATTGTGTCTAACAGAGTTCCTCAGTTTATACCTAGTTTTTGGAAGAGTCTCTAGTCAACGACACTCAATTAAATTTCAATACGACTTTTCACCCGAGAGTGATGGTCAAATGAAACGTTTAAACCAAATATTGGAGGATGTGTTATGTGCTTGTGCATTGAAGTTTTTGGGGAGTTGAGACTCTCACTTACATCTGATAGAGTTTGCTTATAATAACAGTTACTAAGCTATTATTGGCATGTCCAATTTAAGGCCCTATATAGGAAGGGTTGCAAATCTCCTGTTTACTGGGATGAGGTTGGTGAACGGAAGTTGTTAGGATCCAGGCTAGTGTAGACTACAAATGAAGCAATATAGAAAATTAGAGCACAAATGCAAATAACTCAGAGTAGAAAAAAAAGTCACGCCAATGTTAGGCATAAAGATCTAGAATTTGAGGTAGGTGATCAAGTGTTCTTGAAAGTAGCACATATGAAAGGTGTTCTGAAGTTTGGAAGGAAATGGAAGTTAAGTCCATGTTTTATTGGACCTTTCAAGGTCTTTGAGCGAATGGCTCTGTGGCTTATGAATTAGCCTTGGTCACCGTCTGTTTTTATAGTTTATAATGATTCCATGTCTCTATGTTGAGGAAGTACATAGCATACCCGTCACATATGGTAGATTACGAGCCATGAGAAGCCTAAGCAAATTCTTGTTAAGGAGGTCAAAACCTTAAGCAATTGAGAGATAAAACTAGTGAAACTTCTCTGAAAGAATTTTCAATTTGAGGAGGCAACGTGGGAACGAGAAGATGAGATAAGATCGAAGTCTCCAGAGCTTTTTTAGAATTAGAACTTTCAAGGAAGAAAGTTTCATAAGGAAGGGAGAATGTAACATCCAAATTTTCAAGTAAAGCTAAAATAATTATCTTAATATTATCTTTAATATTTGGATTTATTTCGATTTTTTAGGCTAAAATTAAATAATTTTATTGAGATAATTCAATTTAAATTTATCATGATAAAGATTTAGATTTTGTGTTTCAAGCGAAAAGATTAGAGAGATTGGGAGGTTTGAGATTTAATTGAGTTGGTTTACATTATTTTGGACTTGAATTAGTTTAATTTGGAATTTAGAAAGGAAAAGGGAAGATGTATGGATATTTGATTTAAATTTAATTAAGGTTTGAAAAGGATTAAATATATGTATATATATTTTTATATATTTACTCATTTAGAATTTTTTTAAAAATGGAATTAAGTTCACTTTGGTTTACGTGCACCCATTCATTCCTTCTTTTTCTTTTTCACGCAAGACCGCCAATATCACACTCCCTCCCAAATCACTTCCTTAACCTGGGAAGAAGAGTGAATACAGCAGATGTTAACCTTCTTATAACACCTACTGCCCAATCTCACTCCTGAAACCTATCTCCATGGCATCTGTTGTACCTGATATATAGTTAATATACATACACCCATCTAGGATTTCCAACATACAACCGCAACTAAATGCATACACAATATATATACAAGCCATAACAATTTACATACATTTACACAATAGTAGTTTCATCTAGGGTTCTACCCTTGCCCTCTAATATGTATATGATGGTTTGATACTTAAAAAAAAATAGAATGGACCACCTAAACTTCTTCAACTTCTTGGAATCTCTGAGTATGTGGTAGACTGGCAGATTAGCTAGGCTCTGAGGAATGGCTACCTGGGAGAAAAAGAAAGCATTTGAAAAAGGTGAGCTAATTATGCCTAGTGAGTGTCTTCCTTTAAAACTTGCATATGCTAAAAACATAATATAAGAACGTAGTTACTGAATAAAAATGCATCTCTAAGTCTCAAGGTTAAGAAATAGTTATAAAACATGAAGAATATACATCTCTGTAAATACTTTCAAAACTCTGAAAAACTCAAATATTATCAGTTGTTAAAAAGAACCATCCTCCTCTTGCCTTAGTTGAGGGAGAGCTTTTTTGCTTGATTGCTCAACGTTGGTAACCTTGGTTGATGTAGAGCAATCTCTATACAATCAACATCGATAATACGGTTCCTACGCGCATGTGGATATGCCCCAAAGGCTAGTATAGTATGTCTACCCTGGATACTGTCATCCCTTAGGTATCAGGGGACTCAAATACCTTCATCTCCTTCAGTATTTGATTTCCTCGATATAAACTTTGGAAAACATGGTTTAGATTTAAAACTCATCAAACTAAGAATTAAGCATTCCATTATAAAAATACATCATAGTAATAGAGTTCATGAGAAATAACTTAAGTCAAGGAATGCTAACTAGTACATGGTTTAATCATGAAAACCTAAGTATGCTCATAAAACTCTTCTCATGGTTTTCCATGCTTTAGGCTTAAAACTTACTTTGAAAGTAAGGAAAATATCTAGGCATAAACCTTTTAAAGAAGAGGACCATGTGTCCATTCAATCATAAGCTTTTGTGAGATAAGCATGCATTGGAAACATCATTCTCAAACTCATATTTTGAACATGTGAGCACATCCTACTAAAATCAGTCATGCGTTGGAAACGTCATGGAAAACATATGCTATAATGCATGGAAATCAAGTAGAGGTAAACTTTTATGAAAACTAGTCACTCACTGTCTTGTGCTAGACCCCCAAGGGTTATAGGCTTCTCCTACTTATGTTTTCCCTATGACATGGAGAAGTACCCTAGGTTAACATTATTAGCTCCCTCTTGAGCTTAACTCTAGTATTCAAGCTTAATATCACACTTAGAAATTCCTTAAAACTCACCAACTCCTAGCCTACCCCAACACATCACCCTCACACTTAACCATTTACATTGCAACTCGGTTTGTTGGGCGTTAGCACTCGCACACATAGGCACTTAGATAGGAGCTGGGACACACTCACCACACTTAGGCATTGGGCTCTCGCTGATGCTACACTTAGCACACTCGGCTGATGGCACCTTTCATCGTACAACCTCATGCCTCACCTCACATGCATACCTTAGTCGACGCCTACCTACGCTCGTGCACACGCTTGAACGCTTGCACACACTCACCCTCGCCCGACCAGCTGCTTACTTATCCTTTGGTTGTAGCTGTCTGCTTATTCATCCATCAAACTTCCATATTCAACTTCCAGCATTAATAACTCAAATTTTAGACATTATCTCACAAAACTTCCTTTTAAGAACCTGTTCCTAAGTATCTTAACCTTAAAATTTGAGCCTCTAATTTCTCTTAGTGAGCTTGGAATCTTAAAATTTTTCTAGCTTGCCCGATTAATCCAGAACCTTGGAACACTTAATAGAATTTCGTGAGAATTTTCTCTGGGCAACCTAAGATCTTTTTCAACATGATTGATCCTTAAATTAGCAGCAACTTTTTCTCATTGGCACGAGAGAATTAAGCAAACTGAGCTCTTCTTTTCAACCTTCTATTTATACTAGGCTTTGCATGCTTAAAAGATTTAATTAAGTGAAACCTAAGCCACTAACCACTGTTTAATGCTCTTTATCACGCCACTTAGCCCACTAATCGAGTGATTAAGCTAAGTGCTTCAACTTCACTCTAACACATAGGGTTGGCATCCTCACCAACCCCTCTCTTGATAAAGCTTGCTTCTAGCCAATGCCTCTATTACCTTACCTTAAGCCCTCTCCTTAAGCCTTGTTCCTTCATCATTGCCTCAAATAACCTCCATGGAAACGCTCAACACCTCTCTTAGCGATTCATCTATGCCAACAGCTAAGCCTTCAGGCAACCACACACTTCTAACCACTAATCCCTTCGGCTAATGCATAACTCACAGCCGATCCTAGTTCCTTGTCTTAATTCCCCTTGAGCGCTCACCTTGGCACTTGGCTGCTCATATGACGCCCATCTTGGCCTTTACTAACCTCTGATAGAAGCTAATGCTTGCCTCTCTCCACAGTTAGCTAATTCCCCATTTGAGCCCTAACACATGGCATGGCAAGACTTCAATTCCCAAAGCTTTCCTATTTTTCTTCTAAGTGTTAGTCTTCTTATCCACCTGAGAGCCTTAAGTTTCATACTTAGATAATTTCCTTCATTCCTTAGCCTAACTATACGCCTAGCTTCCTTCTTGCCTACATTCCTCTAAATTTCACTAAGTGTGGGTTACCTTTTCAAACAACCCGAGAGTATCCTGATCTACACTTGGAAAAAAATTTCTCCTTTTTAACACTTTTATGCATTCACATTGCTCACAACATGATATGCAACTTGGTTAACAAACATAGACATCATATAACAAATAGGCTTAAGCATGATTACTTAGTAAAATAGGTTATAGGGTTTACAGCCAGTTCCTTCTCTCTCTCTCTTTCAACCTTCTGTCTTCACCCATCGCTAGCTGCCTTGTCGCATGCTCTCTTGTCGCCCCACAATTCATCGTATTCGTCCGACAAGTGGGTATTTGTCGCGGTCTCTCTCTTCCTTCTTCTATCGATTTTCTCTCACTCTGTTGGAGTCTGATGCTTATATTTTATGAAGTGGAAATGTGGATGATATGCGTTGATGGATTTGCGTTGTGCATTCAAGTTTTCCCAGCGGAATCCAAGTGTAAATTCCTCTGAGTTTCCTGGTAAATCCAGGGTCGAACACAGGGATTTGTGAAAATAGAATGCGTTGGTAATTTTTATAAAGACTTTGCGGTAACTGGATAAATAAATAAAGTGTTGGGTTTGTTGTTTTGTTAATGAAAAATAAATAAAAAATGCGGCGGAGTATGAAAAGAGTTGGTAAACAGAAGATGCAATGAATATGCGGTGAACGGGTTGAGAAGGGTTTCGGCTAACATTCCCTAGAATTCGTTCATGCTTTGCGATCATGCAACATGCATACAATAGCAAATCATCTCTTGATGTGAATGCTACGGCTTCTAATGCTACAATGCAGACGATGTACGTGCAAAGGTGTCTATAGAGCCTACACATAATCCTCTAATTTTTGTCTATGAGAGGATACACAAACAAGGTGACCATATATCATCATACCTTTTCCTAGGTTGCATGTGATGCAAGTTGACAAACAGAGCTTATCTCTAAGTCCATATCTCTAGTTTATGCAAGTTTAATCTTGCTCTTTCGATTCCAAATTCTAACCTAGTTCTCTCGAGTAACTCTAAAGGGTATTTTATACAGCATAAAATAAGACAATCGCAAGCAATGAACTTCCTAGGTCATGTTAGCTTAGTTCTTCTCAACCCATTCGACTAGTAAAAACTACTCATGCATAATAAGAGAGTGAAAAGATGTAGAAATAGAACTTCCATTGTATAAATATGAAGATGAAGTACAAAATAATAATGCAAGTATAGAATAAAGAGCCTGGTAGCAATCTCTTGTTGCCAGGCATTTACACTATTTCTACTTGTGCTCAAAATATAATCTCGCTCTCGCGAGAATCGGCCTATTCTCTGCTCTTACGCCCCAAGGTTCTCTCTCAAGTTGCCCTGAGCGATCTCCGGTGCCACCACTCTTCTCTTGCTTTGCCTTAAAATGGAAAGGGAAACTATGGTCAAAGGCGTGAACTTGTGGAACAAAAGATTATAAAAACGGTGAACCCCTTATCTGAAGAATGCCCTTGGTATTTATAGAGCATCTATGGTGAAAGGCGGCTTCTCTCTCCTGGTTGTATAGATGGGACAGTTTTAATTCCTAACTGATGCGTAGAATAATTGTCACTGATAAAGCTGAATGTACTTTACGACCGTTATCGGCTGCCAACTTAATTTGGATTTGACTGTCATCAGCTTTTTGTCCCATCGCGCTTAATTGGCCTTTCACCCAGATGCGCCCATCATGTTGCGCTGACCAAGTTGCGGCGATCCTTCTTGGGTGATTGTTTACGAGCACGATCAACGTAAAGCTTTGTGGTGAAGTTGTGCTTGACCAATGATTCCTATGATCGTAATTCTTGCATTGCGTTAATGCATATTCTGCACAAAAATACAAAAATCAACTGTTCTAATGCGTTGAACGCATACGACCGCAATATTACGAAATTGATACTTAATGGACGCAAAGTAACATATTTCATCAACACAATACAACATTGTTTAACAACTTAGCACTATGATAACGTACATTTTTGTCTGTTATTAGAGTCCCAGACCAGATGTCTTCGTTCATACATCCGCTACTGCCACCATTGCCTTTGGTTTTCACTGGAATCTTGGATTTGGGGTAAGGTTTAATTAATTTAATTGGATTTCTTAAAGATTATTTAACACCCTTAAGTTTTAGCTTTGATTTAGTAACAATCGTCGCATTTGGTGTTAGGCTGAAGAGTTGGGGCATGGTTGTTTGTTGTCCAGCAGGTTTAGGGTCGATTTCGATAAGATTTTGTAAGTGTGTGAGGTTTTTCTTGAATGTCCACCAATTATTGGTTCCTATTTGATGATGCCCATGAATTTTAGATTTTAGAAGTGTGATTCAACGAGCTTTTGGTGGCTGTTCATCAGAGTTAGAGATTTTCCAATAATTATTAGTTATTGGGTAAGTTAATTGGAGATATCTGAAATAAACTTGGTTAATTGGGATTAAGCCCTAAAAGTTTAGTTTGATTTTTGGCTTAGGATTCAATTCAAAGTTGTGAAGGTTGACTGGGAAGGTTGATTCCTTGCAAAATTGTTATTGAGCTTAATCTCGAGGTAAGTAACTTTATTACCAGAATGCCTTCGTGTTTGGAATTTTAGTTCCTTAATTTCAATTGGAAATAAGTTAATTCAAAAGCATGTATTAGGTCTTAGGATTATGATGTATGTTGAATGATTCATTTATGCACATGTTAGAATCATGAGAATATTCTATTCATTATGATGTGAGACCATAGATAAATGTTAATGATTCATGTTCAGTGGTGACAATTGTCCTTTTAAAACTAGCCAGTTTTCATGATCCTTCAGGTTCACTACTATGTTACCAGGAATCGACGAGTTCCCTACCACATATCGTGATCCTTTGGGTTCACTACCATGTTTAGCATCGTGATCCTTCAGGCTCATTACCATGTTCAGTTGCGGGACAACAGGTTCCCTACCACGTTTGTGTGCTTTTGAGCCACCAAATATGTGCTAGAATGGGTTTAATTGTTCATTAGATGGTCATCCATGTTTTCATGTTTCCAAGTGTTCATGGTCTCATGTTTCTTTGATGAATTTCAGTATGTTTGTCCTACCAGCATGCATGCATTGCAGATATATATATGCATAGTTTGAACCCAGTAGGGGGTTACTTACTGAGTATTATATACTAATTCTTTATTATGTTATTTTTTTTAGGTAAGGGTAAGGATACATAGGTGAATGACAAAAGGAATATGTGATCGTGCCACTTGACTAGTCAGATACTTCCACACATATTTGTAGGATCGGTATGAAACCTCTAGAAGGATGGTGAATAAGGTTTATTTAAAACTAATTAAAACTTTTTCTTGATGTGGGCTCAATTAAATAAATTAACAAACTTTTTGTTAACAAGTAATTTAAACAATAAATTTAATCCAAAATAATCAATAAATAAAAATAAACACTTTTAAGCTATTTAATTCTAATAATAAGATTGGTAAAAGATACACACATTACAGAGCTAACAATCAAAAAAACAAATATAAACAATAAATTTCAAGAACAAATATTGCAATTAATTTCATGTAATAAACTATAATAACACAATAATTACGAAATTAAAGTAGTATAAGGATAGAGAAATTAACATTGGAGATTTTTATAGTGGGTCGACATAACCAGCCTACATTCATTTCCCAAGCTCCTCTTGGGTATGAATAGAAATCTCACCGACTCTTTTCACAGATTATAGTCTAACTGCTATAGTGCTATATTTGCAAGTTCAAGAGCAAACTCAATCGTTTCCACGGATAACGGTCAAACCGTTAACACCACTCTTTTTTTGGGATCAAGAGCAACCCTTACAAAAGTTTGAAAATATTAAAGAATACTCGTACAACTTTTTTAATAGAGTGAATTTACAATATTAAGCTCACAACAATCCAATCCTCATCACATAAAATATCTCTCCCAAGAATAAGATGAAAAGAAGATAATTGAAACTTAGAGAGAGCAACAATGGAGACTTCGTATTTTTAGAGGATTGAAAATAAAGAAAATTGTTGTTAAGAGTTTAGAGAAGTTAAAATGTTTAAAAAGAGAGGGAAGTTGGTGAAAATCACATTTAATTTGGACCATTAGATGTTGGTAAAAGAAGATTGAATGATTGAGATTTAATCTCAACTAGCTGTTAGACAAAAAATAAAAAAAATAATATAATCATACATATCATTTTTAAATCATTTTTTTAAAAAATCAATAAAAGAAAAATTCTCACTATTTGTCCAAAACTAACCGTTAAACACAATATAAAATAATATAAATTCAATTTCTTTTTAACTTCATTTTCATTTTAAAACCAATCCAAAAATCAAAAGCCCACCATGTGACATTCCTTTCATGCTCCAGGTGGCACCTTTCAATTGGTCCACTTTGATGAAAAAATATGTCACGTTATCGGTTTGGAATTTTTCCATTAAGTTTGTTTCACTTATATCTTTTTCGTTTGAGCTATGATTTGGGCGATTCAAATTGTGATGGAATTGTTGTTTCGAGCTCTAAGCAACATACACTTCAAAACACCCAAATTGTTAATAAACTAATTCAGGTTTGTTATCATCAAAACATTAATTAGTTAATTAATTAAAATTAATTAATTTGAGGTTAAGGGTCAAAAAGCCAATGACATTTCCATGTTTTCATGTTTCAAATCTCAGTTTTATCGTCGAATTAAAAAACTTTTAGTTTTTGTACTCTTGGTTGTTTTAGATAAAATTTTCGAGTGTTGCTTTATATTTTTTTAAGA
Source organism: Benincasa hispida (assembly GCF_027475165.1). Lineage (NCBI taxonomy): Eukaryota > Viridiplantae > Streptophyta > Magnoliopsida > Cucurbitales > Cucurbitaceae > Benincasa > Benincasa hispida. Next base: position 90,650,064 of record NC_143486.1, on the reverse strand, counting down.
GTATCCTAATCAAAGATTTCCAGTTATTTATATTTAATAAAAGTTATTTATTTTATAAAATTTATTTGATTTTAACCAATTTATAAAAAAGTTTCGTTTTGAGATGTATGCATGCTTGTAGTAACGGCCTAGTACAAGTCTTAAGGGAGTCGGGTCATTACAAGCTATGTTTTTAATTTAATTTAATTTAATTTGTATTTGTATTTGAGATTTCGTTTTTTTTTTTAGTACAAAAAGATGACAGAGGATTGAATTTTCAATCTTCGGTGAGGAATCCCATGTCAATTTTTGTTGAGCTAAGTTCATTTTGGCTTGTCAAGATTTTATTATTATTATTGTCAATTATATAATATATTGACTGGTTGTGATATACTATAATTGACAAGCCATCATGCACTTTAGTGACTAACAAACACTTAGGGTGCTTGAGAACCAATTTAAAATGGATTGAGTGGACTATAATAGTCTACTCAACGTTTGGGACATGTGTTAAGATAATGGGGTAAGGGTTATTTTAACTCTCATTTTTCTATAGTAACATTATTTACAACTTAGTAGTTAAATAACCAACTATTCCTCCCTCAAATATTTCCAATATCTCTATCTATCGATAGTCACCAACTTCGACAACCACCTCTGACGGTTACTCCATCTAGCCAACTCTAACGAAGAGCATCTTCGATGCCCAATTCTGGCGAGGACCACCTCTAACGACTAACTCTGGGGACTAACTTTGGCAATCACCCCAGTAATTAATTCTTAGTGTTTAATAGTTTTCTTTTGAAAGAAGAGTTATTTAATGCACAATGTAACACATTACATATAGTATTACTGCAATCCGAAGGACATATAGTAAAGCACATATAAAAATACTGAAGGACGAAATATAATGTTTGGTAACCTAGTTTAGTGCAATACCATTTACGTTTAAGGGTCTCTGTGTAGAGGAAAGATAATTTCACTAATGAAAAGTCAAGCGATTACAATATTGTACTCATGATTTAAAATTTCCATCGAATCTTGAAATCTCAATCGAAACTTCAAGATTTCAATGGCCTCAGAATTTTGATTGTGGGAAATTTCGTTTTCCTCCCAATTTCGAGAATATTCCGATTTCCCCCATTTCGACGAAAATTTTGAGAAATTTTGATATTGAAATTTTTTTTTTGACTTTTTTAATTACCTACGTTAGCTCAGTTCAAGTTTTTCAATTTTATGGTCACGATTACATACAATTCTATAGTTTTACAAGTCAATGTCATTCTCGACAAAGGATTAAGCTTTTTTTATGTGTTACTTTTTCTAATTTCCAAATTTTCTCAATTTTTATCTTTATTTTCGATTGAAAACTTTCAATTAAAAAATGAATTTGTAAAAAAAAAAAAACATATATTTATTTTTAACCTCATTTAAATTTTTTTCATTAAATTTTCACGTCATTTCACCTCAAAATTAAATTAATATGAGTTTTTTTCTTTAACCATAAAAAAATTTCATAATTTTCAAATCATTTCACCTCAAAATATTCCTAAACTTTATACTATTTTGTAATTTTCTTTTCTAAATTTATGCTCTCGCATCAACATTTACACAAACATTTACTATAGACATCTAAATATTGTCTTACTTGATAAAAATTGTGATTAAAAATAGTCAATTATAATCTAATTAAGCTATAGTCAAAGTTCTATTAACTAATTATTACAATTTCCATCAATTTTCATAATTTTTTCAAAAATTCTATCGATATTGATATTTCCACAAAATTGAGACCTCGATATTTCCATTGACGTCGATATTTCAAATCTTAGTTGTACTTATAACTGACAAATGGTCACTTAGGCTCTCTCTAAGTAAGAGAATCCATTCTCAAGATGTAGTAGATGATTCACTAAGATCTAGAGAAGCACTCAAGGTCTATAACAGCAAAAGATTCATAATCACAAGGATTAACACAAATATATCTTTAAGGTTATAACCCTAAAACTCATCAAAATGTCCCATAAATATGCACGGTAGAAAAAAAAACCCAAAATCAGCCAACCAAGCTCCAAGAATGAAAGTGTTACTCCAATGTGATTGGCTGATATTATCATAAGACTACAGTGTGGTTGACAAATTTTATTACAGGAAAAACTTGAGCAACATGTTGTTCAACATGTGAAAGAAATTGTTATTAATATTGTTACATGTCTGGCAGCAGATTTGACAGAATATCTTTTCTTTCTTAGTCTACGTTGATTTGTAAATTTTCGTGGTTGCTTTCCTTATTCTCTAGCACAAAATATTTATTCATTCCTAAAATATATTCTCAATGCTAGTCTTATTTATATTGTACTCTTATTCAATTTTAGGGTTAGCCACCTTATTAGAAAAGTGTATATTGAGAGTTTTGAGCTTAGAGTTTGTCTAAGCCTCAACCTCTATGTATTATTATTGAAAATTCTTATTTTTATCGTTAAGTTTTTGGTTCGGCAGCCATTGTGGAACTTGGAGGAGTTTGATTTGATATTGTATTTAGAGAGATCCTAAGTACATTGAAGAATGAAAACTCCTATTTAAGGGAGCCTAAATTTGATGAATGTGAGGGGATATCACTCTTAGGGAAAGCCTAAGTATGTTGTATTAAGGGGATCTCATACAAAGCTTGGAGAAGCCTCTTTTTGGAAATGAAGGGAGCTCAAACTTAGGGAGAACTTAAGTTGAAACTGAAGAAATAGTTGTACGTGAGCACTGAAAAAGGGGTCTATCAAATAAGTAATTTCTTTATAATTACTAAATTCTTTATATAGTGAAGTTTCATTCTATCGGGCACACAACCCCTAGACGTAGGTGAATTTACACCGAACTGGGTTATAAATATTTGTGTTTTTATATTTTTGTTTCCTTTCCCCATTTTCCATACATATTATTTGTACTTGACATTGTATCATGTGTTAGATCCACTCTATTTGTTTTCCAATTAGTATCAGAGAAGGTTGACTGTTGTTTATAAAATATTCAATGGAGTCGATCAGGGAAGGTAGACCAAATACTCATCCCCCTATGCTTGATGGAACTAACTACTCTTATTGGAAAGCCAGAATGACAACGTTCCTTAAGTCCATTGAGAGTAAGACTTGGAAGGCCGTTGTCTCTGGATGGACATATCCCCAAGTTACTGACAAAGATGGCAAGATCTCTTTTAAGCCCGATAAGGACTGGATTGAAGTTGAGGATGAGGCATCCTTGGAAATTCTCGTGCTTTAAATGCTATTTTCAACGGAGTTGGCAAGAACATTTTTCAACTTATCAATACTTGTCGTGGCACATGAAGGCGCCTATAAAGTGAAGTTGTCTCGTCTGCAGATTCTACTTTAAAATTTGAATATCTTAAGATGTCAAAAGATGAAAGTATTGTCGAGTTCAAGGCTCCATTCTGGATATTATAAATAAATCCTTTACTCTTGGTGATAAAATGTTTGAAGAAAAATTTATTTGAAAGCTTTTACGTTTACTACAAAAAGATTTGATATGAAAGTTATAGCTATCGAAGAGGCCCATGATATTTCTACCATGAAGATGGATGAGTTGTTTAGATAATTGACCTTTGATAAAAAAAAAAAAAAAAAATGTGATAAGAATGGTAAAGGTACAGCTTTGTATTGTGTTTCTAATGAAAATCAAACTCGAAATAAAGGCAAAGATACGGAAGAAAATCTTGCTAATACTCTGTCCCTGTTAATTAAGAAATTCAGCAAAATTATAAAATGCTTGGATAGGGGGTCCAAGAACTTTCATACTTCACAAGTCAAAGACAAAGTAGTAACAACATTAAAAGATATTTAGTGACTTTGTCAGACGATGAGTCTAATTCAAGTAGTGAATCTGATGAGAAAATTTGTGCCTTGACTATTTGTGTTGCATCTAACATTACCGAAGAGCCTGAGATATCTAATAAAATTTTGAGTAAAGAGTCGAGGGTATCTGATCATGCTTCAATCCACATTGATAATTTATCACTAGAAGAAGTCTACGAAAAATGGGAGGAAGACTTACAAGTATTGGAGTTGCAAAAGGAATGGATAGAAAAATTAATTGAATATAATCATTGTCTGTTAAGCACCATTTCTGGGCTGAAGAAAGAGTTGAGGGCATTAAAAGTTGAACTTGAATCGATGTCAAAGTCTGTTCACATGCTTAATTCAAGCACAAATGATCTTAAAGAGATCTTATCCTTTGATAAACAATCATCTGATAAGCGTTACATGAGATTCAGTCAACATAGAAAACACATTTACGAAGGTGAATCATCATCTTTGAATCACTTTGTTCCAGTCCAGAATTCACCAATGTTGACCTCTATGTCCAAGATAAGAAGAATGTCTCCAGCTTAAGTAAGTCATAATGAGAGGAAGAAATGGATTTGTCATTATTGTGACAAAGAAAGACACATTCGACACTATTGTTTTTGCTTGTATGGAAGAATCAATCATTCATCATCTTGGAATTATTCAAGAAGAACATGGCCCATTACAAACTATAACAAATATGTACCTAGAAACAAAATGGAATGGAGAATTAATAAAGCGAGTCACAAGCTTGAGACAAGATGCCAAGTGGCTTTTACTTCCTTACTATCATCTATCAAATAAGAGTGGTATTTTGACAGTGGTTGCTCCATGCATACAATAGGAGAGAAGAATTTTCTAATCGATCTCAAGTCATGTGGTCCTGAACATGTTATTTATGGTGAGGGTGCTAAAGCAAGAATTATTGCCAAAGGAAAACTTCAATATTCTGGACTTACCTTTCTCAATGATGTTATCCCTGTGGCAGACTTAATAGTTAATCTCATCAGCATAAGTCAATTATGTGATCAGAGCTTCAATGTTAATTTCTAAAAAGACAGATGTCTAGTGACTGATAGTCATAATTCTCTTATCATGATAGATACACGATTTTCTAATAATTGTTACTTGTGGACTCTTAATGTTATTCATCAGGTTTGTAACATTTCTAGGCACAACGAAATTGTGCTCTCTCCCCAGAAAAGCATAATAGTTAAGTACAAGAATAGTATTATTTAGGAGATGATTCTCGATATGATGCAAGTTGAATTTGCAGAATGAGCCTAAAATGAGTATGGTCAGAGAACTTACTTACTCACTAGGATATAATAATAAATAGATGAAAGTTGTGGCAGCAGTTCAATTAAAATCCCTCAGGGAATTTTTAGATATATGAAAAATTGTCTTATAGCAACCAAAAATATTTGATCAAGGAAAACCAAAGGGGATAAGCTAACTATAAACAAGAAAATATTGATTGTGATTACTTAAGAAACTAAGGTTGTGAGTGGTGACCAAAATTTTGATGATGTTTATAGTACTATGATAGAGTCTATGAGTTATATTGATCTTGTTGTAACTATTAAGGTCATTGATGATGTTAACCATGTTGTTAATCATGTTGAGTTGTCTGATATTTTGATCATTGCTTCTACTAAAGCTTTGATTGATCATATTGTGGCTACTGAGATATTTGTTGAGACTTATCTGTTGTGTGATGATGTTATTGATACTATTCTTGTTTAAGCTTTGTTTAAAGTATTTGTCTCATGATGTTGGTATTGAATCTATTGTTTCAATATAAGCGTTGAAAATATAAGTCATATGCCTGTTATTTCATCTGAAAATATGGAGAATGTTAAGTCTCTGATTGTTGATCAAGTTGAATTCATTGCTTCTGTTGATACTGAGTTTGATTTAGAAGAAACTGTTGATCTAGTTGTTTCTGAGATTTTTATAATACTTCTACTGGCATCAGTTGTGTATCTGAGGTGAACAAAGTTATCATTCTTGCTTCTGCTAGTCAATTGGATGATTTTTATGTGAATGTCTTAAAGGATGATATTGCTTATATTGATGTATCTATTAGTGTTGTTACTGAAAATTGGTCTTCTGTATTTGGGATGCCCGATAACTTGATTGTTGATAGTGGTCTGGTTGATAAAGTAGTTATGAGTACTTATAGTTTAGATTGTTAGGTTTTATGTCCTAAAACTCGTAGATAATAAATGTTATTAATTGACGTCATCAATAAAGAGTTATGGATGTTAATTCAATTAATGTTATTACTTGTATTGTTTGTATTTTGTCTTAATGACCCTAAATCTAATAAACTAACATCCAAGGATGTCTTATGAGTCTTGAACTATATGTGGAGACATACAAGGATCAATGTTCAAGATACAGCCTAAAGGGTCTATAGTATAGGGATAAGGTTGGGTATCTCATCCTGGTAACAATATGGATACAACCCACTTTATATTTGATACACATGTAATGATCCAACGTGTTCATGTAGGTGACACGCTAGTGGGGGTATTTTATACAATGAGTTTACATAAGATTATACCACAAAATAGTAACCATTAGATGTAACACCGTTAACTAGTTAGGTTTCTATTTCAATAGGATGATTTAAGCGACTTAGTCTTAATCTTGAGTATATTATGAACTCCATTCACGAGGGATTTTCCTTTCATTTGTATGGGTGAGAGTGGCCAGATCACCGACCCAATATGCCTACCATTTTGGGGACAAGACCAAGTGAGGAGTTGGGAATATAATAATACAATATGGAATTCACTCCTTCCCGCCTTAAGGGTAAATAGACGAGTGTTCCCTTAAGTGGTATCTCTAGGACTTGAACAAAAGACTTATCCTCTCAAGCCCGAGAGGGGATTTTGTTTATTGGTTGAACCATAAACAAGTTATTCATTAGAGGATTACTAGTACTTAAGGAGTCAAAGGTAACCCAATGGTAAAACGATAATTTGACCCAGTTGAAGTTATGAATGCTCGTGAAGAACTAACTTGCTAAATTGGTCTATATTCGTGGATACATAAATATATCTGTAGTGAGAAGAGTGCAACACGTCTTTAGAGGAGTGTACCCACAGTTAACGAATATTGATTAACTTGGTTAATAAGTTTAACCAATTAATCTCATATCGTTGGAGCTTTTGATTTACAGGTTTACTACGTTCCCTAGTTAGCTTACTAGAGGATACTTAAGAGGGATAATTTGAGTTGTTCAAATTAATTTGAGGAAACTATATATTAATGTGATTATATATAATATGATCTGTAATTAAATTAGAGAGCAATATTTGAATAAGATTCAAATTAATTAATTCAAGTGAATTAGATTAATAAAGAATTAATTAAATAGAGAGGTTTTGCACATATACATGGGATGTATATGATAATTAAACGTATATATTAAGTTGGATTTAATGTATAAGTAGTTATGTTATTATACAAATTAAAATTAAATAAGTGTTATTTATTTGTGCAAATTAAATAAGTGTTATTTATTTGTGCAAATTATTATTTAATTTGGGCTAATTGTTTAAATAAGCATTATCTAATTAAATGAGCTAATTAATTAAATAATAATATTTAATTAATTATAGAAAGGAAAATACATTGGGAAAGGGGTTTGACCCTTCTCTATATAAAGACATTCTTATGACCTTTTGGGAGTGCACTAAATACACAATTCTCATTGCAGAGAATCTCTGACAATAAACAACTCCCTAGTGTTATTGTGTAGAATTTTCTCTGAGCCTCTCTACTCTCCAAAACCTTATTCTCCTCTCCTTCTCTCAATAGTTGGAGGCAACCTATCCCTCTATTGAAATCCCAGAGAACAACGAGGTAACTCTCGTGGTAGTATTTGAGATCGCTCAAGAAGTTGTTCGTGATCAAGACAATTTGGAGATTCGTTCGTTGGAACCTTGGAGAGGCTTGTTCATAACATTAGGGAATCTACAAGATAAGAATCGTTCTAATCTTTTATTTAATGCATGCTAATTTACATGTTTATACATTCTGTTTAGTATAATGATTTTGTTTATTGTAAAAATCGAATTGTGGAATGCAAGGCGTTTTAACATAATGCTTCCACTGCGGGTCTCGATCCCTTCACAGATGTTAGTGAAAATTTTGTTGAAAATGTTAACTGAATTGTCTCAAATATTGGTCTGCATGATGTTACAAATAAGTCTACTATTAATCAAGAAGAAACTAGGGTTCTTGAAAGTAGTGTTCCTATTGCTTTTGTGAATGTGGCTTGTGATTCTATTGAGATTAACCGTTCTTATATTGTTTCTTTCTATAAGATTCATGATGTTTCAAAAGATATTCTTGGAAATGTTGCTACATAAGTCTTAGTCTATGATGATATTGATAATGTGAATAGTCCTGCTAAGTTAGAGTTGTCTGAAAAGGATGGTGTTGGTTGTGACCTGGTTAGAGATTTGCCTCATTTGTCTAATGTGGTTCCTAAGAATCTGGTTACTGAAAATATTATTGCATCTGACCTTGGCTCAACTTGTGATGTTTTTGAAGCTAATTCTCCTAAATTTGACATTATTGAAAAAAAAAAATATTATACTTAGTTATATTTATTATATTTAGGTGTCCTAAATCTGACCTTGGCTCAACTTGTTATATTTATTAAAGAATTTTTTGGAAAAGAAAATGTTGTTGATGTTGAGTACATTTCTGAGGACATTAAAGAAATTTAGTCCTAGTATTGTGGAGAGCAATAGGGAGAATATTTATAATGTTGATATTCCTCTAATTGCCTTTAGTAAGAAGAATATGATGAAAATTGAAGACGTTGATAGCTCAAGTCCTAAGGATAGCTTTCATCCTTCTGAGAAGAATAGTTATGTACCTAAAGATTTTATCTCTAAGGAAGATATTATTTGCTATACTAATCTTATTATTCCCAATCCATTGCTCTCTAATATGAATACGTGTGAAGATATTTCAGAGTTGAATGCTTTTACCAATAAAGGGTTTAGGGTTTAGGGTTTGAATCAACTATGAAAAAGATTGGTATTAATTTTGTTACCAATAAAATTGTTTAGGATTTGATCATTGAAAATTTAGGCTCTAAGGGGCTTAAGAAAGTTTGTATATCTAATATTCCTACTGTTGATCATGTTGATGTTGAAGATGTTGTTGATTATGTTGTTCTAAGTGTTGGGCCTATCATTAGGGATACGTCTTCTGATGATATGTTGTCATCTCGGCCCCCTTCTACTGACTGATTTTCTTCATGGAAAAAAGGGGGAGAATGGATAGGTTACGATCGTGAGATTGAAGATTGTGATATGTTTTTGTTTTGGTTTGTTTGGAATGAGTTGTTGTAGTTTTGGTTGGCAGATAATATTTTCCTTATTTACTCGTCAATTTTTTTTTGTCTTTGGTTTCATGGGCGGATTTTTTGCTCTGGTTTTCTTTCCTTATTTGGTTACAGATTTACTGCGGCGATTCTTTTCAATTTTGTTCTTTTCGTGTTCGTGGTCTTCCTTCCTTTTGTGTACTGAATTTAGAGGTGGTGTTGTTTTTTGTTTTAGGATAAGTCGCATATTGTTGTGCAAATTGTTCTACAAAAGTTTATGTGAAAGAAACAAGCTCTCTATAGGTGTTCGTAAGTGTTATGGATCTCAGTGTTACTTATGTTGATATTAATCTGTTTCACAACATCTTATGCCTGTCATCGTCCAAAGCATTCCTCTACTAGTTGATGGGGATATTTTTCCTACTGATGATATTATTATCTTGGATGGAGCTCTCTCTATTTCTTCTTATGTTGGCTATTGTGTTAAGCAGGCTAATTGTTGAAGACTCTGAACATGTGTTAGATGATATGCACTCTGATGGCTATATTGATAGCTCTGTGATGGGTCAGCGGTTTTGTGCTTTCAGATTACTCGTACTTGTTGTTGGTTGGTTGCTTGTCTCTATGGTCATGGTTGTTACTTGTGGCTATTTTTGTAAGTCGAACAAAATGGGAAGGAAAAGTTTGGTTCAGCACCATTCTGATGGTTTGTGGTTGTGATTGTTGATTTGGTCTGTTTGATAGTTTGTGGTTATGTGTGTGTTGCTCTAGTCTGGTTGGTTTGCTTCCGTTGTCATGCTTTGATTATTTATTTATTTTTTTGCCTTAAAAAATAGCCAAAGGGGGAAATTGTTACTACACCGTGATTGGTTGATATTATCATAAGATTGTAGTGTGGTTGGCTGATTTTATTATAGGCAAAACTTGAGTAACATGTTATGCAACAGGTCGAAGACATTGTTATTAACACTGTTACATATCTGGCAGCAGATTCGATAGAATATCTTTTCCTTATTTATCTGCATTGATTTGCAGATTTTCGTGGTTGCTTTCCTTATTCTCCAGCGTAGAATATTTATTCACTCCTAAAAGATATTCTCAAAGTTAGTCTTATTTATATTGTAGTCTTATTCAATTTTAGGGTTAGTCGCTTTAAAAAGTGTGTACTGAGAGTTTTGAGCTTAGAGTTTGTCTAAACCTTAACCTCCATGTATTATTATTGAAAATCCTTGTATTTTTCGTTGAGTTTTTGTTCAACAGCTATTGTAGAACCTGGGAGGAGTTTGATTTGATATTATCTTTAGGGGGAGCCTAAGTTGAAGATAATGAAAACTCATATTTAGGATAGCCTAAACTTGATGGATGTGAGGGGATCTCACTCTTAGGGGAGCTTAAGTATGTTGTATTAAAGGGATCTCATACAAAGCTTGGAGAAGCTTCTTTGTGGAAGTGAGGGGAACTCAAACTTAGGGGGGAGCCTAAGTTGAAACCGAAGAGATAATTGTATGTGAATCACTGAAGAGGGAGTGTATCAGATAAATACTTTTATTGTAATAGCTAAAATCTTTGTATAGTGCATTTTTTGTTCCATCGAGCATGCAATCTCCTAGACGTAGGTGAATTTGCACAGAACTAGGTTATCAATCTATATGTCTTTATATTTATGTTTGCTTTTGTGTTGCCCACTTGTCATACATATTGTTTGTGACATTGTGCTTGACATTATATCCTGTGTTAGATTCACCCCTTTTTTCTTCAAAAAGAATCCTTTAGGAAAAATCACTTTGAATTTTCTAGAAAAGAAAAAAAAAATCAGATAGAAACTGCATTAGTAGAGATATTCTGAAGGACAAAACATGAGACGAGATGGCAAACATCTCAAAGGACAACAACCACGACATACTTAAAATATATAGTCAATACCAAATCTCTAACATCTTTTATGGTAATTTGATATTTTAATAGAAACACTTGTATGGTGAACTAAATAAACTTGTTTGTAAAAATACTTTATACAAAAGTAACCAAACACATGAGTGTTTTTATTTTAAACAATTTTATAAAAAGTGTTTAAATGAAAATGTTATTGAAAAGAATTTTTTTTCCTAGTCAATCCATACACATTCTAATATATAATTTGTTTTATCAAAGTTTAAAGCAAGAAAACCGTGTATATATAGGAAAAAATTAGTATAGCGAGCTCCTCCTCAAAAAACACGTTTGATCAACCATTCTTCTTAAATTGCTTTTGAATGATCACCTACCATTGTTATTTTATTTTTGAATCATGTATCTTAGTTGACAATATTTTTTGTGTGTCATCATGGTGGTGATCTATACTTGACTTTCACTCTAATATATATACTAAAATTTGGTAGCAACTATAAATTTTTTATGTTCAGGAAGAATCGAACAATCACTCTACACATAGAAGAAAAATTTGCTCCAGTGCTTGGCCACGATTACTTCGACAATCAAGTAAGTAGTAACTTAGAAAGCTGAGAGAAAAGAGAATTTTGAATGTTGCTTTTAATGTCTTTAAATGTCTCGAGCCCTTTTGATTTTGTGAATTAAATTAATATTTAAATATGAACGAAGAAATATTAAGATTACTTATAAAATTACATAGATAATATTCTCTCTTTTAAACTTCTAGATTTAACACTTAAATTAAAGACTGAAAATAAAAATGAAACTGATAAAAAGTCAAAACAACTGCATGAGTTTAATAACCTTATTTTGAGGTTAGCTCATGTGGATTTGACTTTGCTAGAAAACTACAGCTGCGTTTGGTTGGTTGGTCATTGGGAGAAAAGGAAAACAGAAACTCATATTTTTTAAAAGGCCACATAAATAAAATATTTAAAAAAATTAAATTATAAATTTAGCTCCATCAATATTTTCTACGATGGAGACTATGGAAATATATTGACTCAATGTGAAGTAAATTCTTTTAAATATAGAAAAGTGAGTCAATTCATTTATAAATATAATAAAATATCATATTTATTACTGTCACTTTATCTTTAAAAACATTTTTAATAATTTTATCATTTAAAATAATTACCCTAAATTTTAACTTTCTTCTAATTAAATTTATATTTTTAAGGGAAAAAAAAAAAGAAAAAAAAGAAGAGAAAGGCAAAGGTGAAGTGGTTGGGAGTTGGGAGTAAAGTAACTTTATCATTGCTTTATATTACAGCTACCCATTCATAATCCTATTGTGCGGTTTTTTGTTTTTTGTCCCAAAGATTCCAAGCAATATTTTCGAGAATCGTTCCCGAAAACGATGTTTTTGGCATTACATTATCATACAATACTTTCTCTATTTCACTTCTTTTTCTCCCCCCATTTTCACACAAAATAAAATCAATTAATATCTTTTTTTTTTATTTTATCTTTTATGGAATGATTACTTTGTTTAACGGAATATTTCGCTAATCATATTATTTAAGTAAACTATTAATTGAGCTTACGTGGATCGGCCTTCGGTTAACCTTATTGTAGGGTTTCATTTCATTATTGGGCTGCGTGAACGAATGGCCCACTACATATTCTCCCCCCGCCCAAGCTTTTGACGTCATCGTGATTCAATAATTACAAAGATATATCAATATGCCATTTCAATAATTTTACAGTAAGAATAAATAGAAAATTTTCAGTTCTATTCCTAGCTCTTCGTAACAACAAAAGGCAGCTCTTATAACTTTTAATGAATATTGAATGTAGTTTTCGATAACTTGTTTGAGATAATATCTAAATAGTTTTGACCAATTATTGAATTGTAAAATTGATGTTTATCCTTCTATAATACGACAATTTTGAATACGAGATAACACCTTTTTTCTTTTTGTTGCAAAATACTAATTGCCCATAAATGTTTGAACTATACAAAATTGAATACCAAACTTAAAAGGGCTTAAAATTATAGTGAAAATTATTTTTTTTAAATATTATTTTGTTTACAAAGTCCTGGAAAAAAGAGTTATTCCATTCACTTGTCTGAATATATTTTGAAATAAGTTTGGAATTGTATAATTTGTATAACATAGACACTTTTTTTTTCCAGTTCTTACGTATACATAATAAAAATAAAAATAAAAAAAACTAAAGAAAATAAATGACAATATATGGAAACAAAAAAACAAAAAAAACTGATGTTTCTGTTTTCTAATAATACCGCATGCCTGCAATGCAATTTTTTCTTTAGTTTCTAGTTTCGAAACTTAGTTTCTAAGTTATTTTTTCTTTACTTGTCTTTTTAATAAAGAATCTTTGAAAAATAATATGAAAACATACACGCTACATGGTGGGTTTAAATTTAATTTGAATGAAAAGCATGTAAAATGTAAATTTTAACTAATTTGAAGAACACATTTTTATAATGAACTTTAAATTACACAAATATTCTTTACACTTATATATTTGTTCTAGAAAAACACTTTTTATATATATATTTATTATGTTTGCCCCATTCTCCAAGCCCACCTAACAAAAGTTATTGAAACTAAGTAATAGTGGCATTTGAATTCCTTTAAAATATTATTCAATTTTGGCAACCTTCTTAATAACGGTTGGATGTAAAGATGTTAACCATAGAGGGAGACAAAAATCAAATCGGAGATAAAATTTACAAAGATTTAATTTAATTAAATCGAATAAATTATATGAAACATTAATAATTAAATAATTGAAATTTTTATTAATAAATCCATCTATATATTATATTAAAATGGGTTTCCCTTTTTGCTCTTCAATCTTTCTATGTATAATGCCCATTTCGCCCTCAAAATCACACACCTTTTGTACCCTTTCTCCTTTTTTTGTTTTTTTTAATTCTATTTAATTTTACATTACTCTTTTCATTAAATATTCAAACAACATATCCTTTCATATTTTTTTCCTTAATTTTTTTTTCCAACGATAAAGATTAGTATAATCAATTTTAAAATCGTAAGCATCTTTGACAAATTTCTTCGCATCATAACTATATATATATATATATATATATTCTTCCATCTTTTTTACATTTTATCTTTATGAAAACGTATCTAATGTGTTATTTCATTTTATTCAAAGACATTTTTTAAATTATAAATAAAAATATCTTGCTTCATTTTTTCTCTCTCTTTTATTACTTGGTAATTTTACGCCCAATATTTACGATTTAAAATCCATCAAAATTATATTAGTTTAATCATTTATATTTTATTTTAGAAATTATGTTTCAAGTATTTTTTTCAACTACATCAAACATATTTTATATTCATAATAAATTAATCAAATAAAAGACACATATATAGTTTTTTTTTCATTCTCTTTTTTCACTTTAAATTCATATTAGATGTTTACTATTTAAATTTAATATTAAAAACTTATGTTTTAAATTTTTTAACCACACGCATCACATGTATCCTCAAACTAGTAAAATTATACACATTAATTCTTTTATTACTTTTGATTTTATGTCAGGTACTTACTGTTTAGATTTAATTAAAAATATATTCATTTTAAAATTTATGTTTCAAATTTTTTTAACATAATTACACATGTATGCTCGAATTAGTTAATTTGATATTGGAGAAACCTTATTTAAGGAGAGAATTTTTAAACTTCCTAGTATGTATATATATTACATGACAAAATATGATAAAATAATTTGATGAGATCATAAGTAGAACGTGAAATACTATCGGTGCATACACGCATCCCTACACAAATTCTTCTTACAAATTTATTTAAATATTTAACTTTTTTAAATTCAAAGTAATTGCCGTTACTCTTTCACATGTAGTATAAAATAGTCGGCCAGACATCCTCTTTCACTCTGAATAATTACAACACTAAATTAGGTCCCAACTTTGAAAAGATTTATATGCTTTTCTAACACCAAACAAACAAATAGAATCTACCTGGCGTCCCTTTTAATCAACAAAATAACTTTCAATATTACACTTCAGTCCTTACGCTCCATTTCAATCCCACATTCAAAATAATAAGTTCTGAACCAAATATATAGACATGGTTGTCAAACATTCGAATTTCTTTTAAAAATAATATATTTTTTAAATTACCCATAATTTCTTAGCTAGAGAAAAACGTCTTGCAATTTATAATCTAATAACAAATAAAAATTTCATGCCAATATGAGCTAGCCAGGAACAAATAAGCTTTGGGGGAAAAAAAAAATAGAAATTACAAAACTGGGCGAAATTGAGTCAATTCCGATGACCGATGCCTCGATGACTTGGGCCAGAGTAAGCTTCAGACATTATCTTCAAGGCATTGGAATTGGATGAAGCAGTCGAAAAATGGGGAAATAACGGGCGAGACCCACTGGTTTGATTAATTAACAACACAATTGCGATTACCAGAATGATAACTACGGACTTCATTTTAGGCTGGACCAGAAGTAGCTTGATTAATTCGACGTGTCGTCCCGTGCCTTGAAATGTCGTTTGAAAAGAACAATCAACAATATGTATGATTCAGAGTAATCAGGACACAAAAGTTTATATATATATAGGGAAAGAGAAAGGGAAGTGGCCCTTCTGAATTTTGTGAAAGATACTGCATATCTCCATCTCCCTATTCTTACGTTCGATGTGATTTAACAGCAATCCAACAACCCCCTTACAAAGAAGAAAACCCATTCCACTGTTAAAAATACTTAGCTACGTACCAACAACATCTATCATCTCACTAAATTGTCTAATAATAATTTTTAATGTTTTTTTAAAATATTTTTTACTCTTTTTTGGTGAGAGGTTGTATTTTTTTTAAAAAAACAAAATGATCATACGACATTTTTTATTAGTAGGTGTAGCTTAGGTTGAATATTGCACCCAAAGTTTTTTTTTTTTTTTTTTTTTTTTTCCTTTCTTTGGTCGGAAACATTTGAAAAATGACAAGTGGGTGAAATTTGGCTGTGGTTGAATAATGTCGTTGAAAGTCAACGACATGGAATTTTGGAGGGTGGACGGTTCAATCTGAACCCGTGAGTGACAGGACAAATCTAAGAATGGTGGCCACCGTACAACCGCCGGCCGTTCCGATTTCGTTTCCCATCCTCAATAAGGAAAATCCGATCACGAGCCTTGCCAAATCGTCTTTTAATTTCGTCATTATTAATTTGTGGCTCTCATTTAAATTTCTAATTAATGATATCTTGAAACCGATTCTAGAGGATTTTAATCCAAATAATCTGAATTACCAAGTATACAATCATGGGTCAAAGGCTTTCTGCATGATGATTATGATTTATGTATGTTGAAAAGTTATAGGTTTTAATTCTTTCTTAAAAAAACCACGTAAATTATGGCCTAAGTTTTGAAATTAATTATTGATTGATATGGATGATGGAATTTTGAGGGATTGATTTATGGGAGATTGTCTGTTGTGAAGTGACAAAGGAAGCGTGCAGATTTTCTACACTGCATCTTCAAAGTTAAATGTTGAAACTTTGACGGTTGAAAAAGATGTATTTTGCTTTTTCCATTGAACCAAGTTATTGTATTTACATCTAAAGTCTGTATTTCCACTTTCTATGTGTTTAATTATTTAGGTAGTTTTCAAAAGTTTATACACTAACTGTGTTAGATTAAGAAAAAAGTTTCACGCTGATCAGAAAAATGTGAGATACTGAGCTTATTAGACCAATCAAACTACATCTTTCTATAAATAAATTGAAAATAAAGCACAAAAACCCAACTTATTCTAGTGGTCCCCAATATACTTAGCTTAAGATTTAAAAAAGAGCTTTGCCAGTCTAAAAAACTTATCATATAGGCAAAATGGCTATTAACAATTAAGATATATTTATATTATAATTTACGTTAAAATACTCATTTTTATCTTTATAATTTGAGTTTTTTTTTTTTTTTTTTTTTTGTTCATATACCTTGAATGGTCCAATTATATTTGGTATAAATCTGAAAATCAGTTCACATCGATAGTTTTTTACTGATTTTTTTCTTTAAGAAAATAGACTATATGAGCATACCCTTTGCATGAAAATTAATATAATAATTTAATTAATTTTGAAGGACGAAAATTGAGACTCATTAAAAATGGATAGAGTAGACTAATTGTATTTTAACCTATAATTTAAGAATGCAAACTAAAAAATTTAGATGTGAGTGATTTGAATTTGTAGCCTGAAAGTATGCTTTTTTTGTGTCTGCAAAAGACAGAACGTGGTAGGGACAATGGTGAAGGTAGTTGTCAAATCGAGCAAGCCCATTTCGAAGACATTACCTTCTCAATTTTAGGTGGAAAGTTACATTTGAATTTGGTGATTTCAATAATATTAAATTAAAAAAACAAAACATTTCACTATCTTCATACCAATAATCAAACCGTCGGAATTTTCTCCTTCATAACTTCACCAATCGCTGGAATTTTGGTCCCCCGCATGGATGATCTAAATTTTGCGGAGGAAAAAAATGAGATGTGCTCCACTTTTTTGTAATCTTTTATTGATATTAAATTTGGGTGAAATTACTCTATATAACTTTAGGGATACGTAATGATCTTTTTCAATTTCCTATTCTCGTTCTTGCACTCTCGCTCTCTTATTGTTATTCTTGCATTCTCGCAATTTTGTAATTTTGCTTGATGATGAGGTAAGTGTCAAAATTCTTATGTTGTAAAACGTGGGACAAAAATCATTTTGGACCTTAAAAAAATAATCTTTTAATCAATTTTCTTAATTTTTTTTTATCTCAATCCATCAAAAGGTAAAGTACATATGCAACTCTCTTAATAAATATTTATTACATATAATTTTAGAGTGCCATCGTAGTTTTTATCCATAATTATATTGTGACGACTTCTTAGAATAATTTATTTACTCTTAGTTAATTCTAATTTTTAAGAATAAAGAAGAGAATTTCTTAAATCACCATTTGATTGAAAAACTTAAGCTAATAGGTAAAGATAAATTTGATATTCCATCTTCTAAACTCCTCCACTTATAGGCTTGAAATATAAAAAAGGATTTAATGAGTGAAAATCAATATTAATTTGAAAAAAAATAACACTGTATGAATTTGAACACAAAATCTCTTAGACTACCTCAGAAAAAAAAATTTTAAGCTATTAAGTGGAGTTAAATTTAATATCATATCATTAGACCTCTTAAAATAACCTCCCACAGGGGTTGGGAGTCCCGAGATTATTTGTTCTTTAAGTGTGTGTTTGAGAGAGGTATGCTCGGGTGTATTGCGTCTGTTGGGGTCGTCTCATCGGATGGTTAGGTGGGATGTCGAGTTGAGTTGGGTTTGTTGAGTGGGGACGGGTAAGGGTACGAAGTAAATTGTTTCGAGTCTTCTGGTGTGCTTCTATTTATTATATATGGCAGGAGAGGAATCGTCGGTTGCATGGAGGTCGTCCAAGAACGACGTATGCTTTATTCTATTTTATTGTCAATATGGTTTATGCTCGTGCTATTTCCTGGTGGGTTAATCTTCTTGGTCTTCTCTAGTTTTTATTAATGTTATTTCTTCCTTGTTGTGTCCAATCTTTTGTTTCCTTTGGGTGTTGCCCTCAGTTTGTGAGGTTTGTTTTGTTTCGTGACTGTTTCTTTGGATGGTTATTTTGTTTTCTTTTGCTATGACTTTTGATCTCTGGTTCAATTAAGAGCTCGATCTTTATTGTGGTGCCTTGATCTCGATTGATTGCGGTATCCTCCAATTGTTGTATAATAATATTACCTATTAAAAAAATTAAAAAAAAAAAACCCTCCCACAATCACATTCAACCACATAGCCTCGGTATCCAAAACTTGCCGGACACGTGAAATTTGTCCATGCCAAATAAAGAAAAAATGAAATAAAATAAAAACGCATGAATTTTGTTCCTCAATTTAACGCAAGGCGTATCGATTAATTTAACAAAAGTCAACTTCCAACAGCAGAAAAGGAAAAAGAAAAAAGAAAAATGAAATCGCCGTAAAACCCCATTCTCCCCAATCTGTACACAATACCAATCCCTTTCAAGTTTCACGAGTGTTTGAAAACCTTAAAATATTGGAAAGCAGCTGAGTCAAATAATCACACGTTATCGGTATTCAACCACCGTCCTGATTCTTCAGAATCCAAAATCAACTCAACCCTTTACCTTATATATACACCAAATTCTCCATTCGAGAATCACAAACTTAGCAGCTCAACGTAAGAAGAAGAACAGAAGAAGCAAAAGAGAGATCAGTAGCAATGGAGTTGAACGCCAAAGTATCAGCCAAACGTCTCTGTTTTGTTGTGGCTGTTGTGTTAATGGTGGCTTCCACCCATTTTCTAATTGTTGAAGGCAGAGTTTTAAAATCAGATTTAGAGAAGTTAGCTGATGGGAAGGAGAAAATGGAAGATGTGAAGCCAATAATTGCAATGGACAAAGTTAATTCATTCAGTTACAGTAATCGCAGTGCATTCAGGAGCTTGAGTTTCGTGTTGGCGTCTGGGCCTAGTAAAAAGGGTCCTGGGCATTAACCATTTTTGCCTCTTTCTTCTTCATTGTTTTTGTATAATTCTGCACAAAAATAGAGCTTTTGTATTATTTTCAGAAGAGGAGATTTTGTTTCTTCATTGATTTGAATAACAGATCATTTTGAGGTTGGGCTGATGAAGAATATAAGTTTTCATTTATTTTTATTCGACTATAGCGTTTCACAAACTTTAATAAAAATTGGTATAACCGTAATGAAATTTATCAATTATAATAAATTTGAATCGCAAACGTAATTAAGTTGATTTTAATCGTATTTACTTAAAATAATTGAATGGTAGAGTCAAGCAAACGATAATAGTAAATATGTCAAAATTGACAATTAACAATAACAGTAATCGTAACACTAACTATAACGATAACAGTGATGATAAAATGTAATTCTCAAGTGCAATCGGATTAAGATTGCGGTATTTCATTACAGATTTTCAATGATCTAGTAAGTTTTTTTTTTACAATTCGGAATTCGACAGTAAGGAGTAGAAGAAAAGCGAGGAATTGCGGGAATATGTTTCTCTTTTTGGCATTAGGGCTAAAAAACAGATGGTTGCTTTGCTTCGATATGAAAACAAAGTGAAACGGAGTTGGGAAATCGAGAATTCGTTTGACCATCTTTGTTTATATATGTAATTTGGGTTTAATTAATATTGGGAATCCCGTGTTCCGTGGTCTTCGTGTTTGATGACTTCAGATTTAGTTTCTTATTTCTTTTATTATCCCAAATTTTTTAAAGCAAATTTATTGTCCTGGTTATAGTAATCAACGTATTCAAACTTAATGAAATGTAAAGATATTTTTTTTTTCTCTAAAAAAGATCTAAAATAGAAGTTAATAAACTAAGGTCCCGATCAAATTGAAGTACCAAAAGACTAATACAAATGAAAAATAAGTCCAAACAAAAAGCTTACAAATTTGAAATGATCGAGTACATTCAAACTAACAAATATGAACAGTACTTAATAGTTAAAGTGGTGGTAAAGATTGAAGGTTCAAAATTTTGATTCCCACAGGTGCATTGTTACTTACCATGAATAGTTTTGTTATGCTTTTTGTCTGAAGTTTAGAAACAGAGACGCCCAACAAATTCAAAGATAGCAATGTTTGTTTCCATGTAAATTATGTAGGAATGCCTAAAAATATTAGAATAGCCACATTGCTTCCCAAGATTTTTGTAGGAAATACTAGAGCCATTCAAACGAGGGAAGGACGCCTATCCCGACCTCCACCCTCTCAAAAACAAACCCGCGTGGGGTTTATAGGAAACTTGTAAAATAAACAATAACATATGGCAGTTCACCCTCATAATTAGATCGGCCCTAGCCGACCTTAAAAAATGTAAGCCCAAGTTCAGTCCAAGTCGAATGAATTTAGCTAAGTCAGCCCAACCTTTAGTTAAGTCCATAGTCCAATTTTTGGGATGGGTCGACCATAAAAGTAGCTAGTTTTTTATGATTGCATTTCAAAAATACATAAAACAAAGATTCATTGCAAAAGTGCATAAACCTACATGTGTTAGTTTTCATAAGATATAACTACCCTTCGTAAAGATCTTGGTTTTTAAATAACCTCTAAATAAATTATAACCGAATATAAAATATTTCACAATGTATCTACAAACATGGTGAACAAACCTTTACTTACCAATGTCATAAATGTTGGTGTTTCGGTGTGTACATATACATATATATAAACACCTTAATGAGCTAGAGAAAGGAAGTAAATGAATGGAAAGTGAATATGTATGTGCTAATATACTAGGTCGATATTTACATATTGCCATCAATAATTCTTAAACCTGCAGCATCACACTGACATCAGAGCAATCCGGTGGGAAAATGTCGTACGAGCTGAAATTCCATGCAACCTTTCACATGATTTTTCAATTACCATAAGGTAATAGCATCACGAACTTGACTGTGGACTCAGAACTCATTGAAGCTTTATAAGAAATTGCAACATGATAAAATGTACCAAATTTCTCACTATTCTTCAACTGTGGGGTACTATGGTACAAACCTGTCGAATGTATAGAACTTGGAACAAGAGATTATACATCCTGCAAAAGATCACCGTTCAGCACAACACAAATCTACGAAACCTCAAACATTATATGTAAGCCAACAAGGCATAGTACCACCACATCAAGGCATAGACAAACTCGACAAGATAACAAGAGATCACACATCTTGCAGTAGATCACCGTACAGCACAATACAAATCTACGAAACCTCAGAAACATAAAATGTAAGCCAACAAGTCATGAAACCACCACATCAAGCATAGATAAACTTGACAGTGTAATTCTAGTACTTCCCAAGAATATGGATACTCATCTATACTAAATTGAAGTCAACTAGTCTAGTGAAGTGAAGCATGATCGAACACAAGTTATGCAGCACAGGAAACAATTGGTGGACAATGGACAACAAATTCTTCGATAGAGAAAAGGAGCAGAAAGAAAATTCATGAGCAACACTGATTTCCAAATAGAGAATGGGATAATGGCCGTATTAAATCAGGAAAAAGATGCAATAAGATGAAAATCTGAAACAGAATGAAAAGTCAAGGAAAAACAGAAAGAGTAAATAAGAACAACTTAACAAACAGATGATACTACTTTGTAAAACTAGAAAACCTTATACGTGCAATTTTCTTCCAAACATGTTACCACAATTTGTTTATAGCCACAATAGTTCTGCAGACCTGACGATACTACTCTGTCAAACTGATGAGAAGCAAAATACAAAAGGACAGCCTTGATAACACTACACTATACATAATACAAATAGTTGAACAAAACCTCACCCAATATTAAAAATCAACTAGTGGTTATGTTCGAAATGATTGAGAAAATCTTGCCACAATCTGATAACTAATTACAGCCACAAGAATCTTCCAAAGCAAACACGTTTCTCTCTAAGTTAGAAGTACGCATCATATCAACTTGGTCATACAACACAAACACAGGTATAAACAGAGCGAGATCATTGTAAAACATGATAGGAATTCCCAGGGTATCGAGATGACAACATGACAAGGCCTGTCGACTTGGGATTATGACACAAACAAAAAGCAATAGTACTTGCACAAACAACTCAAAGAGTGCATTCCCAAAGATCCATTTCCCAGCAGGAGTTCAACATAGGGTTACAAGGTGCTTCAATCAATTCCTAGGTTCAAAACAAAAACCTCCCATAAACATCAGACAACTTTCAATCTTCCACTATGATTTACAAGGTTCAAACATCAATGTAATGAATATTAATATAACACAAAAGGAACTCTTGGTTGCAGACACTTTCCATCGGAACCTAAAACTAAAAGTCATTTTCATCTCTCTAATTTCTTAAAGATGGCAATGTACAACAATTAAATCCCCAATTCTAGTCGCCCACCATACAACCAGAGCCGGAGGAAGAAAACAATAATCCTATGTAAGAAAATTAGACAGTAAACGAGAGACAGGGATAATGAGTTGGCCACATTCTAATCAAAACATGTTTAGGAACAGATGATCAGGAATAAGTTATTCAAGGAAAACACGATTTTAGATTGTAAGAAAACATAAATCAAATAGAAAAGCACAAAACGAGTCGGATAAGGGGGCGGAGGATCTAGATATTCAAATTAAAAGGTAATGATTCTCATGTAAGCATCAGAAATTCATAAGCAATACAAACATACATCCGTAAAAGAAACCCTCAGAAGCATTCTGAAAACCTAATTCACATTCTACGAGAACAAAGTCCTAGACGAATTAGGATTCTTCAACAGATGGGGTTTCCGCGTTAGTGGTGGTCGATACAACAGGAGGAGACGAACCGTTTTCAGTAGTAGAATCGGAGGCAGCTCTGGCCTTGACAGTCTCGAGCGTGCGCTTGCTGATCTCCCTAGAATATAGTTGAAGGATCTCGATCCCGTCGTCGTCAGCAGTGGCTTTACCTGCGGCAAAAGAATAGGCTTCTTCCTCTATAAGACGAGCTGCTTCGGAGGCCTCGTCTTGGGGTACAGTGCCGTAGCGCTTGGAGAGAACAGAGGGGTTCGAGAGCGTCTCGATCAGGCGTTTGATGACGGCGTCACGGGTGCGTTGTGAAGGCGGCCAAATACTGAACGAGGTGTTAAAAGACTTGGGTGATTTGGTTGACTCCTTAGGCAGATCTCCAGCTTGGGAATCCGTCGTGGGGGAGGTAGAATCCTGTTCGGTGGACGGCAAGGCGGCGATCTGAGGCTCAGACATTTTGGCGAAGGGGAGAGTGGAATAGGAAGAAGGGTTGGGTTAGGAAATTTTGGGGATTGGAATTGGAATTGGAATTGGAATTGTAATTATGAAGGAAGGCGATGGAATTGAATGGGGGTGGGTATTAAACAGCGGAGCACCGTGAAGAAATTATCGGAAGTGATGAATCCCCGAGAATCCGACGGTGGAAATAATTCGCTGTTTTTGGTATTGGAATTGATTGGGAAAGGGAAAGTTCTAGAGCCGTCATCAATGGTTTCGTTGGAAGTTTGAATTTGGAATTTGAAACTCCACGGTCCATCCCAGCGCGTCGTTTGCCTCTTTGAGTTCTCATTTTATTTCATTTTCCATTTTTAATCTTCATATTACCCAACTCGGTGTCCCTCCTTTGCTTCGGATTTTATTTTATGTTTTCTAATACAAATGAGTTAAATAAATATGTATTTAACAGACAACTAAATTTTTCTTTCAAAAAACTACTTTTAGATTTTGTGATTTGAATAATATAAATTATAACATTAGTGTGTTTTCATTATATCCTGATTTATAGTTTAAAATTTTTAAATGTAGATGTAACATCTCAAGTTTTAGTTAACAGAATATATATATGGGAAATTATTTCAAATGGTACTGTTGAAAATATTTACAAAATATAGTAAAATTTTAGAACTATCAATAATAGACGTTGATAGATACTGATAGATTTCTATCCGTGTCTGTCAATTGAAACTAACTTGTAAAGCTCAAACACCAACTTAAACTAACTTGTAGTTAAAGTGAAAGTAAAAGGTTGATCCACAGGGAAATGTTTTTTAATCCTTTCCTTAACCAAGCTTAACTATGAAAGCTATAAAACGGGGGTTTTTATTAGGAATGTCCTAGAACTCGCAGTTCGTGTTAAACATTCTATTTATCAATAATAATAACTTGTTGATTTTGCATCTTATTATGAAAATCCAGTAAACATATCCTATGCTATAGTCTGAATACTGTAACTTTATCTAGTGACATAAATAGGATCAAGTTGACAGTATATAGCCTAAATGGTCTAATAAGTATATGGATGAAATTGGGTATCTCATCCTGATAACATTATTGGATGCGGCCCACTTAGTAGTTGTTACAATAAGTTGTAAAGTTCTACCAACGATGTGGTCCACAAATCGTTCATGTTCAGACATGTGAGTGGGGCATCCTATGCAATGAGTTTGTATGGACTGGACCATGAAAATAGTCACTTTTCTTTATAACGATCGTTTACCGTTAAAATTGACTATTTCATTTATCAAATAACCTAGGTTAACTCGATCTTAATTATGAGCTAGTTATAAACTCCTGTTTGTTCGGAATTATCCTTCGATCTGCAAACGGTGAGAGTAGTCCAATAACATTACTCAATAAACTTATCATTTTGAGATAAGACCAGATGAACAGTTGGGGACATAACTCTGCAAGATGAAATTCACTCTTACTCAATTTAGGGTTAGTAGATAGGTTGTTCTCTTAAGTACTGATTCCAGGTCTTGAATAATCGGGGCTCCGCCTTCTCATGATAGAGAAAGGATTTGATTCATAGGTGTTATGAATTAGAATTGTTCATTAGAGGGTCAATGGGAACTTAAGGAACAAGATGTATTCACAGGGGTAAAACGGTTATCTTGACCCAACTGTGATTACGAACAACCTATGAAGGCTCGACTTACTGATTATGGTTATATAAAGTGGACATAATATATCTACAGTGAGGGGAGTTCAAAACTATGGGCTATAGTGGAGTATCCCATTAGTTAACGAATGGGGGTTGGATCAAACTAATGAGTTTAGTCGATTAATCTCGAATCGTTGGAGCTCATGATCTGTAGGTCTGCGAGGTCTCCCTACTAGCTCGTAAATGATTAAGCTTTAGAGTAGCTTGAGAAAATAATTTGAAACGTTCAAATTAAACAGAATAGGAGAATATATATGTAATAATCCCACTTTCTAGGACTATTAAAAAGGGAATCGCTACTGCATGCATGCATAAATATTCTCATAAAGTAAATTAAAGAAAATAATTATAATCTTAAACTATATTAAGTATATAAAAAAATGTTATAACATATCTCAAAGTCTTAAATTGTTCAACCTGGGCATCTTTTTTAATAAGAAACAATTTATAAAAAAAATGAATAAATAAATAGATAAATTAATTAATTAAATTATGATAAATCCATGAATGGATAAAAACAAAACATGCGAAAATATAAACAGTCAAATGCGAAAGCGAATTCTAGTTCCTTTGGCACTGTCACGAATTCCTCTTGTCAGTCGCCCGAGTGTCCTTGCCCTTACCTGAAAAAAGAGAGGATAAACGTTGAGTATAAAATACTCAGTAAGTGATCCCATTACCGGGATCAGACTATGCATCCACGAGCAAAGAAAAAAATAAATAGCTCGTGGCTCATACAGTTACATCAGTTTTTTATGATGAAAGGAAAACCAAAAGATACACTATCTTGCCTTGAAACGCATGTCTAGCGGCCCGTAGGCACATCGTCAAACATGATAATAACATGAATGTTAACCTGTCGGTTCACGCATGTCTAACGGCCCATAGGCACACCGTCAAAACATGAAACATGGAAATAAAAGTAACATGAATGTAAACCTGTCGGTTCAAGCATGTCTAGTGACCCGTAGACACACCGTCAAACATGATAATAACATGAATATTAACTTGTCAGTTCATGCATGTCTAGTGGCCCGTAGGCACACCGTCAAACATAATAATAACACGCGTCAAGACAAGACAATAAACCACTCTACTGGTCTATTCATGCATCACATACGTAATATCAGTACTGATTAGAAGTTTTAACATGCTCATAATACTTGTAACTACCATGCAACTAACAAAACATATTGTCAAACAAATATCATGCTCCAGAGTCAACCAAGTAACTTGATAGGTCTAATCTAGATCGCCTGGCACGAAGGCACCAGTAATAGTATCACTTACTTCAACTTGGTCACAAAAGTCCATACAAATAATTCCTTAAAACCTTTGGAAAACTCGAATCAATCCAAAGTTTTGGCTTGATCCAAGACAAATTCGAAAACTTGATTCAAGTAGCCAATCTGATCAAGAATTAATTCCAAAATCAATAACTTATTTTTTTTCCACTATTACTCTCAATCCCAAAGAATTACCAACCAACTTACACAAAACTTATCAAAACTGAAACTCTTCGATGAAGAGAATGGTCCTTTCTTTGTTAGCAAAGCCTCGAAATCCAAATCCTGAAAGTCGACATAATAGGTAACACTAAAATCATTTCCAACACTAAGAGGCACTTTAAAAAGACTCAACACCAAATCTTGCCCAAAATAATCCAATTCTTACCCAATCTGAAAAAGGCAGAGGCGGCGAACGGAATGGCAAGGAGGCGGCATTGCTCGCGGTGGCAACGACGGAACAGCGAGACACTACATGCGGTGGCGTTGGCGAGAAGATCTAGCGAGGTGAGGCTGCTTGCAGCGGCGCTGGCGAGGAGATCCAACGACATTGCTTGCGGCGGCGTCGGAACGGCAAGGCTGGCGGCTGGAAGGTGTTGGTGGCTAGGGCTAGAAGGAAAAGAAGAAGAAGAAGGGAAGGAAAAAGGGTTGCGTGTGTGTGAGTTGAGGAGAGAGAGAGAAAAGTAAATTAATTTTTTTTTCATTCCTTTAACCCTTTCCATAAATATATATAACCAATTAAACTCTTCCTTTTCCCTTAAAAAAACAAATTCCTTAATTATCTCCCAAAATATAGATATACTTATATATATATATTTTCCTTTTCCTTTAAAAAAAAAAAAAAAATCTAATATACACATTTACTTGTGTCCATAGATAACCAAATCTCCCAAAATATAAGCCAAAATAAAACTCAATTAATTCCAAATAATTAAATCATATTTTAGCTTAGCCCAAAAACATAAATCTCATATAATTTATCCAAGTAGCCAACAAAAAAAAAACTTCATTACAAAATAAAAATCAGGATGTTACATTCTACCCCCTTAAGAAACTTTCGTCCACGAAAGTTCTAATCCTAAAAAAGCTTGGGATAATGCATCCTTATGTCGTCCTCGCATTCCCATGTTGCTTCCTCGAATTGGTGATTCCGCCAAAGAACCTTCACCAAAGTTATCTTCTTGTTGCACAAAACTTTCACTTCGCTGGCCAGGATTCGAATGGGCTCTTCTTCGTAGCTCAGGTTCTTATTTAAATGCAAAGGCTCATAATCCACAACATGAGATGAGTCTGCTACGTACTTTTTCAACATGAAAACATGAAAAACATTGTGAACTGCAGAAAGAGATGGGGGCAAGGCCAGTCGGTATGCTACAGAGCCAACCCGCTCCAAGATTTCAAATGGCCCGATGAAATGAGGGTTCAACTTACCCCTCTTGCCAAACCTCAACACTCCCTTTATAGGTGCCACTTTTAGAAACACCTTTCCACCTACCTCAAACTCCAGGTCCTTACGCCTAACGTCAGTGTAACTCTTCTGCCTGCTTTGAGCCGTCAACATTCGGGCCCTAATCTTCTGTATTGCCTTGTTCGTGGTTTGTACTAACTCAGGTCTTAGTAATTTTCGCTCACCAACCTCATCCCAGCATACGAGTAACCTACAACTCTTCCCATAAAGGACCTCAAACGGTGACATACTAAGGGTTACCTGATAACTCTTATTATCGGCAAACTCTATCAAATGCAGGTGAGAGTCCTAACTCCCTGCAAACTCTAGTGCACAAGCACGTAACATATCCTTCAGAGTCTGGTTCAAATGCTCATTTTGACCGTCAGTTTGTGGGTGAAAATCCGTACTAAAATCCAAACGTCTACCCAATGCTGCCTGAAGGCACTTCCAAAAGCTGGCGGTAAATCGAGGGTCCCTATCAGACACGATGGACACTGGTACCCCGTGCAATCTTACCACTTATTTCATATACAACTGGGCCCACCTACTCACTGATGATGTAGACTTCCCTGGAATAAAATGTACCAGCTTGGTAAGTGTATCCACTATAACCCAAATTACTGTAAAACCCTTCACCATTCGCGGCAAACATACAATGAAGTCCATCGAGACATGCTCCCACTTCCATTCCGGTACGCTCAAAGGTTGCAACAAACCTGCTGGCTTTTGTCTTGGGGCCTTTACCTGCTGACACACCAAGCACTTACTGACAAACTTTACTATCTCCACTTTCATGTTATTCCACCAGTAGCATGTTTTAGGTCCTGATACATTTTGGTACTGCTAAGATGTATTGAAAATGGGGAGTTATGAGCTTCCCATAACAGATCATTCTTGAGGTCACTATTTGCTGGTACACATGAACGTCTTCGAAAAGTAAGACCATTATCTGCTGACAAGGAGAACTCACCATCTATCTTGTCTTCACCTGCTACGCTACTTCAACTAATTAAGGATCACTGCGTTGAGCAACAATGATCCTCTGTCTTAAACTTGGTTGTACTGACAATTGTGCTAACTTCGCAGATACTTCGCCTACCACCACTGCTATCTCAGCCCGCTTAAAGTCCTTACATAAACGACTCTGTCTGGTGATAAGGGCTGTTGAATGGGCTACCTTCTTACTTAGAGCATCTGCCACTACATTTGCCTTTCCTTGGTGGTATAGAATCTCGCAATCATAATCCTTCACTAGCTCCAACCATCTACGCTGCCTCATGTTTAACTCCTTCTGAGTGAAGAAGTATTTTAAACTCTTATGGTCGGTGAAAATCTGTATCTTCTTACCATACAAGTAGTGCCTCTAGATTTTTAAAGCAAAAACAACAGCTGCCAACTCTAAATCATGTGTGGGATAATTCAGTTCATGGTTCTTTAACTGGCGGGAGGCATAAGCAACTACCTTACCTTGCTGCATCAACACGTACCCCAATCCTCTCTTGGAGGTGTCACTGTAAATAACAAAATCACCCGTTCCATCTAGTACGGTGAGAACTGGGGCCGTAACCAACCTTTCCTTGAGATCTTGGAAACTATCCTCACAAGCCTTACTCCAAATAAAGGAAGCTCTTTTTCTGGTCAACTGGGTCAGAGGGGTGGCTATACGGGAAAAGTCCTTCACAAAATGACGATAATATCCTGCCAACCCTAAGAGACTATGTACCTCTCCAACTGTGGTAGGACGAGACCAACTCGTGACTGCGTCGATCTTTGCAGGATTAACAAATACACCTTCCTTGGACATACATGCCCTAGAAAGAACACCTGCTTTAACTAGAACTCGCACTTGGAAAACTTAGCATATAACTGTTACGCCCTCAAGGTCTCTAGAACCTTTCGCAAATGTTCCTCGTGCTCCACCTCTGTCTTGGAGTAAATCAAAATGTCATCTATGAAGACTATCACGAAAGTGTCAAGAAATTCCTTAAATACCCTATTCATAAGGTCCATGAATACTGCAAGAGCGTTCGTCAACCCAAATGACATCACGACGAACTCATAATGCCCATACCTCGAATGAAAAGCTGTCTTGGGAATATCACTGTCCTTTATCCTCAATTGATGATACCCCCGACCGAAGATCAATCTTAGAAAACACTGTAGCTCCCTGCAACTGGTCAAACAAGTCATCAATCCTGGGAAGCGGATACTTGTTTTTGATAGTCACCTTGTTTAGTTCCCTGTAGTCAATGCAGAGCCGTAATGACCCATCTTTCTTTTTCACAAACAGAATCGGCGCACCCTAAGGGGACACACTAGGGCATATGAAACCCTTATCCAACAACTCTTGCAACTGAAATTTGAGTTCCTTTAGTTCTGTTGGGGCCATTATGTACGGAGCTTTCGAGATAGGAGTTGTGCCTGGCTCCAACTTGATAGCAAAGTCTATGACCCGATGCGGCAGCAAACCTAGAAGTTCTTCTGGAAAGACATCCGGGTAGTCACGTACTACTGGCTCTGAAGTCAAGGAGACCTCAGGCTCTCTAGTGTCGATGACACTAGCTAAGATACTCTAGGTACCCTGGTTAAGCAACCTCTGGGCTTTCATGGCAGAAATCACTTTGGGCAGGACCATGGTCCCCGCCCCTTTAAATTTAAAGCTGGCTCTTATGGGAGGGTTAAAGATCACTTCCTTGCGAGAGCAGTCTATACTGCATGGTTAGCAGCTAGCCAATCCATTCCTAAAATCACATCAAAATCCCGCATGTCCAAGACTACTAAAGTCACATCCAGGGTATGACTCGCTACTTCAATCTAACATGCTTTTATCTTCTCCTTTGCTAACATAATTTCTCTAGACGGAGTGGAAACCGACAACACAATGTGTAAAGGCTCTAGTTCTAACATGGCATGTTTAACAAACAATGATGATATAAACGAATGGGACGAACCCGAATCAAACAATACTAGCACAAGATGCCCCAAGATTGGGAGCGTACCTGTCACAACAGTGCCTGTTTTCTTGGCCTCCTACCGGGTGGTAAAGTAAACACAACCTTGCTGATGTTGGGGCCTACCCGAACTCTTCTGATCACGGCCTACAAACTGACTCCCAAAATCGAACGTGCCTCTAGCAGGACATCTATCTATCCAGTGCCCCTCCTACTTGCAATAAAAACAAGCTCCGGTGCCTGCCAAACATCAACCCCAGTGATGTTTTCCACATGAGCTACACACTGGTCGCATCCTCTCCACCGTACCCGTCTTGGCAGCTTGATGCCTAAAATGACGAAGCGATCTGTCTGAACCTTGAACCTTCTGATGGGGGTGAGGCTTGAAAGCCTTCTGATCTGCCTTCCTCTTTTGACCTGAGGAAGGTCCCGCCCCGAATACTCGTGAAAACTCATCTCTTGACTGTGGGTCCACCTCGGCTGCCAAACGAAGTGCCTCAGCATGAATGGTTGGTTTGAATGCTCGCACGATACCTCGTATACTGTCTTTTAGGCCTTGAACGAACCTTTCTTCCCTCATGGCTTCTGTGACGACCAACTCGGGGGCAAAACGGGATAAGGTGTCAAACTTCTAGTCATACTTCTCCACTGACCTGTGTCCCTGCCTCAGCTCTAAGAACTCCCTCTGCTTATTGTACTTCAGGTTGGCAGAGAAGTACTTCGCGTAAAAGCGCTCCTTAAATTGCTCCCAAGTCACTGGATCCCCTCCTACACCCAACATCCTTTCTGCCGACTGCCACCAAATCTGAGCCTTGTCGGTAAGCATAAAAATGGCACACTGCACCTTCTGGTCTTCTGGGCATTTCATATAACGAAAAATCGTTTCAATCGAGGATATCCATAATTCTGCGTTGGTAAGGTCCTTTAGTGACCCATTGAAGGTGCTGGGGTTATACTTCCTAAAATCTCGCAAATGCTTGGCCTCCACCGAAAGGCCTGACATGCTTTGGTTCTGGATCATGTTCTGAGTCTGGACTTGCGGCACCTGATCCCCAATAGTACCATTCTGGCTAACGGCTGGAAGGCGAACGACGACGGCTGGAAGGTGCTGGCGGCTAGGGCTAGAAGGAAAAGAAGAAGAAGAAGGGAAGGAAAAAGGGTTGCGTGCGTGTGGGTTGAGGAGAAAGAGAGAGAAAAGTAAATTAATTTTCTTTTCTTTTCTTTTTTCCTTTTTTTTTTCATTCCTTTAACCCTTTCCATAAATATATATAACCAAATTAAACTCTTCCTTTTCCCTTAAAAAAACAAATTCCTTAATTATCTCTCAAAAAATATATATACTTATATATACATTTTCCTTTTCTTTTAAAAAAAAATCTAATATACACATTTAATTATCTCCATAGATAACCAAATCTCTCAATATATAAGCCAGAATAAAACTCAATTAATTCCAAATAATTAAATCATATTTTAGCTTAACCCAAAAACATAAATCTCATATAATTTATCCAAGTAGCCAATAGAAAAAAAACTTAATTTAAAAATAAAAATCAAGATGTTACAATATATTTAAATATGATTTAAATATATGAAGATGATTATTGTGTAAAAAATTAATTTATGAAATTAATTTTAGAAAAATTATTTTTCAATTATTTAAAATAAAAATTGAATTTTGAAATCAAGATTTTGGTTTTAAAAGAAAAATGGGAAAAATCGGTTTGCATGGACAAAATGAAAAATCTTGATTTTCCAATATCATCTTCTTCATGCTCACACAAAGTCCACTTCTTCTTCTTTATTAATACTCTAAGCATGAGTTGCAAGCCATGCATATCTCTTCTTTGCATGTTCATCTACAATAAATAAAGAAGATTGGGGTGAATTGAAGACATACATAATACATAAATTTTGAGAGAAAATTTCAGTGGGAATAAAGGGTTCTTCGAAGTGAGCTGCTGTGAGTATTTCTCTGTTTTTCATTACTTTAAGCTGTTCTTGAGTCCCACAACTCGGTCTAAGGCTGCAAGAAGATGGGGGAAGATCTTGAGGTGGTTCAAGGTGATCTTTGGTGAAGACTACTGCTGATTGATCAAGTTCTTGAAGAGTTCTTCAAAGGTATGTCATAAAATCCTCTTATTTAGATGAGCATGCTTTAGTTTATGCCAAAATTAGTGAATTTGAATGCTTATGGATCCTTGATACTTCCGCTGCAAGTTTTCTAATTCTAACAGTTTTTTTATTAAGACAAGAAACATGCTAAAAGTCAAAGACAAATGATAGTTTAACCAAATTTAGAACAATCTTGCTTCTAATCCAAGTTAGATGTTCATTACAATTTTTATCATTGAATTCTACAAATTTAATTCATAATCGAATTAAGCTTGCAACTACTTACTTAATAGATTAAACTAGTCTCTACAAAGGCAGACAACTAGCAATAACCTAGTCAAAAAAGCGTCATAATCAACGATTAAGGTAGGATCCACCTGTATGTCTCCACATACATGCTTAAGTTACAACGACAACCAGGGATCTTAGTTTATTGGTTTGTAGTAAAGCAAATAAAACATCTCATGTTTCATAGACAATAGTGAAGAAAATATCATATATTATTACATCACAAACGTTTGTTCAATACAATGTTTATAAACTACAGGACCCAACGAAAGTTTAGGGCATCAACCCCAACAGCCCTAACCCTAATCAATCTACATGCTTATCCATCAATGTATACTTCTTCATAGAGTTTTGTCTCCACAATCCCAACATTCTCCCACTTGTAGTCAAAATAACAATCTTAGCTCCCACTGCAACAAAACTCATCATTGTCAAACTCCAAGACTAAGCTCTCACTACAACTGTTATCTCTAATCTTCTTGGCAAAGTCCAAGATTCAACATAAAACCTATAAAATCAACAAAGTAACAAAACAAGAGACAATCAAACAAATAATTGTAGCACATCTGTTCTTGGGTTGAGGTATGGGCAAGCTACATGAATGGTTTGACTCCCGATGCACTTATTTGCTTCTATGACTTCATCAATTCATTCAATTCTCAAGCTTCTCAATTGCTTATGAATTGATGGACCAACCCTCCAACTATCTTCACAATGGTATGATATTGTCCATTTTGGGTATAAATCCTCATGGTTTTGCTTTTGAAACCACCCCAAAGATCTCATTCCAATGGAGATTATTGTCCTCACTTATATACCCATGATGGAAAAAGTTATCATTTTCACGTATAATAAATTTATAAATATGCTAACCAATTTTGTCCTATATTACAATTATTTAAATTATTTTACAGATTTGTATTCCAAATAATTTTGAAAAAAATAAATCCAACAGTTGTTGGTTGTAATTTCATTAAAAAAAATTCTAACGATCAAAGTAATTAGAATGGATAAACAATGTCAAGTTAGCATAAGTAATTGAATAGTTTATCTATCTGATTTGTTATTGTATTCTAAATATAACTTTAAGTGGGTGGAGGACTATTACAGTCTACTCCATTTTTGGACCCCAATTATAATAGTTGGCATTTTCAACTAGGGCAGTTATAAATATAGTAATCAAATTTAAGGTATTTGTAAATATAGTACAATGTAAAAGAATTTACAGATATAACAAAATTTAAATTTTGTTTTTGAAGTCTATCAATGATAGACCATATTGCTAGTAGGGAACTATCAGTAGTAGACCACATCATTGATAAGAATCTATCATCGATAGAGTCTATCACTAATAGATTTTACTATATTTGCAATTTTAAAAAATGTTGTTATACACTTGATTATTATTCCTGAAAATACTATCCAATATAATTTTCCTTCCAAACTATTAAATCTACAATTAACTATAACACTACTATTTTAAATTATTTTTTATTATTGTATTTACTATTTTCTATCTACCCTCACTCTCTTTGTTTTAATGTTTACTACTTCCTACTCAGACTAAACTAGTTGACACCCCAATCACAAAATATCATAACCTGCAATTATAGAAATTACTCATTATAATAACCAATTCAACACTCCAAACACTCCCGAATTTCTAAAACCGCGATAATGTTAAAAGAATTCTATACATTATCGTGTAGTGGAATTGAGAAGAAAATATAGAAAGACAACCTTCAATATCTATTACATTTGATGATTATCTTAATTATTTGAAAATTTTCAAATCTCATTTTTCTTAAAGTAAAAGACAACATTAATTAATCTAGAAATTTCTTGAAATAACAACCTAAATAACTTAAGTGTGTAAAATATTAGATTTCTCTAAATTTATATGGAAGAATGTAAATAAATATCTCAAATGAAATACTCTAAAACGTAAGCTTCAAGAACTTCTAGATAATCCTTACGAACATATATACTCATTAAAATATCTAAGATCTCCAAAAAGAAACTAGAATAATCTATTTACTGGGATTCCAAAAATCATCTCATACACACACAAGAGTTGTATCCTATTTGTGAAAATAAAATAGTTAGAGAAAGTCAGATAAAGTAAGAAAAAATCGTAGATGATAAAAACTCTACTCTTAAGAGTGTCCATATTTGTCTTTCCTTACTAAAAGTCTCTTTCTTGAGCTATCTGTATTTCTTTTGCGTCAGCTTGGCAGACCATGGACAAACAAACTTGGAGTACAAATTTTGAAACAAGTTTCTTAAACTTTGTCCCACATAGCTAGCATGCGGTCCAAACACACACTAGAATTCAAACGTCTTTCAAGTATTTTAATAGTAAACTAACCAAATCAAAGACAAGAGAGTAAATGAAGCATAGAGTTACGAGGTTTACACATTGCCACCAAAGCTTTGGCTTTAGGCATAGTGATTCCACTTCCTTCAGACAAGTCTATTTGTTGTTCATCAACCTTCTCCCACTCAAAGCACTGAATCAAAGTGGCCAATGTCAATCCCACGACTCGTTGGGCGAGTGCAGCCCCTGGACAAGCTCTCCTTCCCATTCCAAAAGGTATCCATTTGTAGGATTCAACACCTTCCCAATTTAGAAACCTCTCTGGTCGGAAGCTGTTGGGATCTTCCCACACTTTTGGGTCCCTATGAATGGCCCATGCATTCACCAACAACATTGTTCCTTTGGGAACCTCAAATCCTTCAATTCTACAATCTTCAGAGGATTCATGTGGAACCAACAATGGAGCCGCTGGAAACAGTCGAAGAGTCTCGTAGATTATTGCTTCCATATATCTGAGGTTACTCACATCGGCTTCCTCCACCATCCGATTCTCCCCAACGCAATCTCTTATCTCAATCCAAGCCTTCTTCATCACCGTTGGATGATTCAAAAGTAGCGACATCGTCCATTCTATTGTTCCTGATGTTGTATCTGTACCTGCAGCCAACATCGTCTGTGCACATATCATTAACTTAATGTTGAAAATATTTTTTAATCACATCTAACAATTTAGCATCCAAACTTTAGTCCATAATAATTTAATATACCAATGAATCATTAGAGAATTTTTATTATTATATATGACAACTTAGTTATTGTTGTCCTTAAATCACATTTGTACGACAAAATTATTATATTATTTTGAAACTAAATCTTTTACAAGGCTGAATTAATATTACCTTTAATTTTAACCATGTAAACTTCTTTGAAAAGGATTCAGCATTGTTTTTAGTTCACAAACTTATCACTTTAAAATATGAAATAAAAGATGGGATTTTGTCCATGTGGTGGTTTACGAGATAGTAACTTACCACGTATAAAATTTGTAAATATTCTTGGAAAAGACAAGTGGATAGAAACCCTGTTTGCAGTTTCTGCCGCATCGCAAGGTGTTGAATATCAATCACTTTCTAAGAGTGACATCACAATTTATATCTTACAAGACAATATCAATAAATCCATGTGTTTTAGACACCCGATGTTGATGATATCAACAATAGGCCATATGTACGAGTACTATTTGAATTACCTGTTTTTTAGGCATATTTGAATTATCTTGATGCATATCACTTTAGTTACAAATATATATTAAAACAAAGTAAGAGGAGTGATCCACATAATAAA
The DNA here is from genome assembly GCF_027475165.1 of Benincasa hispida. Lineage (NCBI taxonomy): Eukaryota > Viridiplantae > Streptophyta > Magnoliopsida > Cucurbitales > Cucurbitaceae > Benincasa > Benincasa hispida. Next base: position 90,612,682 of record NC_143486.1, on the reverse strand, counting down.
TTATAATGGAATAGTTAAATAATAAATATAAAGTTGGAGTTTTACTACCACAATATCTACTCTAATTAAGCTGAGAATTATACCCACTTTTTACATATTTCTTAAAAAAAAAAAAAAAAAAAAATACATCCATCAAACTATCCAATCATAATTTACCATATAAAAAATTCTTCCTACATTTTAAATCCTTTTAAATTATAGTAAGATGCATAAAGATGAATATATCTTGAGATGTACCCAATATAAGAATGAAAAGCGATAAATTGAGATGGTACAAAAGAAAAATACTTAACTACAACTCCTATAACATCTATTTTTGTACATGGCATCAAAGCGATAAATTGAGATGGTATAAAAGAAAAATATTCAAGTGTAACTCAAATAACATCTATATTTATACATGGTATCAAATTATCTAATCAAAATTTGTTATGTAAAAAATTTATTTTTCAATATATATGATGTTAGTAATGAATGCATTCCAATATTACCTTTGAAAATTTATAATACCAAAAAGTGTAATTTTAAAATGTAACATAATATTCCATCAACCGAAAAACTAGATTATGGTATTATTCTCCTCTCTTCTGCGCATAATTTTTTTTTTTAAATTATTCTTTTATGAAAAAATTTACGTTAACTGCATGGATTGCACCTGCATCATTTTTATTACTTTTTTAAAAAATTTAATATATATTTTTGGGTGTGGGATGAAAGTGAGAGACAAAAAAAAGAAAAGAAAAAAGAGAGAACATTTAAGGATGCATACTGGTAAAGGAAAGAAAATGACATTATTATAGAAATTTAAACGCACAATCTTTTACTTAGACACTTGTTAAATCAAAGATTAACCCAAAATCGCTCAAGTGAAGAGTTAAAAGGTAATTAAGCATTTTATAGAGGAAGTTACCAGAACATGACCCTTGATAATATCATCGGAGTAATAATCAGGTTGGGATTCTTGCAAGGAGAGCAGAGTTTGAATCATAGATTTTCCATGTTTATCCTCCGGCCAACGTGAAGGTCTCCTTTCCCTCTGTTCATCAATGAGTTTTTGTAGGAAAACATCAGCTCTCCCACTCGCTTTCAACATCCTTTTATTTAGTCCTTGAAAATCAAACACTCTCAAAATGGTCAAAAAATCCGCTGGATTCGTCGCGCCACTCAATTCAAGAAGCTCCTTCGTAAGCTCCCTAAATTCTAACGCTTCCTCCACATCCACCACTTCTACACCAAAATACCGTTTCCCACTAACCATCCTCATCACAATATTGAAAGACAATTCCTTCAATTTCGATTTCATTTCCACCCCAACAAAATTATCCTCCCTACAAATTAATTTGTACAAATTCTTTATCCATAACTTCAGTTCTTGCACCCGGATGTTGAGATACGTGTTGAGGCGATGGTTGGAGAGTAGCTCCGTCGTGGCTATGCGGCGCATGTTGCGCCAGTGTTGGCCGTAGGGGGCAAATCCAACTGCGGTGTAGTTGTAGTTTATGTACTTCCCTGAAAGCAAGCGAGGGCGGTTGGCGAATACGATGTCGTTTTTGGTAAAGCACTCACGGACGGCAATGGGGGAGGAGACAACCACCACCGGACGGGAGCCGATTGAGAGGGATAGAATTGGATCGTATTTGTTGGAGAGATTGTGTAGCACTCGGTGCAAAGGATCTCTGAGGAGATGAAGGTGACCGATGACCGGAAGGGAAGGTGGGCTTGGTGGAAGTTTTTTGTGGTTTATTTTTCTAAGCTTGGAAAGAAGGATGAAGGTGAAGAGAAAGAGAGAGATGAGGAAAGGAAAGAACCAAGTAATTGTGTGAGGTTCCATGGATGGATATGTTTATGTGAAACAAATCCAAATCGCCTTCGTTTCATGCTTTTATACAACAAAACGGTGGGGAGACACGGATGAATTTGTTTGTGTTGGACACGGCAGGCATCTGACGGTGAAACGGGACAGTAGCGAATGGTTAGGAAATGGTGGTCAGACAAAGAATGGAACCTACAAAACGTCGCGAATCTCGTTCTCTTTAAGACGTTTCGCGGCTCTGCTCAAGTGTACAAGCAGGTCAACGAATTTTCCACCCAGTATAAAACAACCCAAAAAAGTCTTGATTGAAAATGCACCATTACCGATCGAAAACTTACACCTTCAAACTGATTTGTTAAAAAAAAAAAAACGAAAAAAATAACAAAATGGAAGGGATTGAGGGAGATTTCATTGTGAAGAGTGGAGGTCGATGGTGGAAGATCAACTTTACTTAATTAAGAAATTTTTTTTATAATTAAACTAATAATAATAATAATAATAATAATAATAATAATAATAATAATAATAATAATAAAACGATAATTTTTATTAAAAGACACACACTCGCCTTGCCACCTTCGGACAACAGCGTGTGGGATTTTCACCGTACCCACATTGGTCTATCTTCTCATTATCTCTAAAACATGGGTACCCCTTGGGGCCAAACCCAAGGTTCAATATGGGAGTATAAAAAGGAGAATGCATTTCCCAACTTAACTAATGTGGGATTCTCAAATGCCAATTTTCTTAACTCAATTTTCACCAACAATCCCCCACTTGAAAATTTAAAAACATAAGAAAAATATTTTCCATCGAACAATTTCAGTCTATACAACACTGTGCATAAGCAAATGTGTCTTATGACTTGAACCTTTACGTAGTGTAGATGATTCAAAATATATTAAAGTAACCTTTGGTTTTGAACTCTATCTCTAACAACATCTCACAAACAGTGTCATTAGGGTGTAGTTCGAAAGCCCATGCTTTAAGGCCTAACACGTGTATCTCGATTTAGTGAATGCTCTAGAGAGTTTTCCTAAAGAAACTCCATAGGAAGTGACCCCTACTTCCACATTCACGTAGATGAGTCTATCAAGAATACTCCTGTAGCTAGGTACCTCACTTGACATCAAGTATAGATCTCATTAAGAACTAAATTCAACTTCTCTTACACTTCAGGATATCATGCTCAGACTTTAAATCATAAGAATGAAACTCTATGTTTGTTTTAGCATTATTCAATATATATCACTTGTGATCAGTTATTACCCGTTGAGCCTATTTCTTGGGATCTCCAATCTACAGGTTGGGTTTTCCTAACAGTGATTCATTTTTCTATAGGCATGAGTCTCATCCTTTTTGAGGTTCTAAAAACCTTCTCTCTGACCAATCCTTTCATTAAAGGATTTGCCAAAATTTCATCTGTCTGTATATGATCCACTCTAACTGCACCAATAGTGAGAAAATCTCTAATGGTACTGTGCTTACAACATACTTGTCGTCTATTTCCATTATAATAACGGTTCTGAACTTTTGCGATTGCTGCAGTACTATCACAATGGATCAATATGGCTAGTATCGACTTTTCCCATAGAGAAATCTTTAATAGTAGACTTCTAAGCTACCCTGCTTCTTCACTAGCTATCGCTAATGTTATCATTTCTGACTCCATCATAGATTGAGCTAAAATAGTCCGTTTCTTGGACTTTCAAGAGATAGCTCCGGCTGCTATATTACCGCTTGTAGTCTTTGAATCATCCGAGAGGGAGTTCCAGTCAGCATCATTAAACCCTTCCAGGACAGTGGGAAACTTCTGATAATGTAATCCTAGGTTTTGGGTTTTCTTCAATTACCTCATAACCCTTTCTATAATATTCCAATGCTCTTTACTAGGTTTGCTTATAAACCTACAAAGTAATCCTACAACATAAGCTATTTCAGACCTAGTGCAGTGTAATGCATTAATTGTACTATGATGCAAGTCCATGCCATAAACTTGATGACATAGATTTTATGCAATGATATGTGATACTACTTCTAGATATGCGTTATTAATGAATATTCTTGTAGTATGCTGTTCGTTGTCACAAGTTTCCTTGCGTTGAAACCAAGTATAATTTTACCGCAAGTCTCTCAGTATGATCCGAGGTCGAACACATGGACTATTTGAAGTTATTACGTTATGTTTGTGATATATGCGACCAGGGTTTTTTAAATTAATAAAGGGTTTTGTGTACAAGTAATTAAACATGTGATAAAGTAAAGTAAGAGGTAAAGATGCGATAATAAGGTAAATTGTGATAAAATAAACCTAATCTATGATGATACAAAATACAGGTTTCATGATAAAAGATACCAAGGTCAAGGCTAGCTGTGAAGATTATACAAAGATCGTGTAATGCGGTGGCAAGTCTTATGTGCGAAGCAGAAAAAGAAAAGATAACTAACATAAACAGCACAAGTTCCTTAATTGCGTTAAAGACATAAGTACTGTTCCGCTTTTCCCTTGGCATACACCTCTTGGTGATCGACCGCGTTCCCACATTTCTGTGGTGAAATAGGGACGAGTGTAATGAACGCAAGGTTGCTTCCACCTCTAGAAGTACTACTCGCTTTAGTTAACGCATTCTTCTAACCTTCTCTCGACAGATCAGACTAACATCTTCAGTTCTGCTTAAAGATGCTTTTCTAGTTTTTTAAAAATAGAATGTTTATCTCTTCTTTGTCCAAACAACTTGATATGTCAATATGCGGTGGTCAAACTTTGCATCATTTATTAGAGACTGTTGGTCATGGTTACACTCTTCGTTTTGGCTTGTTCCCACGGGTGTCATGTGAATATCCAACTACGGTTGTGTGCCAATTTCAACTTTAACTCATGATATTCAGAGGAATTGTTTCTTGCATTCTTTTATTATTATTATTATTATTATTTTGCATTTTTTTCCACTTATCATATTCATACTGCGTTGTTCTTGGAAACCCACCTTCGTTTTGGCTTGCTCCTACGGGTGTCATACGAACATCCAACTATGAGCAGGTTCTTTTCACAACTAAACTCTTATCGGGTTGGGATTATTTTTGAGATTTTCCCTTGCGTTGACATTGGAGTTTTGTAAAAAAAAAAAAAAAAAAATATCAATATTTTTTTTAAAACGCATTTATTGAAAATCATATTCTTGATCTTATCCGCTCAGACCTTCCCCACCCCCAAATTTAAAAATGAGCAAGATCCCCATTGTGTTGTTTGGATAGACTAAACAAACACTTAGAATAAAAATTTCAAAAAGAAGGTTTGAGTAGCACTTTGAAAGATAAAAGGTAAAGTACTGCTAAACTAAGAATTAACTAAGTGTTAGTCAGAATTTACAAAGTATGGGAAATGTTTCTAAGTATAAACATATTATACATCATGGTAGCGCAATGAATAACGCAAAAGTAAAAGATCAGAACATCGCAAATATTGTCAAAGGATGATAAAGAAAAAGGCACAGGCAAAAAGGAGTGAATATGTACTCATTTATATTGAATATTAAAAAAGTATACAAATAACTAAAAGTTAGCGCAATACAAAATTGTTGCCTGTACAAAGAATCAAAGAATTCAATTAAATAATGAATTGAATAAAAGTATAAAATGTCCACATAAAAAAAAAGAATGTAAGGATTATTGCTGAGGAGCCGGAGGGTCTGAAGGAGGGTTTCGCGGTGATACAAAAGAAGTCTCTTCAAAAAGCAAGTGTTGCCTGAGATGCGGGGGCACCAATGGACCATGAAGGTATGCTGTGAGAAAATTAAAGTATTCATGGTTGCGCTTCGCAAGTTATCTTTGGTGGCGGTTGATTCTATGAGTGTTGCGATGTATGTTGATCAGCACCTCCCTTGATATGGCAACACTACGCTGAATACTATCAACTTGCTCCATGACTGCATCAAACCGCTGGTCGAAGTAGGCTTGTTGTTGATTGAAGAGTTGTTGTGGTTGGAAGAGAAGTTGTTGTTGTTGGGTCAGAAGTGACCGCATTTCTGCTAACTCAGCAGCCAGGGAGGTTATGGAGGGTTTTACCTGCGATGTCTCGCCAGCATCGTTTTGGGGTTGGGCAGAGGTGCCTTCGCCCAAATCGTATGGGTCATCAACTTGCGGCGGTGGAATGGAAGATTGCAATGATGAGGCTAAGGGTGAAGTTAGGACCGCTGGGTGAACAGTTGGAGAATTGGGAACGAGGAGAAGATTGGTAAAGTGTTCATGGAGTGGAGAAGAAGGTTGTGCGGGTGGGCTTGGAGGGCTTGGAGGGCGAATTACCAAGGGCAAAAGGGTCAAAAGGTTCTGGATCATGCATTGTTGACTCTTGGACCTTTTCTTTTCCCTTGTCTTCTCTGCGTGGTCTCTTAAGCTTTGGTTCCTGCGGTGCATTGAGGTCGATTACGGGCCTCTTTAAGGGTAGCTCAGGGCAATGTGGGGATTCTTTGAGGAGTAACCTCAAGATCTTTATGTTGATGAGGTCGTGGACTTCAGGCATAGGCTCTTCATCAACGCCTACGCCCATTGACAAACAAAGACTTGAAACAGTCCACAGAAAGAAGTACTGTCCTCAAATATGCCCCACTAGTGCTCTGAGCTGTCTTGCTTTCAGTCGCCCTACGTCAATCGGTATGCCGTGCGCGATGCAATATGTGGCCATGAATCGATCTGTTGATACATCCTTGTCATGTGTGGTTGGGATCAGTCGCTTCATGACCAAGTAGACCAAAAGCCTTCCCTCCGGAAGCAAAGATTTGGATGCTAGTGTGCGGATGCCCTTGAATGAAACCAACCACTTTGTGCCCGGTTGCATTAATACTTGCAACGTGTCCTCCATCTGCTACTCAGTGCGATCATCAATAATTTTGTTCCCTAGTACATCTGGATTATCCTTCATTTGGTATATCTCATTGATGTCCCTTGCGCTGAAGGACACCGTTTCTCCTTTTAAAGTCACCGCATCCCTGGTTCCGTGTAGACGCCCTCTGTAGAAATCTCTCACTACCTACGACACAATAATGGCTGGGCATTAGCAAAATGTGTCCCAACCATGTTCCACAATCACACTTGTGATGAGGTTAAGTAGTGGCGTTGGCACAGGATAGAAGCCCATCTCTATCAGCATGTCATCATTCTCTTTTCTCTTCGATGGACGCTTCCTTGCCAACGCGGGCTCACTACTTTCTGCGATTGCTTTGCCCTTTTCTTTTTCCAATGCAAAGCGGGCTGCTTGCCTTTGCTTCTTCTCCCGCTCTTTCAGTTGTTTCTTCTTCTCGCATTTCGCGAGTTCTTTACCCTTCTTCTTTTGTAAGCATCACCTATTAGCTTCGCGCTTCTTCTCCTTATCTTCTTCCAATCTTCTCTCCTCTTCTTCCTTCTTCTTTTTCTCTTCATCTTCTTCTTCTCTTTCTTCTCTCTCGAACTCTTCTACAAACTGCTCGGAGGCCAGCAAAGACATTGTTCCTCCTCGCGCTACCTTATCGCTTCAAGCCTTGCGATCTTATTATTACTGTGCATTTCCTCATCTTGCAGTCTTCTTCTACGATTTCCTTCTGCCATGATGAGTTTTGCGCACTCCATTTTTATCTATTTCTCCTCCTCTTCTTTTCTTCTTCTTTCCTATTCTTCTAATCCGATGGTTAATCTTTGAGGGTCAACAGTAGACCCTTGCAGTGCATTCTCCCTGCGACACCGCATCAGGAGGGTATCTTCTCCTTCTTTGCTTTCCTCCGTTGCAACCATTTGCGTTGTTTCAGGTTGCGTTGGCTCCATCAATTGCGCTGTTTCCCTCCTATCCTCCCTTACAGAGGTTGATTCTCCATCCTTTTCTGGGCTCGCAGCCCTCTGCTCCTTTTCTTCCTTCTTTCTTAGGAGCCTTTCTTCACGCCGGTGCATTCTTCTTTCTTCCTTCTATTTCTTCTTCCTCTCCTTCTTCTCTTCCTCATCTTCGTCATCATCCTTCTTTTCTTTATTCTTTTTCTCTTTGCGATGATGAGAAGACTCATCCTCTCCAGCCTTTCTCCCTTTGCTTTTCTTCTTCTTCTTTTCCTCTTCAACTACTTCTGGTTACGTCTCCATTGCAACGTCATCCATTGCAACTTCAGCCATCGCAATTTCCTCCATCGCAACCTTCTCCACCGCAACTTTGGAGGTTCCGTCATAGGTTTCTACGTTGGCTGTTAACTCAGGAGTCTCTAAGGCCAAAGTGCCTCTTTCGATCTCTTCTTCATTCACCACTGCCTCCGGCACCACCACCTCTTCATTCACCACCACCGCCACCCCCTCCGTAGACAGTGGTTGGTTTACAACCCCTGCCTCAGGCAATCTCCCTCCTTGCTTCATATTGCTCAAAATATTACCAAACACCTCCGTATCATCGCGTCTCTTCTTCTCACTATCAGTTGAGACGGCAGGAGTTGGAACTGGTGTGCTCTCAGTGCTTCGCCCCCTCTTGAACTGAGGAGGTCTGACGGTTAAGGGGTTTCTTCGGTTTCTACCGGCGATTCTCGGGACGGTGTGGGGTTGGCCAGCAAGTCTGCGACTGGTAGCAAGGAATGCTGCCTTTCGTATGGCGATTTGGTCAGAGGAAAGGGTTGATGGTGAAACAGAGTGTTGGAAAGCTTGGCCGTGGATGATAAGCTTGGGAGGACTGGAAAATCGTTGGGTTTCTAGGAAGAAGAAAGCTTCGTATGCTGGGCGCTAGGGTTTTCAGTTTGCAAAATAAGGTAAAAGATTCACAGACGGGGAGAGGTTCCTATTTATAAGTTGGGCCGTAGTAGCCCAACGCGGTTTTTATGGTGACAGGTCTCGAGACACTCAAAAGGCCCATCGTTCGATCTTCCCTCATTTATGAAATTTCAGAAAAACGTCCTTTAATCTGTAGAATCATCATTGCTTTGGGATACGAAACGATTGGACTCCTCAAATGACAAAAAGAATTTTCTTTAATGTTTTATTCGAATGGACGCAAGGTAAAGATTAACGCAATGTGTTCACCAACGGAACTGCATCTTCGCAGAGGACGGGCAACAGCGCATGCATCCCCACAACACACCCCTTAACTAAACACGTTTCTTGAGGATCGGGCACACGATATTGCTACCAGCACAACACTACCTCAACATAGTACATTTAACCAAGGACGGGCAAAGGACATATATGCGTGCAACATATCCCTCGGTTTCAACGCATTTGAGTTAGATGAACGCAATGCGTATCTTACTTGGTTCAAGATGCGTCCATCATCGCCTTGCATACTAGATGTTGATTTTTTCATTTCATTTTATTTATTTTATTTTTCATCAACATAAATTGCTTTGACTTGCGGCAATAAATTTCCCTTTATTTCTCAATCATTCACCAATTAAGGACTAACACATTAATTACAAAAAAGGTTAAAAGAATTAAATAAGGTACAAAAATAAATGCAAGGGAAATAAATGAAGAATTAAATTCATAAAGTTCAAGAAACGAATTAAATGAAGAAGTAAAGACAAAATTCAGGAATTCAATAAGACATGAATTTAAAGAAAGCATTAACATAGATGTAGATATGGACCCGAAGATGCGTTTCTTTGAGTGAGCGCAATCCACATCCCTGCAGGTGGTCCAGGGTGCCTGCTCAATGTCCTAGGGACATTGCTCTTTTCCATTGGATCCCGGGGCTTCTGAGTTGCTGGGCAACGTTCCTGGTGCTCTATTTCTCAGCTCAGATGCCAGCTGGCCGACTTGGATCTCTAAGTTTCGAATTGAAGACATCTGCGCCTGCATTATTACGTCATTTTTGTCCATTTATTGTTTTAGCAGGGCCTCCAATGAGCTTCCAGAGGTGTTTGAAGATGAGGGTTGCTGGATATGCGATTGCCTTGCTTGCTCCTGGTTCGAGTTCTGGTGAAAAGGAGGATTTCTTTGACTGCCACTCTGATGGTTGATTGGCCCCCCTTGGTTAGGATTACCTCCCCACCCAAAGTTAGGATGGCTCCTTCAACCAGAATTATAGGTGTTGCTGAAGGGGTTGTTTTGGATGGTGCATACTTGTTGGAGATTCGATGGGCACATTTATGCTACATGAGCCCTTCCACAATTAACTCAACTTATTGTGGCCACTTGAGCCGGTGCAGCGGGTTGCGTTAATTTTTGGGAGATGGCTCCTTGATTGATTGCCATCGATTGAATGATGGAGGTCACCGCGGCCATCTGAGTGGGCAATGTGGTCATTGTCTCCGCAGGGACAATGGCAGTTTCATTCTTTCTTCGTTTGGTGCCTCATCCTCCATAGCCATCATCAATCCAGTAATCCATATTCCACGATATGCGACCAACGATGACTTTAGCCTTAGTATATGTTTTGTCCATAAAACCTCCTGTCGCGGAGGCGTCAGCAACAACTTGCGTCGATCTATTCAAGCCGTTATAAAAGGTCTTCATCAAAACGCAATCGAGTATCCCAATATGCGGGCAGTTTTTCACCAATCTTTTAAATCGCACCCAGGCGGTGCTCAGGGTCTCATTCTCCATTTGCTCAAAGTTCAAAACATCCTTTCGTCGCCTTGCGTTGATGGCCAGTGGGAAGAACTTCTTCATGAATCGCTCCACCAGTTGATCTCATGATGTGATCTCATTCGGCTCCAGTAAGTGAGCCCACCTCTTGGCTTCATCCCTCAAGGTGTAAGGGAAAAAAATACAATCTAATACTCTCTGGGGTTACGCCAGGTAGTGAGAAGTTGCCGCACATTTCGACAAAGCTGGTCAAGTGGGCATGCGGGTCTTCACCTTGCAGACCCCCAAATTGCCTTGCATTTTGGATCATTTATAGCATGATCGGCTTTATTTCGAACCTTGCGTTCTCCTCAACAATAGGCCTCGAAATCCCAGGCAAAAAATCGTACAGGTTGGGTGCCGCATAATTCCTCATGGGTACGTTGTGATCAGCAGCCAGGAACACAGGATCCTGCGCTGGCCTAACAGCCCCTTGATTTCCTACTAGAACCGCATTGTCATTATTATCTGCCATACTCGCTGCTTTATTTTGCCTTATCTGATTCTGGCATGCCCGTGCGCGAAAGATACACTCGATCTTAGGGTCAACTTTGAATTCTGATTCAGCACCAGTACTCATAAACTGTCAAGCTGCTCTCCGCGTTGAATAGCCAGTACAACGAGATCTGTCCTGCAAAACACCACAAACACACTCAAACAATAAACCGTTAATCAATCCCCGATGGTGCCATAAACTTATAACGCATTAATTGTACTATGATGCAAGTCCATGCCATAAACTTGATGACATAGATTTTATGCGATGATATGCGATACTACTTCTAGATATGCGTTATTAATGAATGTTCTTGTAGTATGTTGTGCGTTGTCATAAGTTTCCTTGCGTTGAAACCAAGTATAATTCCACCGCAAGTTTCTCGGTATGATCCGAGGTCGAACATAGGGAATGTTTGAGGTTATTGCGTTATGTTTGTGATATATGTGACCAGGGGTTTTTCAAATAAAGGGTTTTGTGTACAAGTAATTAAACATGCGATAAAGTAAAGTAAGCGGTATAGATGCGATAAGAAGGTAAATTACGATAAAATAAACCTAAACTATGATGATACAAAATACAGGTTTCATGATACAAAATACCGAGGTCAAGGCTGGCTGTGAAGATTATACAAAGATTGTGTAATGCAGTGGCAAGTCTTATGTGCAAAGTAGAAAGAGAAAAGATAACTAATATAAACAAAAGTTCCTTAATTGTGTTAAAGACATAAATACTGTTCCGCTTTTCCCTTGGCGTACACTTCTCGGTGATCGGCCGCGTTCCCACATTTCTGTGGTGAAACAGGGACGAACGTAATGAACACAAGATTGCTTCCATCTCTGGAAGTACTACTTGCTTTAGTTAATGCATTCTTCTAACCTTCTCTCGACAGATCAGAATAACATCTTAGTTTTGCTCTCACAGGTGAAGATGCCACCTAGCATGCCTTATCTAAACGCATTTATCTCTTTAGCACGGATTAATTTACTCGTTTAATTCATATTAATTACCAAGGGATGAAGAAAACTTCATGGAGAAAACGATTAATGGAAGAACGGAGATAGACAGAGAAGTGGAAATGGAAAGGATCGAGACATTCAATAAAACTATTTAGCGTCTGATACATGATTTTTGAATGAAGAGATTGAGAGAATGAAATATAGTTGATGAATAGAGTTAGAAATAAATACAAATAAGCACCAACGTCTTGGCGCTGATCTGGATGGAGATTTGCTTGCTGGCGTGAATGGATCGTGCGGAAGGATGAACTTACCTCTCAGGCTTGCTCAACCGGTAGCAGGGATCTAAGCACAGAGCTTCATGGCGGGGATTTGGCAGAATCGCAATGAGACTCACCTCTCAACCTTGTCTCTTCTCTTCCCAGATTTTTTCCGATCAGTACTCAGCTCAGCCTCTCTCTTAGTAATCTAGCATCAATTAGCCCTCGTATCAAGTATATCCATATAAAGTATTCTATGGGGGTATTTATAGGTGAAAAGCGTTGACTCTTGCTTGTGGGCCCCACTTATTGTTATGGAAATTTCGAAGATGGAGGAATAAATATTCCTTCTGTTATGCAATCAGACTGTCAAATATGCACAACGGTTAGTTGTACACGTATCACAATCCTCCACATTTTCGTCGCTCAGCTACATCTTTCGATCGGTTGCTCGCATGTGGTGTTGTTTTTATTACCACATGCGGTTGAAATTCAGCTCTAGATCGACTGTCGCATTGCGCCGTCATTGCGTTGATCGTCTCTTCATTGTGGGTTGGCGGTGCAATATGACAGAGATGCGTTGTTCAGTTTCTCGTTGAGCCTTGATCGCAAATGGTGACTTGGTTTCCTGCAAAACAGAATAGAAATATCCTCTTCTACCATCTTGATGATGTTAGTGGGTGTAATTGCGATAATTTATATTTATTGTATTTCTGAGCTAATTTTCATACAATCGGTGCATATTCCTTCACTTTTGGCCGCAATATCTAAATAAGACAGCATAAATAACTTGTATTTCTACAAGTTATCATGCAGTCAGCAGCGTATCTAAGACTGCCTATGATGCTCGCATACTCATATTGATTAACACTATCACCAGTGTTCTTAAACAACTTAACACTAAAGTCATAAGGAGTACATGTTGGTTTACATTCAAAGTAATTATATTTCTTTAGAACTTTTTCTACATAATGAGATTGATCCAAAAAAATTCCCTTTTCAGACCTAATCACTTTTATGCCTAAGATTACACTCGCTTCTTCTAAGTCTTTCATGTCGAAGTTTGTACTCAATGTAGATTTCACATCGTTTATGACATGCAAGTTCGACCTAAAGATTAACAAATCATCTACATACAAACACAAGATAGTGCAAAGATTATTTTCAACCTTATGTAGACGCATTTATCACTTTCATTAACCTTGAAACCTTTAGATAGGATTAGGTTATCAAACTTTTCATGCCATTACTTAGGAGCTTGTTTCATACCATAGAGAGATTTATCTAGTTTACAAACCTCATTTTCTTGACCATGGACTACAAAGCCCTTAGGTTGTTTTATGTAAATCTCTTCTTCAAGTTCACTATTTAGGAAGATGGTCTTTACATCCATCTATTGTACTACGAGGTTATAAATGGCAGCGATAGAGAACAAGACACGGATCGAGGTAATTCTAGTGACAGGGGAGAAGGTGTCAAAGAAGTCTATGTTTTCTCTTTGTTTAAAGCCCTTTACTACTAACCTGGCTTTAAACTTGTCAATTGTTCCATTAGGTCTAAGTTTCTTCCTTAAGATCCATTTGCACCCTATTTTCTTGCAACCTGGGGGTAGATCTACTAAGTATCAAGTCCCATTTGACTCAAAGAGTCTATCTCATCATTTGCGGCTTCTTGCCTTAAGTTGGCATCTACTGGGGACAAGGCAGCTTTTAGATCTTTAGGATCTTCTTCTACATTATAAGTCTGGAAGTCATCCCCGAAATCCTTGGCAGTTCTAGCTCTTTTGCTTCTTCTAGGTGTTTGGTCAATTTCCTCTATAGAGGTAGCATTTCTAACTAGGGTTAGACTACTCGATCTCGAGCCCCCACTATTTCTCGATTTAAAAGGAAATCTATCCTCAAAGAAGTTGGTATCATTTGACTCAATGACAACTTGGTTTACTAGATCATAGAACCTATAGGCTTTATTATTTATGGCATGACTTATAAAAACACACTTATAGGCTCTACTAGCTAGCTTTCTTCTTTTAGGGTCTAGACTCCTTACGTAGGCTAGACAACCCCATATTCTAAAATATGATAGGTTTGGTTTTTTATTCTTGAGGATTTCGTAAGATGAAGTTGTATTTTTAGGTTTTTAGATTCTATTTAGGAAATAACACACGGTAAGGATGAATTCTATTGGGAATGTACTAGAACTCGCAGTTCATAAATTTTGTGTTAAACATTCTATTTATCAATAAAATATTATTGAGTATCTTATTCAATAAAGTTGTTAATTTTTATTCTATTATGAAAATCCAATAAACATATCCATGGCTATAGTATGAATACTTTAACTTTATGTGGTGACATAAACAGGATTAAGTTAATAGTATATAGCCTAAATGGTCTATAAGTATATGGATGGACTTGGGTATCTCATCCTGGTAACACTATTGGATGTGGTCCATTTTCTATAGGTAATACAAATGATGTGATCTACAGATCATTCATGTAGAGGCATGTGAGTGAGGGCATCATATGCAATGAGTTTGCATATAGACTGGACCACAAAATAGTCACTTTTCTTTATAACGATCGTTTAAGGTTAAAACTGACTATTTCATACTAAAATAATCTTGGATAACTCGATCTTAATCCTGAGCTAGCTATGAACTCCTATTTATTCGGGATTATCCTTTTATCTGCATAGGTGAGAGTAGTCCAACAACACTACTCAATAAGCCTTCCATTCTTGGGGATAAGACCGGATGGATAGTTGGGAACATAACCCTGCAAGATGGAATTCACTCCTACCCGTTTTAGGGTTAGCAGATAGGTTGTTCTCTTAAGTGTTGATTTCAGATCTTGAACAATCGAGGCCCCACCTTCTCATAATAGAGAGGGACAAGATTCATAAGTAGTATTATGAATTAAATTGTTCATTAGAGGGTCAGTGGGAACTTAAGGAACAAGATGTATTTATAGAGGTAAAACGGTAATTTTGACCCAGCTATAATTATGAACGACCTGTGAAGGATCGACATACTGATTATGGTTTACATGGACATAAATACAGTGAGGAAAGTGCAACTATCAAGTTATAGTGGTGGGCCTTGATAGTTAACGAATAGTAATTAATTCGATTAAAGAGTTTAACGAATTAATTACAGATCGTTGGAGCTGATGATCTGTAGGTCCATTAGGTCCCTCTACTAACTCTTAAATTGGAATAACAAATTGAGTATTGATGTATGAAATTAGGGTTATGAATTTGAAATGTTCAAATTCAATTTTAGGGTTTCCAATTGATTGTATATGATACAATTAAAAACGTTTAATTTAATTGAAATTAAATGAAATTGGAAAATCAATTAATATTTAAATTATGATTTAAATATGAAATTGAATTATATTGGTGAAATTGGTATTTTATTGATTCAATATTAAGATATTAAATTAATATTTTTTTAATTAAAAATAGTTTTATTTAAATTAATTTTATAAAACTAATTTTTAAAAAATAAAATAAAAATGATTTTTGAAATCATCTTTAAGTTAGTGGATTTTTCCAATTTTTGGGATAAATCCACTAACTACATTTTGATGGATTATCACCGAAATCCAACTGTAATATGTGATAATCACCAAGTAGGTGGTGCCCTCCATGCAACCTATTGATTTTGCATGATTTCTCTATATATATATATATAGAAGCTCCATGCAGAAAGATTATGAATGAATCTAAGTTTACTTGTTGAAGTGAAAATTCTGAAAACCCTACTCAACCCTCACTTGTCCATCGTCAATTCAGCTCGATTTAAGTGTTTCCACCACACATTCCTTCTTGAGCATAGTGGAGAAGATCTTGGTGGTGGTCTTCTTGAAGATTCAAACTCTATCTTGGTGGAATTCTGCTGAATTCGTACAAAAGATCTTCAAAGGTAATATATGTTTCAAACCCTCTTATGAATATCATATGAACAACATGTTTAAAACTCAAATTAAATGTAGTTTAAGTGCTTATTGATTCTGAATTCTTCCATTGCATGTTATAATACTCCTTTCAATTTCACCCAACCAATAAGACGTGGCTCCTAAAATAGCAATAGCAACTACTAGCTCAGATAAAGTTCTATTTTTCCTTTTGGCTTTTCCGTTCATTTCAGGAGAGTAAGGTATAGTTTTTTCATGTATTATTCCATGTGAGTTAAAGAACTCACTAAAGCTGTTTGAGTCGTCCTCAATTCCCCTATCACTTCGAAGTCTTTTAACCTTTATATTAAACTGATTCTCTACTTCAGATATAAACAATTTGAAGGCATCAAACACATCACTTTTGTTTTTTAGGAAATATCCAAAAGCAAAATCAGAGTAGTCATCAATAAAAGTAATAAAATATCTTTTATTGTTCCTAGTCAAGATGTCATCAAATTGAAATGAATTAAATCTAGAGACTCAGAAATCCTAAGTACAGATTTATGTGGAGTTTTAGTAATTTTAGCTTGACTACAATACTCGCATTTATCAAATTCCTTCATGGATAACTTAGGTATCATTTCCAGCCTAATCATGTCACTAATTAATTTCTTATTAACATGACACAATCTAGCCTGCCAAACATTCATAGAACACAACATATACATAGAAGATTTCATTTTATTAAGGTCTAAGTTTAATCTGAACATTCCCTTAGTTGCATACCCTTTCCCTACGACTATATTATTTTTTGTAAGGGTATATAATTCTGCCCTTATAGTTTGAGTAAATCTGGCCTTGTTAAGGAAATAGCTCGAGACCAAGTTCTTTCTTATATGAGTGTGCATGACGTCCTTCAACGTGAGGGTCTTCTCGGAGATAAACTTCAACTCCACCTCATTGGTTCCAACAACTTTCGTAGAGTGGTGATCCCCCAACAGAATATTCTTATCCATAGTTTCAGTATAAGTTTTAAAGAGACTAAGGTCGTGACAGACATGGCGCATAGCGCCAATATCTATCCCCCACCCTTCAGAACCACCGATCACATCTTTCTTTAAATATTTTTATTCTTTTTTGTGTGGGATAAAAATGAGATGCATAGAGATAAATAAGTCCAAAAAAATTAAAGTATTTGAGAACCACTCAAAATAGTTGTTGAAATACTTTTAAAGTGTATTTTAAACAATTTTTATCAAAATAGTTTATTTGAAAATGATTTTTTTTAGAAAATATTTTTTAAATAGTTAATCCAAACATGCCCTCAATATATAAATTGTAATATTGTGAAAAGAAAAATATGTGGGTGCATTATGGGATGTAGAAAAATTCTAGCCCTACGATGGTATAGGAAATTTTCCATATTACCATCATTCATTAGTTGCCACAAAAGTAAAATTTAAGAATTTTATGGTATCTACAAAAAAAAAAAAAAAATAATAATATTGATAACTGGTAGAAATACAAGTTATTAAAGCTCAAATTATAAAAACAATGGGAGAATGCGACGTTGAAATAGGCAATATTATGATTGAATGCGCCAAACTAAAAGAAATTGCAATCGCTAATGCTCATCGCATAAAAACAGTTAAATTGCGTCATTCTGTGCAGGTACAATGCGATGTCGTGTTTGAAATGCGATCCAAGGATACAATGCGATAGCACATTTGAGTTTGCAATCCAAGAAATACCTCAACAACGATCGCGTAAAGACCTTACATAAAGGCGACAACATAATAAAACATGATGAGATGTAAAGTTGATAACAGTCAATTCTGAAATACAATTGACGATCGTTAAAGACCATACCGTTGCAAATACATTGAACTTTCGGCAACTTTCAGACTGCGCAACAGAGTATGAAAATTAATGCTGCCCATCCATGCAATCATTAGTGAGAAGAACTGCTTCACCTTGAAATCTATAAATATCCAATGTTACCAAACCAGAAGAGAGGGCAAGGGGCGAGGCGTAGCCGAGGGAAAGGAATTCTTGAAAAGAAATTAATTTTCGGAGTGGTCGAGAGATTGCCGGAAACAACATGAAGGAGAGACACCCAACCCTTGTGAGAGCAAGATTTTATAAATCAGAAAAGAGTTGAAGTGATAAAAGCAGTGTAAAAAGCCACAGGAAGCAAGTCATCGCTTACCAGACTTGATACTTCTCACTCCATTTATTGTTTTGTACTCAACACTTTATTTGCAAAAATGGAAACTTCATTTCAATTTATGTTCAGTCTCTCCACACCATGCATGAGTAACTAAATTTGTGAATGGGTTGAGAAGTACTTAGCTGGCATGACTTAAGCTATGCACTTTATGCGATCATCTTGTCTTATGTATGCTTCATTCATCATTTGGAGTACTTGAGAGAGTAGTCTAAAGACAGAATCTAGGCTTGAGAGAGTCAGATTAGATCGCATAAGTAAGAGTAGAGACTTAGAAATAAGTTCTATCTGCTACATTCCATACACATCGCATGCATTTCAGAAATAGAAAATGTGGCATTATGCATTGAGAAATGTAGTGCTTAATATTTGTGTATAGCATGATCGCATGACTTGTATAAAATCTTAAGAAATGTTAGCTAAATTTCTTCTCAACCCCTTCATCGCATACTTGCTACAACACCACCTTTTCATCGCTCCACGTTTAATTCCATTGCATTAGAAAATCTAAATTAAATCACCATATACTTCTTTATCACCATGGCAATAGAATCAAAGAGTCCGTCACATATCTATTTAATAATCTCTGCGTTCGACCCTAGACTTACCAGGACCCTCAGAAGGCTTATACTTGGGCTTTGTTAGGAAAACTTGTATGATCATCGCATCCATACATCCCTACACCACATGATAAATCAACGCATCAAATATATTAATATATTCGTTTATGGAGAAATTTTGAAATCTAAACAATTACAAGTTGTGATGTGGCAAATCTATTTCTGACATATATATATATATATATATATATATATATATATATTTCCTTTATGATTGAAAAAGTGATGCATGGAGATGAGTGTAGTTTTAAGCTCCATTCAATTATTGTTCTCGTCAAAATGCCAACGGATTAAGATATGATACTTTCTTTAAAAAAAAATCATACTCCCATTTTCCACTATAAAAATGATAGATTATTGTTATATGAGCAATGAGGCTCTTTCTAATTCTATACTCCCCATTTTTATATACACAAAAGAAAATCTCATTTTTGTTTTTGAAAAGTACAAAATTATCATATGGTTGCATTTAATCCCATATTCTCCATTTTTATACCCACAAAGTAAAAAATTTAAAAAATCATTAAAAATAGAAAAACTACCCATGGCAGTTTCTTATTCAGCAGTTCCCTCGTATGCAGGGAAATAAATGCACCTAGGGAGCACTTAAATATTTTCTTAGTTATATTCTAGTTCAAAAAGTTGTAACAAAAGGATTTGAGCCTCTTGATTTTTTTGAAGACAACAAATATTTGTAACGAAAGGATTTGAGCCTCTTGATCTTTTGTCAATAATATAATTTTTTTTTCTTTGACAACAAATATTGTAATTTCTCTAAACGAGTTCCTAGAAAACAAAACTGAGTATAAATTCATAATTTTATGAATATAAGAAATGAAATAAAAGTATATCGGCAAGTTCTTCATTTTGTGCAAGAGTCTCTATTATCAACGGATATTTATTATTGATAGACTAAGAAAATGTGATATTTTGTTATATTTGAAAATATTTTTCAACAATTTGGTATTTAAAATATTATTTATTATTTTTTTTAATTAAAGAAATTTTATTAAAAGAATGTCCCGACTCCCAAGGGATACGGAGTAAAAACATCCCTTGTGGCTAAAATCAAAGGCCAAGAGGAGACATTTATGACGAAACCCTTTTTTTCACCCATGATTGAAAATATGTATCATATCTGGCCGAACTGTGATAACATAACTTAGATTGGTGTGTGAAGAGTAGTTTTTCACCCTAATAAATTAATTTTAATTGATCTGCATAAGGACATCCTAGTATTTTATGTTACGTAGACATCAAACTACTTCAAGTGGAGCGAGCTTTAATTATTGTTTGATGGTTACAAAATTGCTAACATAAAATACCAAATTTTCAGATTAAATACCTTATATATACTTTTTTTAGATCACTTTTGTTAGTGGTTCATCAAAACATTTGAAGTGTGTGGGAGGATACACACTTTAGTGGTTAAATTTGGGTTCTGCTTCGAAGGCTATGAAAAGTTATCCTTGGTGTAATACGAGTCAAATTTAGTTTTGATGAATTTTTAATGAAATTGAAGTGATGAATTTTTAATGAAATTGAAGTGTTTTGTACCTATGACCATAAGTAACACACTTTGCATATCTTGTGTTTAGATTTACGTTCTAGGATCATTTTAAGTAGTCTCGATCAAATTATCTTGTAGAATGATTTGAATTTTGAATTTAAAAATAATTTAATGCAATATTATACCATTAATTAATTAATGAAAAAAATAATCATAATATATAATACAAAAATAAAAAGATGACGCTTACGTAAACTTTATGCCCACAACATTACAAGATTTTGCTTTATTTCTTTTCCAAATTTGATCATACTAGCAATACAAACCTTAGGTACCACAGGCACATGCATATAGCCAAACTTGAACACTATTATGTGTACCACCATAAAAACTTAGCTACGACACAACAAACATAATACCCAATTTCGTGGTGGGCTTAGTTACAAGATAAAAACATAGATGCAAAAACATAATAATATGAGAGATAATTAGATAAATGAGGGGTTGTGCACATCAAAGCTGTGATAGTAAATGAGTAATGGAAGCACGTGGTTTGCATATGGCCTCAAGAGGGATGGCTCTAGGCATGGTGAGTCCAATCCCTGGGGACAAGTCTAGACCTTTTTGGTCAGGTCTCCCCCACTCGAAGCACTGAATGAGAGTGGCCAAAGCCAAAGCCACGACCCTATGAGCAAGGCCAGCCCCTGGACCTGCCCTTCTCCCCATTCCAAATGGCAACAATTTACTGACTTCCAGTCTGTCCTGGTTTAAATCTCTCTGGTTGGAAACTATTGGGATGTTCCCACACATTGGGGTCTCGATGGACGGCCCAAGCATTCACCACTAACATGGTTCCCTTTGGAATATCGAACCCTCCAATTGTGCAGTCTTCAGATGATTCACGTGGCGCAAGTATTGGAAGGGCTGGGAATAGCCGATAGGTCTCGTTGATTATGGCTTGAAGATAGTGTGGCTTGTTCCTGTCGGCTTCCTCTACTAGTCTTTGGTCTCCAACAACCTCATTTATCTCTGTCCAAGCCTTCTTCATCTCTGTTGGATGGTTCAGCAACAACGACATCGCCCACTCTAATGTTCTCGCTGTTGTATCAGTTCCTGCAGCCAGTAAAGTATACACCATCCCTTCATTTAGTATTCAAATCATCCAATTTATAGAATCATATCATCCTCCAAAAGATTATTAACACAAATGTAAATTGATGTCAAAGTTATGGCAAAGCAGTATGTGTTCATTGTTATGCACCACCTCCTCCATATAACACCTAAGTATTTTTCTAAAAAGAAAAAACATATGTCTAATTGGTTCTTGAGAAATATATAACTTTAGTGTTTGTGATTTGGGTTTTGGTAGTATTTTGGTGTTCTTTAGTTTTCTAGCCCTACGGTTTGAGAAAATGGTTTAATTAGTCCATATGGTCAGAGGGTGTTTGGCACGTAGGTTTGAAATCTTAAATCTGAGACTGTTAAGCCTGGGGAATTAGGTTAAGAGGTTTAGGTAGCTTGGGTTTAAAAAACTATGTTTGGAGTGCAGGTTTAACCCGTATTTGAAGTGCAGTAGCCTACGAATGAAGTGCAAATTTATAAATATTTAGTTTATAAAATATTTTCTTGTATTTAATCACCGATTAAATTTTAGATTAGTTTAAATTTGTTATCTTAATTATTTTAATATAGTCAAGTTTAAAGTAAATTAAAAGTTTAGAAGAATATTTTTTAAAAAACTTTTGAAAAAGAGATTTTGACTAAAATTATAATTTTATTTAATATATTGTTTTAATAATTTGATATTTTAATCTTAACTAGATTTTGAAATAAAATTTCATAGACTTTTATCATTTTAACTAATTTGAAAATGATCAATTTTTTTTATCATAATACACTGACTTAAAATTGAAATAAACTAGTATTTTAATAATAAATTCAATGATTGAAAAACTATACTTTTTTCTTATCAAATTATGTTTGAGGAATAAAAATTCATACTTTTTGAGTTTTAGTTTTTATTTGATTGCTAACTTGTTTTAAACATTTTAAATCTTTAAGTTTAGAAAATGTTTCTAAGCCTTCGGGCTAGTTAAATTGACCAAAAAAATATTAAAATGTTATTAAATTAAATTAATGTTTTCAAATATATATAGTTCTACACATATAACCTAAATAAATATAACTATCCACGAGGGAAAGCTCTTTCCAGATGGAGTAGTGCATCTCTGTCTTGAAAGCCCACCGGAGAAGTCTTTCTCTTCCCGTCTCGGATCATATTCCGGTACTGGTTTCAAAAGATGGAATGTCTAATGTTTTTTCACCTGGAGAACTAATTGGATTGTTGCGAGCGGACATTCCCTCATGATAGAACGGCTACCTTCTTTGTGTTGTCTACTCAAGGAAAGACAATTACAGTCTATTGGTGTGTTTAGTATGGCTTAGAAAAAAAATATCTTTCAAAAATTCATTTTTAATTAAACATTTTTTTATAAAAACTCATTAAAATAAAAAAAAAACATATATGTACTACAATTCTTTCTTAAAAGTGTTTTAATATACAAATTTGTTTAGTTTGTTATATACTAAGAGTATTTTTAACAATGTTTTTCAAGGTTGGTTGGTGACGGTCGCTAAAGGTGGCAGTCGGAGGGTGGCCAACAAAGTTGGTGGTAGAAATTTTGCCAGTGTGGGGAAGGGGTTGCCAGAGGATGGTCGATGGTGATCGGAGTTGGCCAGTGGCGACAGGAGGTTAGCCAACCACAGTCACCAAGGTGGCGACCAGAGTTGGCCGATGGTGATCGCTGAGGTCATAGTTGGAGTTGGTCGATGACGATCGCAGGAGGTGGCGACCGTAGTTGGCCCGTGGTCGTTGCTAAAGGTGGCAGCTGGAGTTGGTTGGCAGCGATCGTCGAAGGTGGTGCCAAAGTTAGTCGACAACATTCGTCGAAGGTGGCTGTCGGAGTTCGTCGAAGGTGGCTGTCGGAGTTGGTCCGCGACAGTCGTTGGAGGGAGATGGTTGGAGTTGGTGTCCAAAGGTTGGACGACGTACTTTCTAGATTAAATGAAAAAAAAAAGATGGGGTAACTCATGGGTTTGAATAGTAAACACTATTCAAACCTAGGAGTGTTTAAAAAACCTAATGATCAGAAAAAACCGATCAACCCAACCCAATCCGTGCAGTTTGGGTTGGATTGGATTCAAATAAATGAAAATTTTATGGGTTGGATTGGTTCATGGGTTCACCTAATATAATCCACCAACCCGAACCAACCCAAGTTTATTATTAACTTTAAAATATTTTTTTTTATTACTTATAACACAATTATTTATACATATATTGATTTTAATTTTATTTAATTCCAATATTTTTTTGAATAACTTATTTTTCAACTCTTAAAATAGTTTCTTTACACTTTAAAAAGAAAATTTTCACTATATAAATTGAAATTAATTGAGTTATTAATTTTAATTCAATATATGAAAACAATTAAATTAGATTTTTACATATTTACGTTTTGTTCTTTTTAGAATAAAATTTTAAATAAATGACCTTATTATCCCGAACCAACCCAACCATAATATTTCATGTTGGTTGGGTTGAGTTTATTTTTTAATAAGGGTCATTTGAGTTAAAAAATTTACAACCTAAATTGGATCTAAAAATTCTTTCAACCCAACCCAACCCAACCCATGAGAAAAAATTAAGAAATCTAAATTCATGTCCGGGTTGGACTTAGGATGCCTAAGTCATCCAATCCCAACCCTTGAAATAAATACCCCTTAGTTTTTTTGTTTCACAAAATTGACGACATGTTTTTTATTTAAAAATATGCTTTTAATTAATTTTAAATATTTTCTTCTTTTTCTCCTTTTTCGTTCTCTCGTCCATCGACGATGACAATCATAGATGAGAAGATGAAAGAAGAGGCAAAATATTTTTAATAGAAAATAGTCACTTCAATTTTAGTTAGTTATAATACCAAAAACTCCTGCCAGAAAAAGACTCGAACCAAATAAACTTTTTCCCCAAACTTCATAAATAAATAATAATAATTTATATACGGTTTGGGTGGCATCCGATTCCATGTATTTCTTTTAATTTTAATTTTTTAATTTAAATGATCACATAATAGATTATTATCGTTATTATTATATATAATAAAATGATTTTCAATTGAGAAATAGTAAATATTATCTAGGTTGCATCTAACGAAAAATAGATGATGTGGACTAAATAAACTATTTTAAAAAAACTTATGAACAAAAATGTCACTAAACTTAATTAAAATACACCTCCAATTCAATAGTGTTGTTGAATTTGTTAGGGTTTTAATTATCCGTTGTTGAGGAATATAATCAAAGTATTTGTATATTATGGCTTTATGGGAATATGTTTGATAAGTTTAGCTTACCAAGAATTGTCCCTTTATAATTTCGTCCTTGTAATACTCAGGGTCCGACTCCTGCAACAACAGCAGACTATCAATTATCGTCTTTCGCTCACATGAACCCTTCAGTTTCCGTCTTTCATCAACAACACTTTGCGCAAAAGCATCTCCATCAACTCTCACTTGAAAATCAACCCATTTTAAAACCGACAGAAAATCCGCCGGATACGACGCTCCACTCAACAGAGGAACTTGTTTCATCGTCTCCTTCAACTCCTTCGCCTCCTCACTCTCCCCCTCCACTTCTCCCCCAAAATACCGTCTCCCAGTCATTAACATCAACGCAATGTTGAAAGACAGTTCCGTCAATTTCGACCTTAATCCCACTCTTACTCCCTTGTTACTTTCCCCCACCTCCGTCATTCCGTACAATCTTTTCACCCACAATTTCACTTCCTCCTCTCGGATCTTACTCAAGCTGTTGAGACGGTGAGTGGACAGCAATTCTGTCGTAGCTATGCGCCGCATGATCCGCCAGTGCTGCCCGTACGCCGTCGCACCAACCGCTGTGTAATCGTAATTCAGTATCTTCCATTCTTGGACGGCGGAGGGGGCGGATACAACCACCACGGGACGAAAACCGAGGGTGAGTGAGAAGACAGGGCCGTATTTTTTAGAGAGATCTTGCAACATTTGGTGGAATGGTTCTTTCAGAAGATGGAGGTGGCCGATTACCGGAAGAGAAGGTGGGCTTGGTGGGAGTTTTCTGTGCTCAGTTTTTCGAAATTTGGAGAGGAGAAACAGAGTAGTTATGAGAAGGGCAAAGAGAGGGATAGTGGGAAAATGAGAGAAGAAGAAAGAAGCTTGTTCTTCCATGGATGGATGGATATAATGAGAATTTTTTGTATTATTTTGTTTGGGTGGTGCGATGGCAATGCTTTACGTTCCATCCTTTTATAGCAGAAAATCGAGTCTGAGATTGATACCATTATGAACATGTCAATATCAGTTTTTAAAAAAACGATTTTTTTAAAAACGTTGATAAAATGTCTATTTGTCGAAGACATATCTCTAGAAAAATTGTAAATATAATAAATTTAATTGGGAAAAGCATTTCATCTTTTTATATAACTTTTAATATCTTTATTAAAATAATTACTATGATTAAGGCATCCACAAGTTTGATTTAATTTTTTCAATATAAAATGGGACATATATTTGAAGAAAACTAAAAATTATTGTTTTATACCGGGTTTTCCATAAAAACCATCAAAACAAAAACAAATCGAGGGTATATATACTTTTCAAAATAAATTCTATATTAGGTTTTATTTAGTATTTTAATTATTATGGTGTATGTATATTTATTGTTTAGAAAAAAAAAAAACCAATCATTATAGAGCATGTTTGTTTGTTATCTAGAAAAGTGTCAAAGAAAAGAAATAAAAATATCCAAATTTGATCTGTTAGGAAAGAAGTAGACTCAATTGTAATTTGAAAATAGCAAAAAAAGATTTATTCAAACATAAAACTGGAAAAAAAAATAAAATAATGGGAAAATTGTCAAACATCAAAAACCAAATTGTTAATAAACTGAACCAAAATAAAAATCATTCCATTGATTTTGTTGTTTATTAGACATCAGTTTGGATCTTTTTTTGTAAAATCTATTGATTTGATTTGATTCTTGGATGCACCTAAATATTGCTAATTCTTTTTTAGAATACTTTAATTTATTGTTTATATGTGTGATGAAAGTGAGATGTGTTAGATAATATAATATTAAATTTATTTTTATCTATTAATTTAAGTATTTGGTTAATCGAGTAATTAAGATGTACTTAAATATTGTTAATTCTTTTTTAAAATATATTAATTTTTTTATTTATACGTGTGATGAAAGTGAGATGTATTAGATGCTATTAAGTTTACAACTTGAGTTTATTTAGGAGATGCCCCAGAGATCATTGAAGAGAAGGCACAATGTCCAGTTGTCCACTCACTCCCCTTTCACAACCTATCTCGAAATAGAACGAAGTAATAAAATACTTTTTTTCCCCATCAATGATGTTAAGTTCTTAATAGAAATAATGAAATATCGGTTTTTTTTTTTTTTTGTAAAAATAATGAAATATCCCTTTTTTCCCTTCACCGATATTAAATTTAATTCTTTTTTTAAGATTTATTTATTTTAAATGATAAAATTACTAAAAGTATTTTAAATTATAACAATATGTCATTGTCTATTGGTGATAGATATAGTGATAAATCATGATATACATCTATCACTGATACTATAGATATATTAGATTACGATATATGCATATTGCGATCTATCTTGATATTTTATTATATTTGTAAATAAATTGACTAATTTTTTTTATTTAAAAAATTCATTAATTTTTTATCTTCAGAAAACTATGATCTTCAAATAATATATGGCCTAAATTTCTAAAAAAATTATGATTATCCTCATATAGAAAAATGTATTTGATATTTGGATTTTGATTATTTGATTATCCTCGTAATTTTGTATTACTTTTTCTTAAATTTTGTGATAATTATCTCTAACTAATTTTTTATTTAATTTTAATGATTTGATTATCTTCTTAATTTTAAACTTTGATTTAAACAAAGATTTTTTTTTATTTGCGTGATGATCCTTTCTTATTTTTTAAAATTTTTTTATTGGACGGTTTGATTACTCTCTTATTTTTAAATTTTAAATTAAATGAAAATAATATTTTTATTTTTTAAATTTTGTGATAATAATCTCTTAGTTAGTTTTCTTTTATGATTTGATTAACTTGTTACTTTCAATCTTTGATTTAAATAAAGATTTTAAAAAAATATCGGGATAACTTTTTCTTATTTAATAAAAAATATATTAGATGATTTGATTAACATCTTAGCCGTTTAAATTAAACCAAAATATTTATTTTGTTTTTTAAATTTATGTTACATTGGATCATTTGATTATTGTCTTAATTTTAAACTTTAATATAAGTCAAAGTATTGTTATTTTTTCCCGTTATAATCATATATATTTTAATTTTTTAATTGATTTGGATGATGTGGTTATCTTTTTAATTTCAAACATTATTTAAAATAAAATATTATTATTTTTTTATTTTTTGTGTAAAATTTCATGGTGATTCTTTTAGTTAAAAAAAATGATTTGATTATCTTCCTAATTTCAATTTTTTTCAAATTTAATTTAAAAAAAATATATCATTTTTCTATGCAAACAAAACACAAAAAACTTAATCTCTTTTGATTTCTACATTCTTTTTCTTTATTTTAAATTTTATTTCAATTTTTTTTATAAATGAGTGTGTACTTACGACAAATTTGCAAAGAGAAAAAAGGAAAAAAAACATGTAAAAAATAGCACAATATCTTATAAACCTCTAAATTTATTGTTGTGCATTTGAAAGAAATTAAAATGTGAAAAAACTGCAAAGCATTAAAACAATCCCCTATTCTCTGTCACTTTAATGGTCTCTAACTTGCTTAACTTTGAAATTTTTCTTGAATCACAAAAGCAAGATATTTTATCCACTCTCTCCAATATATGAGGATGAGTAGGTGAATTTGCTGTTGGTATAGAAAAAAAAAACAAAAAACATACCAAAAAAAGTTACATTAAATAACTCTATAAATTTTTACAAATTTGAAAAATGAACAACATAGAAAAAGAAAACATATGTTAAACAAAAAAGAGAGAGATGATATCTTTTTATAGAAGATAGAAAAAATACTCGAAACAGATAAATTTATATTTATACAGAAAATTTACGTTTAATAGTTTGTTTAAGAAAATCATTTATTTAACGTAGTGGAGATTATTAAAGATAGAATGTGATTTAAAGAAAAAAAATTCGTGAATAAGAGATTAGAAGATAAAATGTGATTTTTTAAATTTTCATTTAACTTGAAGTAAATAATAGAGATAAAATATGATTTTAAAAAATCCTTAGATAAGAGATTAGAGGATAAAATATTATTTTTTTTTAAAGAAATTTTCCTTTATAAAAGAGAAGTAGAGATTATTAAAGATAAAACGTGTCTTTCTAAAATATTTTTAGTGAATTGGATATTAGAGAATAAAATGTTTTAATTTTTTTTTCTATTTATTTAATGTGAAATAGATATTAGAAATAAAATGAGATTTTTGACTGATTTAACGGAAGATATCTTAATCACCGTCAACTAAATGAATTAACGGGAAAAATCAACGATTTTTCGCCCATAACTTTTTTTTAGATAGTATAGATTAAGTTTTTAAAAATGGATTTTTTTTTTAATTTTTTATTTTATTTTTTATTTTTTTTTTATTGTAAGATATCAACGCTTTGACAATGTAGAGTATGTTGCTTCAATCTCTTCATATGATTAAGGTCTAAATTAATTTTTATTATCTAATTAATTGTCTAATATAAGTATCTTAATGAATTAAACTTATATTTAAAATATTAAATTACAAATTTAATAGTATGTGCTAATTTGGTCAAGAAAATTTCAAAATTACAAGTCTTAATGCTTAAATTTTTATTTTTTATTTTTTGAAATTCTAAAATTTATTGAAAGATATTTAAAAATTTGACACTAAGTTAGGAGATAAAATTAAAATTTATATAAGATAGACTCTCATCTTTTATATAAAACAAAAGATAATTACTTGTGTGGGCATTTTTTCTGACATAACGTCAAAATTCGTGGGCAGAAGCTCTACATACGGTCTTCCAACCATGCTGAAGGAATCGAATTCCTCACAAAAGTGTGTGAACACCGTACAATTTAGAATTCAATCGATAAACAGTTAAATGCAGAGAAGTTAACAAACTAAAAAACATATAGGATAAACATTCAAGAAACCTAAGCATGTATTCTATTGAGAGTTTAGAGAAGAGAAGACTGAAAGACCTCTTTTTACAGAGAACCTTTGAGTGGAAGCGGATTGTCTAAATCCCAATTCGATTGAACGCACATGTTCACAACCAACAAGAACAAATTATGCATAAAACTAAATTACAACATGCTATCTCAAAATAAATAAGGGGTTAAGAGATCATACCTTCGAAGAACCCTTCTTCGGGTTAATCCCTCGATCTAACTTATTTACGAACTCTCCTCGAACAACAGTAAACAACAATGAGAAACTCGAACCAAAAGGGATACTACCACTTAGTGACCTTGGTATTCTTGGTGTGAAAATCTAGGAGTGGTGGGCTCTGGTTAATTTTGGTTGGAGGGGAGTTTGGAGTTGGAGGAGGAAGACGATCGAGGAAGGCACAAAGATATCGTGTAGGCGATCAAGTCTGTCGTATAAACTTTCTTACTCGATCATTTAGTCTCTCAAGGAATTCGTGTAGAAGACTTTCTTACTTGATCGTGAAAGCTTGTCTCTTGGAATAATTAAAATCACATTTCATTTATCCCAAATTGCCATAAAAACCAAATAATTCCCCACGAATGGTGGTTAGAGAGAAAAAGGGTTTATTTATCAACTAATTAATAATTATAAATAAATATGATAACCAACTTATATATTATATTTATAACCTATAGTTTTAATATTGTATCATATACAATATATAAACCATAGTTCTTTTTCTTTATTTTATAGCATTTAATATAATTCATATTTATATAAAATTTAACAACTATGAATCTTATTCATAGAAAATATATTTGAATCATATTCAAATATTTATTCTTCCAATTAATCAATAATATATCAAATACATTATGTCAATTATATCATATATAATTAAATTCCTTCTTATTAATTTGAACATTTTAAATTAACCCAAAAATTGATTCTCAACTAAATCCATTGAACTACCAAGGAGATCCGTGAATAACTGATTAAACTCTTTAATCACATTATCCACCATCCGTTAACTGTCGGGCACTCCACTAAAGACAACAGTTACACTCGTCGTACTACAGATATATTTCTATGTCCATTGGATATAACTAATCAACAGTACGATGACCCTTCACAAATCACTCATAAGTACAGCTAGGCCAAATTACTGTTTTGCCCCTATAGTTACATGTAACTCCTTAAGTACCACTGATCCCTCTAATGAACAATAGATCATAGTCCCACTATGACTAAACTCCTTTCAGGCCAGGAGAGGGTGTGGCACAACATTGTTCAAGACTTGGAATCAGCTCTTAATGGGGCAATTTATCTACTTATCCCTGCTTCGGGAAAGGAGTGAATTTCATCTTGTGTAGTTGTATTCCCAGCTCCTCAATCAGAAGAATCCTCAAAATGGTAGGCTTGTTGAGTCGACGATCTGGCCACTCTCACCCATACAAATCAAAAGACTGCCCTAATAGGCAGGAGTTCATATTACTTATGGCCATCTTGGTGAAATAAAAGTCTCTATTATGAACGATGCTATATAATGAGACTAAACATTTTGTGGTCCGGTCTTATAGAATATCCCCGCTCACATGTCTAATACATGAATTATCAGGATCAGATCATTTGTAGTACTTTACAACAATTGTAACACCTACAAAGCGAACCATACTCGTAGTGTCATCAGGATAAGGTATCTAGCCTTATCGATATACTACAAATCATTTAGGTTATCATTTAAACATGATCCACCTGTATGTCTCCACATACATGTTTAAGTTATAACGATAACCATAGATGTTAGTTTATTGGTTTGTGGTTAATGCAGCTAAAATATCATATATTTCATGGATAAAAGTGAATAAAATATCAAATATTATTAATCACAAAAATATTTGTTCATACAAGGTTTACAAACTACAGGACCCTACGAGATTTAGGACATCAATTCCAACAAAGATTAACCCTTGATGAAAAACTCTTCTTCATGCAAACCCTCTCCTAGATCACGAAGTCAACACTTCTGGATGAACATTGGAACTTTTTCTCAATTCAAGAAACCACCACTTAGTAACCTTGCTATTCTCCGGAACAAAAAAAAAATGATGTATAGGCTCTTGCTTTGTTGCTTTTGGTAGAGGAAATTTTAATGGAAAAAGTGTTGATATCAAGAGTGATCTTTTTAAAATTTCTTAGAGAAATCTTCTTACACTATGTTTTCCAAAGAACACATATTAAAGAGAAGAGTGAGGGAGGGGGAGTTACGTTCTACAAAATAACTCCCTTGTCTTGGGAAGTTATAATTATATTATTAAATTACTAATAATATAATATGTATATTATATGGTTTGTTAATTAGTTGACTAACCTATAGTTTTAATGAAACTCTATCTTATAACCTATAGTTTTAATATAAATCATATTCACATTAAATTTTAACCTATAGTATTTATATAAATCGTTGGGGTGTTTTTAAATATGATAAAATAAAAGAAAGTATTTACAATTAGTAGTAAAGTTTTGCTCAGCCGAAAGAAGACCAGCCCACGGTAGTGAATACCAAAAAAATCCCCAACCCACACAAAAATCGTGCCCATCCACGTGACTCGTCCACGATTAGCTAGTGGCCAATCCATGCGACCCATCAACAATTAATCAGCTTACCCATCCAACCCGCCCGATATCCACACTCACGATCCATGTTTTCCCACGTCTTCTTCTAATGACAACAACTTATTCTTCTTCATCAAATAGTATACGATAACCATCTATCATGCTCTATCTCTTTGATTGTCGGCTTCGTCTTCTTCCACTGTTTCATCTTCTTCTCTCATTGCTGCTACTGCTTCTTCTTCTTCTTCTTTCTCTGTCTTCACTGTTGTGTATGCTTGTTAGTTCTTGCAATCTGTTGAACTGAAGTTACGATTTATCATCAAATCAACCCTTCACAGTTAAAATCCTTTTCTTTTCTTTTCATTTCATCAACTCTTCCATTTAATTATACTTGTTAAACCTTATTAACCCTAATTTTATGTACATCTATGGTAAGCAAAAAATTAAAAAAGTGGTCAAAGCTAAATCATTAACAAGCAAGGGAAACAAAGGAAAAGGAAAGAAAATAATTAAAGTTGAATTATCAACAAGTAAAGCAACATGAAACAAAATAAAATTTGAAGAGAAGAAGAAGGTAAAACCAATGTTGTCACCGAAGGAACTCGTTTTAAAGAGATCCTTGAGCGGAAGCGGATTGTCCAAATTCTATTTTGATTGAAAAAAATTACAGTAAACATATAAGAAATGCATTCTATATAAATTATAACATGCTTTTTATAAAGAAATAGAGTTCAAGAGATACTGCTTTTAAAGAACCCTTCTTGTAAATCCCTCGCATTGTCACGAACTCAAAAACAACAACAAACTTGAAGACCCTCTTCAAGAAATTCACGAACCAAAACAAAATGCACAACCACTGGGAGCCTTCGATATACTCAAGTTGAGAGTCTAGGAGTTGTGGGCTTTATCTATTTTGGTTTGGAGGAGGTAGAAGATTGAAGAAGACAGATAAAACGATTCTGTGTTTTTTTCTATCGTATAATAAAACATTCAATCGTGTAATGCTCAACGTAAGTTTGTGAGGAAGAAAAGAAAAATAAATTATTTTATTACATTTGCCATAAAATCACTTATGTAACGCCCGGATCCTTACACATTATGATCCGACCGCTACGACATGCATACTTAGACTTTCCTATCATGAGATGAGTTTTGGTTGAAATTTCAAAGAACAAATCTAAATTTTATTAATTAGATAGAAAAACTATTTAAAAATTTATTTATCAAAACACCAGGATCCATAAAACATTAGCGTGCTGGTACAAAATGCATGTGTCTATAATAGTGAGTTTGATGGTTGGCCATTTGAGCGACGTCCAACTCTGCCCTCTACGCTGTGTTCTTACCTACAAAGTCTGTAAAAATATAGGATGAGTACATAATATACCTAGTAAGTAGTTCTCACGTAGGGTAGTGACCAAATGCACAATCACAAGCAACATGTCATGAAAACATATGATTGGGACCGAAAACGTATAATAACATGTGGTGGTCGGTTATGCTTCCAACATAAATCTCTCCGCCCTGATAGGAATATGAGGACCTAAGTGAAACTAACCCATCTGATGATTAGCGGGTCATACAGTCAGTAGGGCCAGAGTCGCATCCAACATCAACCATTAGCATAAACGTTATGCTTCCAACATAAATCTCTTCGCCCTAATAGGAAGATGAGGACCTAAGCGAAAACTAACCCATCTGATGATTAGTGGGTCATGCAGTCAGTAGGGCTAGAGTCACATCTAACATCAACCATTAGCATAAACGTTATGCTTCCAACATAAATCTTTCCGCCTTGATAGGAAGATGAGGACTTAAGCGGAAACTAACCCATCTGATGATTAGCGGGTCATGCAGTCAGTAGGGCCAGAGTCGCATCCAACATCAAGCATTAGCATAACCATAAGATTAGACTGGAAGCATAACTTACACCTAATTAAAACTTGGTTTTAACGTAATCGTGAACAAACATAATGCATGGGGTCCCTTATAGAGAAACGTGTTCTAAACATGTAATGCAATATAACAATTAACATAACCATGCAACATAATAAAGGTACACTACCATAGAACATTTAAAGAGAGGGTGAGATAAACTACTTACCTTGACTGTGATCTAATTATTCCTTATTATTCTTTATGATATTATCAGCAGAGTTTTCCCTTTTTAAATCAAAAGAAGAAATTTGGGCAGCACTTTACCCGAGCTTTTCTCTTTTAATCTCACAGAACTTCCTCACTCACACTTACTTTTTCACACGATTCTTTGTTACTGAGATTTGTTTGAGAATGGGTTAAATCTTCGGCTAAGGGTCCTATTTATAGTAGTTTTCAGCTCTTCTCAGTGTGACAAATCATCGTACAGGTGGCTTCTTTAAAATTACTTATGGTTTATGGTTTCCTCTCAATAAGACACCTAATCTTGGCTAGCGTTTGCCCTTACGTCATCATTCTTTGTTTGTATTAAATTTTAGGGTTTTTTCATGTATAATCTATAAGATCGTGGCCAAATTCAACGCATAATTCGCGCTTCTGTCCAGATCTCGCACACTCTGCTCTTAAAATCTCGCTCTCTCCCATTTTCTCGCTAGGAATTTACTCTGTCCAGCTTTCTTGCTGGAAATCCCGCTCTCTCCACTCTCGCTCTCAAATTCTCTTCCGTCTTGCTCTCTCCAACTTTCTCTCTCTCGCTCCCGCTCCCGCTCCCGCTCCCGCTCTTTCCTACTGTCTCGCTAAGAATAGCTTTCTTTACTCTCGCTCTCTCCAACTTCCTTGCTACAATTCTCGCTCTATCCAATTTTCCTTCAATCTCGCTCTCTCCAGGGATCTCGCTCTCTCTACTCTCGCCAGCCTCAATCTCGCTAGCATCGCTCGCTGGGTTTCTCGCTCTCCAATTCTTCCTTCGATTGCGCAGCTCTCTTCTCAGAATCTCGTTTTCTCCCATTTTCTCGCTGGTGTGGCTCTCGCTCTCTCCCACTTTCTCGCTCCCGCTCGCTTCCTTATTCATTATCTTTTGGATAATGAATAAATTTCCAATTTCTAATTTATTTATTTATTTTTTCCTTCTAAATTTCCACCCTTTTAAATAAAATTTCGTCCTGCTTATTATTTGATATTTAATTTCCTGTATGCGTAAAAATCTGGGTCCTTACAACTTAACCATCCACTAAGTTGGTTGGAGAGAAATTAGGAATAATTATTTTAAATAATAAAATAATATAAATAAATATGATAACCAACTTATCATATCTTATTTATATTAAACTATATGTTATATCAAATATAACACATAACCTACAGTTTTAATATTGTATCATATACAATATAAACTACAGTTGATTTTCTCTATTTTATAGTATTTAATATAAATCATATTTATATTAAATTTTAAAAACTATTTAAATCTCATTCAAAATTTATTTCCTCAAAGTAAATTATATGTATCAAATACATTATAATAATTATATCATATATAATTAAATTCCCTCTTATTAATTTGAACAATTCAAATTAACCAAAAAACTGATTCTCAACTAAATCCTTTTGAGCTACCAAAGGGACCATATGGACTTGTAACTTGAAGCTCTAACGATATGTGACTATTTATTTAAACTCTTTAATTACATTATCCACCATCCTTAAATTGTTGGGCACTCCACTTAAGACTGACAACTGCACTATTCACCCTACAGATATATTTCTGTGTTCATTGGATATAACCAATCAATAGTATGATGATCCTTCACAAATTACTCGTAAGTATAACTGGGCCAAATTACCATTTTGCCCCTATAGTTATATCTAACTCTTACTGAACTCTATAATGAATATTAGATCATAGTCCCACTATGACTAAACCCCTCTCTGGTTAGGAGAGGGTGTGGCGCAACATTGTACAAGATCCGGAATCAGCCCTTAAGGGAGCAATTTATCTACTTATCCCTGCTTCGGGAAAGGAGTGAATTTCATCTTGTGTAACTGTGTTCCCAGCGCCCCAATCAGATGAATCCCCACAATGGTAGGCTTATTGAGTCAACGATCTGGTCACTCTCACCCATACAAATCAAAAGACTGCCCTCATAGGCAAGAGTTCACAACTCACTCAGGATTAAGGTCATGTTACCTATGGCCATCCTGGTGAAATAAAAGTCTCTATTATGAACGGTGTTATATAATGAGACTAAACATTTCATGGTCTGGTCTTATACAAACTCCGTTGTATAGAATATCCCCACTCGCATGTCTAATACATGAACGGTCAGGATCAGATAATTTGTAGCACTTTACAACATTTATATCACCTACAAAGCGGGCATACTCGTAGTGTCACCAAGATGAGGTACCGAACCTTATCCATATACTACAGACCATTTAGGTTATCACTTAAACATGATCCACCTGTATGTCTCCACATACATGTTTAAGTTACAATGATAACCTTATGTTGGGGTTGATGTTCTAAATCTCGTCGAGTTCTGTAGTTTGTAAACACAAGTATGAACAAACGTTTTATGATTTATAATATATGATATTTTATTCACTTCTATCTATGAAATATGAGATATTTTAGTACCAATAACCTCAAACCAATAAACTAACATCCATGGTTATCGTTATAACTTAAACATGTATGTGGAGACATATAGGTGGATCATGTTTAAATGATAACCTAAATGGTTTGTAGTATATGGATAAGGCTAGATACCTTATTCTGGTGACACTATGAGTATGGCCCGCTTTGTAGGTGTTACAATTGTTGTAAGGTGCTACAAATGATCTGATCCTGATCATTCATGTAGTAGTCATGCGAGCGGGGATACTCTGTACAAAAGAGTTTGTGTAAGACTGGACCACAAAATGTTTAGTCTCGTTATATAACGCCGTTCATAATTGAGACTTTCATTTCACTAGGATGACCATAGGTAACATGACTTTAATCTTGAGTGAGTTGTGAACTCCTGCCTATGAGGGCGATGCTTTGATTTGCATGGGTAAGAGTGGTCAGATCGTTTACTCAACAAGCCTACCATTTTGGGGATTCATCTGATTGTGGAACTGGGAACTCAGCTACATAAGATGAAATTCACTCATTCTCGAAGTAGGGATAAGTAGATAAATTGCTCCCTTAAGGGTTGATTCCGAGTCTTGAACAATGTGGTGCCACACCTTCTCTTGGCCCGATAAGGGTTTAGTCATAGTGGGACTATGATCTATTGTTCATTAGGGGGATCAGTGGTAATTAAAGAGTTAGATGTAACTACAAGGGAAAAATGATAAATTGGCCCAAATGTACTTATGAACGATTTGTCAAGAGTCATCGTATTGTTGATTGGTTATATCCAATAGACGCAGAAATATATCTGTAGTGCGAATAGTTCAGTTGTCGGTCTTTAGTGGAGTGTCCGACAATTAACAGATGGTAGATATCGTGATTAAAGAGTTTAATCAATTATTCACGTACCGTTGGAGCTTCAAGCTACATGTCCATAAGGTCCCTTTTGTAGCTCAATGGATTCAAGTTGAGAATCAGTTTTTGGGTTAGTTTGAAATGTTCAAATTAACAAGCGGGAATTTGATTATATATGATATAATTAAATTAATTAAGTTATATATGATATAATTGATTTGATATATTTGACACATTATTATTTGATTAGAGGAATTAATATAAATACGATTTATATTAAATTACATAAAAAGAGAAAAAGAAATATGGTTTATATGTTGCATATGATTCAATATTAAAACTATAGGTTATAAATATAATATGATAAGTTAGTTATTGTATTTATTTATAAATTATTAATTATGAGATAATTAATTTTCTTTTTCTCCAATAACCACCTTAGTGGGTCGTTATACATGGTTTATCGTAACTGTGAGATAAAAGGAAAAATAGCTTTCCAAATCATTCAGTCGATACATCTCACATATTGATTATCAAGTAAAAGGAGTTTTACTACACGATAACCTTAGAGCCTAAACGATCGAGTAAACAAGTCTATACGGTAGACTTCTTCTTCTATATGATTGGTTATCGCATAATCGATCACCTACTTCCTCCATCCCTCTATCCAAAATTATACAGAGCCCACAACTCCTGAATTCTCACACCGACAATACCAAGGTAATCTTGTGGTAATGTCGAGTTCTGTTCGATGATAGAGGATCAAATTATACTCGCTGGCGATCGAGGATTTTCCAATTGCTCGTTGCGTTCGTGCTTGTTTGCTGAGTTTACTAATCGATCGAAGGCAATACGTGGATAAAGGGTTCTTCAAATGTATTATCTTCTCGATCCCTTGTATTTTGTTAAGAAGCATGTTATAATTTATCTTTAATGTATAACTATTTCTGTAAGATTATAAATGTTTATGTTCTTTTACAATGGAGTTTGGAATGATCTACTTCTACTCACAGATTCTCTATTTTTAGAGTTCCTTCAATTGGTATCAGAGCCAAGTTGTTCCTATTTCCAAATTCCATTGGAACATTGAATTTCATTTACAATCTTGGTGGGCTTTATGATTTCAGCAATGCGTTTAAGTATTAAATATGTTTGTGGATGTTGTTGATGGATAATTTTGGGATAATTGCCTCTGTTTAATCTTTCTTTACATTTACATAAGTTAATTTGTAAGGGTCCCTACATTTCTAGGCAAAATTAACTTGCTATCGAGTTTGTATTCAAGTTTTTTGTTTGTTTAAGTCGTTCGTGATGAAACTACAGACGCATGGAGATGTGTTCACTTCGAGGGAGAAGACAAATCGTTGATCGCATCGTGTAGCCCAAGCTCAACGATCGTTTAGATTTGGCTATGCAATCATGTAGAAAAGTTCTACTCGATCGTGTAGTATTTGTTAAACGATCGCATAGCTAATTCTACGCGATCGAGTAAAGAGTTTACTCGATAGTGTTGTGTTAGCTACTCAATCGCGTAGATGCTTGGGGTAAACGATTGCAGAGTATATGATACTCGACGCATGGCATGTGCGAGCGCTAAACGATCGTGCAGGCTAACATGCTTATCGCATAGCCACTAGCTACACGATTACTCGGTATACGATACTTGATGTTTGCTCCTCGATCGTTTAGTCAATTGATGCGTTATTTTATGCGGTGAAATAATGAAAGGAATTGCGATGATGGAAAATGCGTTGTGCAACAAGTTTTCTTAGCAAAACCCAAGTATAAATCCTACTGAGTTTCCCTGTAAGTCCAGGGTTGAACTTAGGGACTAAGGAACAAAATATGCGGTAATAATTTTTAAGATCACTTTGCGGTAACAAATAAATTAATAGTTTGGTTGGTTTGTTGTTTGAAGTATAAAAAGTATGCGGCAGATTTGAGAAAAGATTGATTATGCGATAGATACACTAAGTATGCGGAGGAACAGGTTGAGAAGGTCTTTAGCTAGCGTTTCCCGAGAAAGCGTTCAAACTATGCAATCAAGCTACACACATGTGACAACAAATCATTTTCCAATGCAAATGTGGTAGCTCCTAATTCTAGGACGCATGCGATGAATGTGATAATGTCTATAGAGCTTATTCCTAAGTCTCTACTTCTTACCTACGCGATGATGCAAGATGCACACAAGGACAAAGTGACCGCATACAATCATAACCTATCTCTAGAATGTTGTGATGCGTTAATAGCAAACAGGGCTTATTCCTAAGCTCTTATCTCTTGATTATGCGTTTCTAATCCGACTCTCTTGGGCCTAGATTCTAACCTGACTTTTTTAAGCCTAGATTCAATCCTTAGACTACCTTTCCGAGTATCTTTAATGGACGAATGACGCATACATAATATAAGATAATTGCATATAATGAAGATCCCCAGTTATGCT
The DNA here is from genome assembly GCF_027475165.1 of Benincasa hispida. Lineage (NCBI taxonomy): Eukaryota > Viridiplantae > Streptophyta > Magnoliopsida > Cucurbitales > Cucurbitaceae > Benincasa > Benincasa hispida. The sequence continues at coordinate 90,572,603 of NC_143486.1, read as the reverse complement.
AGCTAAGTGCTTCTCAGCCCATTCAACAGATTTAGCTACTCATGTATAATGTACAGAGAGTGAACAGATATAGAAATGTAAATTCCATTTCTAAAGATAAGTTCAGAGTACAAAATGACAATAGAAAATAAGGGTAGATAGCCTAGTAGCAATTCCTTGCTTCCCAAGGCTTTTACACTGTTAACTCTTTTCTGCTCAAAAGATGTTCCTGCTTCCGCAGGAGTTAGCCCTCTCTCTTATCTCGACGCTTCTGGCACTCTTCCAAATTCATCGGAATGATCTCTTGGTACAATCTCACTTCCCTTGCTTCCGCCTTCTAAGTAAAAGAAAACTAAGAACAAGACTACTTCTATCTGAGGGAAAAATTCTCTAACTGTCGAACTGAATTAACTCCTTCACTAAAGGTGGTCTCTGGTATTTATAGAGCTTTTTCTCTCTTATGATTGCACTAATGAGATGGCATTAGTTCTCTGTCTGATATGTCGAATATTGGTCATCGAAAGGTTGAGTGTACTTGCTACAATAGTTCATTAACGGCTTGTCAACTTAATTCGGAATCGACCGTCATCAGCTTTCTATCCCATCGTGATTTATTATGCTTTTCATTTAGATGCGCCCACAAAAGACGCAGTGACTCTATGCGGCAACGTTCCTGAGCAGATATTTGTGAGTGCAAATGATCGCATCGCCTTGCGTTAATGCAATCTCTTAATGCGTTTGGCCGTTGATTTCTTTGGATCGCTTTTTCTGCCTTGCGTCAAGGAATTTTCTGCACAAAAATACATAAGTTAACTATTTTCATGCGATGGATGCATGCGACCGGAATATTTAAAGATTTCCTTTAGAAAGTCGACCACCTTCTGCCCATTGTTTTATAACTTAGCACTGTAATAACGTGCATTTCTGTCCATTATCACACCCCCAAATTTAATCAATGTTTGTCCTAAGGCATAAGCTAAAGATTTCCTTTAGAAAGTCGACCACCTTCTCTTTTCCTAGATTTATCAAGGATGCCTTATTCAAATCCTATACACCAAAATTTTCTTAATTCATATTCAAGTCTCTTCTTAAAATATTTCTAGAACTTAGGGACCGCAAGTTTAACCTTAAAAAAGAGTTTACTAGATTCCAGGGCATCGCATGATCTATTTTAAAAAAAGCTTTTTCACTGGGGTGTTAAATGATTTTTTATCCTTGCGTATTTTAGAACTTTTTTTTTCTGACCTTGCGCTGATCCAAGTGCCTAGCCTTCATTTTGGCTTGCCACCACGTGTGTCATGTGGACATCCAACTACGAGCAAGGTGCTTTTTCTCAAACTAAACTCATGGCCATTTGGCAGCGGAGTTGCGATCATTTATTTATGCGTTGAACATGATTCATACCTTCATTTTGGCTTCCCCCACGTGTGTCATGCGGACATCCAACTACGAGTAGGATCCGATTGCAACGTTACAATTTTTTATAAGCAAGGTTAAAAATTGCAAGGTCGAGAATGAATACTGCACCCCCAAATTTAAAATGCGGCAATGTCCTCATTGCCAAAAGATTGAAAGAAGTCATGTGATGTTCTTATGAAGTTTCATAAAGGGTCAGTTTAAAAGAAAACTAGAATTAAGTTTCATGAGGTGACCGTCCTAAAATTAAGTTGACTTTGGTGTATACGAAAAAAAAATAGAAGCATGTGTTTCATCATTGAAATCATAATTAGCAAAGCGAAATCATGCGGTGACTTACTAAATTGATCATTGTTAAATGATTGCGGCAACCAAAGAAGATGCGGTGATAAAATTTTCAAAATTAAAATGCGATGCGATAATGCAAAATTTGGAATAAAGTCAAGGAAAGATACAACCTCCAAATTTGCGTTGTCACCCGCATTATTTGTTGACACATCCTGCTTTGCGTCAATCCGCTATATTTTGATTGCGATGACGAAATAAAGTGGTTGCGTCTTCGTGTAATGCCTTCGTAATCGTTTACCTCGATCGCTTGTAAAGAAAATATTGAGAGGGTAAAATAATCATAAAAAAACAGAGTTAACAAAATTGTTTACCACGATCGTTCAACACAATCAAATTATTATTATTATTATTATTTTGTAAGTAATCAACAAATATGCGATAACATATAACAGCAAGGTAATGAGAGTTCATGAAGCATTGGTATAAAAAAGATATTTAAAAGGAATGCGTCCCTGATGAGTTTGAGTTGCATAGTAACGTAGGGATGGCTTATTTCAGGTTGAACTTTTTACGTCCACGAAGGCTTTTTCTTCTTTTCTTGGTCCTCTGGGATTTTGACTGCGTTAATCTGGAGCTTTTCCTTATTGACATTCATTACAATTTTCCGCTTACGCACATCAATTTGAGCGCGACCGGTCGAGAGGAATGGTAGTCGAAATATGATGGACGCATCTTCGTCTGCTTTATTCCAAAATGATGAAGTCTATCGGCAAGATGAATTTATCACATGAGATTGCAGCATCTCTCAACTCTCCCTCAGGATGTATTCGGGATCTGTCCGCAAGTAGGAGAGTCTCCGTCGTGGGCGTGAGTTTGCCCATATTCAATCGTTTGAAGATTGATAGCGGCATTACGTTTATACTCGCCTTAAGATTGCATAGTGCTTGGCTACTGTAGACCCCTCCAATGGAGCATTGTATCGTAAAGATTCTTGGGTCGCACATTTTTGGTGGGATCGTTGTACTTTGTGTTACAACCTCTGTGGCGATCTTATCTTCATGAATTTGTTTCTTTTTCAATCTTTGCGGAAATAGTTGTAACTGGACTTCTTCTATCTCATGTTCTAGAGGCTTAAAGGTGGACGCAAATTCTGGTTTCATCTTTTCGGGCTCTTCTGAATCATATGTCAACGGGTCCTCTGTTGTTGCCTGCACTATGATGATGAAATGATTGATGTGCTAAATGCGCTCAAGTGCTTTGTGATGAAGCTAATTTATGCGATACTATGTTCTAAGAGTATGCGTTGATAGTGATATGCTCGTAGTATGCGATGAAGTAGTGCGTGTCACAAGTTTCCTTGTGCTGAAACCAAGTATAATTCCAACGCAAGTTTCTCAGAGTGATCCAAGGTCGAACACGGGGATTGTTGTCGTTAATGCGATAATTATGTGATACAAGCTATCGGTTTTAATAATGAATAAAGAATGTTGGTTTATACATAAATATAAATTGCGATGAAAGTAAAAATGCGTTGATAAAATAAAAATGTGTTGTAAACTAAATTCCTAAACTACTATGATACATGATACAAGATACATGATACATGATACATGATACATGATACATGATACTGAGGTCGAGGACTAACTGTGAAGTTGTACAAAAGAATCGATGTATGCGATGGCAAGTCTTATGAATGAAGCAGAAAGAGAAAGAGTAAAAAGTAAAATATCGCAAGTTTGTTAATCATATTAAGGACGCAACTAAGGTTCCGCTTTCCCTTGGTGTACACCTCTCAGTGATCGGCCGCGTTCCTACATGTCTATGGTGAAACAGAAATGAACGTGATGAACGCAAGGTTGTTTCTATCACTGGAAACACTTATCGCTTTAGTTGACGCATTCTTCCAACCTTCTCTTGATATGCAGAATAACATCTTCACTTCTGTTTTCACAGGTGAAGATGTCGTCAAGCATGCTTTAGATAAACACATCATAAAGAAAATGGATTATGAATATATGGAAAGAGACAAAGAGATGATAATGGTGACGATGATAACATTTAATTCTAAAATTAAGCATTTGATAATGTTGTGAATGAAGGATTAAAGAAGATGAATACAGAGGATGAAATAGAGAATAGAAACAAATATGGAAAGAGTGTCAACGTCTTGACAATGATCCCGATAGGAGATTTGCGCTTGTCGGCGTGTGGATGTGGTGGAGAGGAAAGCTTCCCTCTCAGGCTTGGTTTTCCGGTAGAATTGACCTTTGCATAGAGCTTCAGCTTTGAGAATTGAAAGAATTCTCTGCTCGGAGACTCACCCGGATTTACTCTGTAGTCGCTTCAGACAAGCCTCTATCTGAATATCAGTATATCCCTGTAACTAGGTGTATCTGTATATGTATCAATGAATTTGAGGACGCTATTTATAGGCGAGGCCTTGGCTCTTTGAATTTGTGGTCCCCACTGTATAGTTATGGTAGTTCCTGAAATGGCGGAATGGAAAATTCCTTTTTGTTATGCAATCAATTCGTCAGAAACCACAACTAAAAGCTGTACACTTGTCATAATCTTCCGCGAATGCGTTTCTCTTCACATCTTCGATCGATCGCTGCATGCGGTGTTGTTTTCTATTACCGCATGTGGTTGAAATGTGTTAATCGCTTACACTCTTGATCGATTGTCGCATGCACCGTCATTGCGTTGATCATCTCTTCGTTCTTGAGTGATGAGCGCATGTGACGTAGATGCGTTGTTTTTTTTGTCTTCGAGCCATGTACGCATGTGGTGACCTATTTCCTGCAAAACAGAGACTGAAACATTCTATTTCGCCATCGCAATGGTGTTAGTGGGTGTGTTTACGACATTTCATAATTTTCGTATTTCTTAGCCAATTTGTATACTATCGACACAACTTTCCTTTCTTTTTGCCGCAATATCTAAATAAAACAGCATATATAACTTTTATTTCTACAAGTTATCATTGTTGCATTCAAGTTGGTCGTGATGGGTTCGCTTAAGAAGAAGATTGCTAAGCATTGTTCCTTTTCTGTACCCCCAATGTTGCGAGGGAGCTCTTGAGCTCGGCAACGATTCTTGCGGTCTATTTTTAAGTTTGCCCGCAATCTGTCCTAGCGAATTTTGAGATTTCAGATGGACGTTGCTTAATTCCGAAGCACTGCTTGGTTATGTACTGCTTCAGCAAGCTCTCTAACGATGAAGATTGCGGTGCCTGTGAACTGCTGGCTTGGTTATGTGTTGGACCGTTGGTTCGCGGAAAAAATCCTTGTGGCTCTTCTTTTTTCGCCACTGGTTGAAAGCTTTGTTGTTGATTTTTCCATGTGAAATTGGGGTGATTTCTCCACCCAGGGTTGTACGCGTCAGAATTAGGATTATTCTTTATGAAGCATACTGACTGCGGATTTCCTGGGCATTCTTCCATCAGATGAGCGTCTCCACAGATGACACAACTTGCGGTTGTTTGAGCAAGTACGTTGACCTGCCCTTTTTTCGCTCCATGCTACTAATTGTGATGCCTTGTATCAAACTCATCATCGCAGTCATTTGGTTCTAAAGGGATGCGATGGTCCCGTTGTTCGCGCCATTGTCTCTAATTCTTAATCTTTGATCATTTTCTCTTCAGTCCTCGTGATTTTTTAAAATGCAATCAAGGATATTCTTGGCCTCCTCATACGTTTTATCCAGCAGACCTCCAACTGCTGCCACATTGGCAGCGGTCTGCGATGCAGGGGTTTATCCTTGGTAGATAATCTCCATCTGTAAGTAGTCTGGTAAGCCGTTAAGTGGGCAGTCTCTCACCAGCCTCTTCTTCGCCCAAGCATCGCTGAGCGATTCGTCAATTTCCTGTTCAAAATTTGTAATTAACTTCCTCTTTCTTGTGTTCTCCATTGGAGGAAAGTATTTCTTCATGAACTTTTCCACAACTTGTTCCCACGAATTTATCTCTCCTGGTTCAAGAGAGCAAGCCTATTTTCTTGCTTGATCGCATAAGAAAAATGGAAACAACGTTAGTTGAACCTCCTTTGTAGAGATATTTGGGAACACAAAAGTGTTGCAGATCTCTATGAAGCTCTGGAGTGGGGAATGCGGATCCTCGCCACGCCTACCACCGAACTGACTGACAGTTTGGATCATCTGCAACATAACCAGTTTCATTTCAAACCTTAATCCATCTAGCACTGGCCTCATGATTCCTGGGGAGAAATCATATAGGTTAGGTGACGCATAGTCCTGAATGGGTCTATTATGGTCATTCGCCAAGAGGATGGGGTTGGCAATTATATTGTTTGTGTTTACGGCCCTCTCTTCTAGTTTTCCGCCATTCTTAGAGTTCTGTCTTGTTTTTGTCGGTCATCTCTCAATCTTCGTCGAAACGTTCTTTTAATCTCTAGGTCGTAATTCTCCAGAGATTGAAAGTTGCAAAGAAATCAGAAAAATTACCGTTAGCACACTGTATTACCGAAGTCCCCGGCAATGGCACCAACAACTTGATGCGTCATTTTATATGGTGAAATAATGAAAGGAATTGCGGTGATCGAAAATGCGTTTTGTAATAAGTTTTCTCAGCAAAACCCAAGTATAAATCCTATTGAGCTTCCTAGTGAGTCCAGGGTCGAACTCATGGACTAAGGAACAAGATATGCGGTAACAATTTTTAAGATCACTTTGCGGTAACAAATAAATTAATAGTTTGTTTGGTTTGTTGTTTGAAGTATAAAAAGTATGCAACGGATTTGAGAAAAGATTGATTATGCGACAGATACACTAAGTATGTGGAGGAACAGGTTGAGAAGGTCTTTAGCTAGTTTTTTCCAAGAATGCGTTCAAACTATGCGGTCATGCTACACACATGCAACAATAAATCGTTTCCATTGTAAATGCAGTAGCTCCTAATTCTAGGATGCATGTGATGAATGTGGTAATGTCTATAGAGCTTATTCCTAAGTCTCTATATTTTCCTATGAGATGATGCAAGATGCACACAAGGATAAGGTGACCGCATACAATCATAACCTATCTCTAGGATGCATGCGATGCATTAATAGCAAACAACATTTATTCCTAAGCTCCTATCTCTTGATTATGCATTTCTAATCTGACTCTCCCGAGCCTAGATTCTAACCTGACATTTCCAAGCCTAGATTCTATTCTTAGACTACCCTCTCGAGTATCTCTAATGGACGAATGACATATACATAATACAAGATAATCGCATAGAATGAAGATCCCCAGTTATGCTAGCTAAGTGCTTCTCAACCCATTCGACAGATTTAGCTACTCGTGCGTAATGTACAAAGAGTGAACATATATAAAGATGTAAATTCTATTTCTATAGATAAGTTCAAAGTACAAAATGACAATGGAAGATAAGGGTAGAGAGCCTGGTAGAAATTCCTTGCTTTTTGGTGCTTGGAGTTGTGTGGTGAAAAAATGGATGATATGCATTGATGGATTTACGTTGTGCACTCAAGTTTTCCCAGTGGAGTTCAAGTGTAAATTCCTCCGAGTTTCCTGGCAAGTCCTGGGTCGAACACAGGGACTTGTGAAAATAGTTTGTGTTGGTGATTTTTATGAAGACTTACAGTAACCAGTTAAATAAATAAATCGTTGGGTTTGTTGTTTGGGTTGATGAAAAATAAATAAAAAATGCGGCGGAGTTTAAAAAGAGTATGTAAATGGGAGATGCGATGAATATGTGGTGAACGGGTTAAGAAGAGTTCGACTAACACTCCCTAGAATGCGTTCATGCTTTGCGATCATGCAATATGCATACAATAGTAAACCACCTCTTGGGGTGAATGCTACGGCTTCTAATACTAGAACGCATGCGATATATGTGCAAAGGTGTCTATAGGGCCTACACATAAACCTCTAATTCTTGTCTATGCGACGATACACAAATAAGGCGACCACATATCATCATACCTATTCCTAGGATCCATGCAATGCAAGTTGACAACAGAGATTATTTCTAAGTCTCTATCTCTTGTTTATACAAGAGCCTAATCTTGCTCTTTCGAGTCCAGATTCTAACTTAGCTCTCTTGAGACATTAGGTTCTTTCTTTAGACTCTCTCTCGAGTAACTCTAAAAGCTATTTTGCACAGTATAAAACAAGATAATCGCAAGCAATAAACTTCCTAGGTCATGTTAGCTTAGTTCTTCTCAACCTAATCGACTAGCTTAGCTACTTATGCGTATCAAGATAGTGAGCAGATGTAGAAATAGAACTTCCATTAAATAGATGTGAAGATGAAGTACAAAATAACAATGCAAGTTTAATAAAGAGCGTGGTAGCAATTTCTTGCTGCTAGGCACTTACACCGTTTCTACTCGTGCTTTAAAAATAATCTCGCTCTCGCGAGAGTCGGCTCGCTCTCTGCTCTTATGCCCTAAGGTTCTCTCTCGAGTTTCCTGGGCGATCTCCACCGCCACAAATCTTCTCTTGCTCCACCTTAAAATGGAAAGGAAATTATGAACAAAAGCAACTGGTTAACTCGTCAACCGATCAACTCCTTCTCTGAAGAATGCCCTTGGTATTTATAGAGCATCCATGGTAAAAGGCAGCTTCTCTCTCCTGGTTGTACAGATGGGAAAACTTTAATTCCTAACTGATGTGCCGAATAATTGTCGCTGATAAAGCTGAATGTACTTTTTTACCGTTATCAGCTGTCAACTTAATTTGGATCCGACTGTCATCAACTTTTTATCCCATCGCTCTTTATTATCCTTTCATCCGGATGCACCCACCATGTTGCACTGACCAAGTTGCGGCGATCCTTTTTGGACGAATGTTTATGAGCACGATAAATGCAAAGCCTTGCGGTGAAGTTGCACTCGACCAATGAATTCCTATGATTGCAATCTTTGCATTGCGTTATCGCATATTGCAAAAATATAAAGATCAACTGTTCTAATACGTTGGACGCATGCGACCGCAATATTAAAATTTATGCTTAATGGACGCAATTTAACATATTTCATCAATGTAATCCAACATTGTTTAAGAGCTTAGCACTATGATAACGTGCATTTCTGCCCGTTATCACACCCCCAAATTTAAACAATGTTTGTCCTCAAGCATAAGCTAAAGATTCTTTTAGCAAGTCAACTGCAAGGTTCTTTTCCTAGATTTCTCAAGAATACTTCGTTCAAATCCTATATACCTAAATTTCTGTAAGTCTTATTCAAGTATCTTCTTAAAGTATTTCTAAGACCTAGGGATGCAAGCTTAACTTTTAAAAGGACTTTACTAAATTCTGAAACATCGCATGATTTATTTCAAAAAGAAAAATTTTCTATCGGGGTATCAAATGATTTTATCCTTTCACAAAAAATTTCTTCATTGCTATTTTTTTTGACCTTGCACTGATTCGAGTGCCTTGCCTTCGTTTTGGCTTGCCCCCACGTGTGTCATGCGAACATCCAACTACGAGAAATGCACTCTTTCTCAGACTAAACTCATACCTATTTGGCAATGAAGTTGCGGTCATTTAATTATGCGTTGATCCTGGTAACTTACTTTCGTTTTGGGTTGCCTCCACGTGTGTCATACGGACATCCAACTACGGGTAAGTGCCTTTGACAACTTAACTCTTATCAACATGAGTTTCCCATTGCGTTAACAGTGGAGTTGTTATTCTCAAAGGGTTTTTTTTTTTTTTTTTGTAGAGCAAGGTCGAATATAAATACCTCACCCCCAAATTTAAAATGCGGCAATGTCCTCATTGTCAAAAGAAATTAAAATAAGTCATGCGATGGTCATAGAATGCGTTGTAAAGAGAGTTTGAAAGAAAGCTAGCAAATCCCTAACTTCTAGAAATATTTCATGAGGTAACTATCTTAAGATTAAGTTGACTCTGATATATACGAAAGACATAGAAGCATATTTGTCATCATTGAAATCATACTTGGCAAAGAAACAGGCTGTGGTAACTCACTAAATTTATCTATGTCAAATGATTGCGCAAAGAGGATGCGGTATAAAATTTTGAAAACAAAAATGTAATGTGATTGCGCAAAATTTTGAAATATACATAAGGAAGAATACACCCCCAAATTTTTCGCTGTCACTCACATTGTTTTGACACATCCATCCTTGCGGCGATTCTCTTCTTTGGACGGCGGTGATGAAATAAGATAAGTGGCTTCATCGCGTATCATCTCAGCAATCCAGCCCTCGATCGGTTCAAGAAAAACAAATAGAAGTTCAAATTATTTTAAAAAAAATAAAACTCGTTATTGCATTTTTTTTTCAAAATAAAGATAGTAAAAATTCCGAGTAGTGGAGAAAAGAGTTGAAGAATTGAGGTTTCCCAAAACTTTCGTCCCTAATAGATTGCGATCATTTGATAACGCAGGGACCACTTACTTTCTTCTTTATTCAAAGTTCTTTAGTTTCATGGAGTCGACTTGGCAATGCTAGCCTTCTCCATGATATGCCTTTACTCGCTGCGCATTGACTTTCAATATGTTGATTCTGTCATCATTTGATAATTCAATCGCACCATGCAGAAGTACTTGTCTAATTATAAACGGTACGGACCAACATGAATTTAGCTTTCTCGGGAAGAGTCGCAGACGTGAGTTGAAGAGCAAGACCTTTTGCCCGACTTAGAGGTTCTTACCGTATATGCGTTGATCACGCCAGTGCTTGGTGCGCTCTTTCTAAATCTTCACATTTTCATATGCGTTGTTCCTCCATTCTTCTAGCTCGACCAGTTGCATTTTTCGCGCTTCCCCCACCTTCTTCAAATCAAATTTCAGTTTCTTTACCGCCCATAGTGCCTTTATATTCCAGCTCTAAAGGCAAGTGACACTCCTTACCAAATACAAACGCATATGGGCACATATCTATGAGTGTTTTAATTGCGGTCTGGTATGCCCACAATGCATTGTCAAGCTTTGTCGCCCAGTCTTTTTGTGAAGGCTTTACTACCTTCTCAAGTATCAGCTTAATTTCTTGATTGGACACTTCAGCCTAACCATTCGTTTGCAGATGGTAAGTGGTGGCCACTTTGTGGAGGATATTGTACTTGCGCAGCAGCTTGTTGATATTGTGATTGACAAAGTGTGATCCCTCATCACTTATGATGGCACGGGGAGTGCCAAAACGAGTAAAAATATTTTTCTTCAAGAACTGGGAGAATACCACCGCATCACTTGCGGCGCATGTTGTTGCCTCTCCCACTTGGATACATAGTCGACGGCTAATAAAATATAGTGCTTGCCATGCGAAGGAGAGAATAGCCCTATGAAATCAATCCCCTATACGTCGAATAATTCCAGCTCCAAGATAGTGTTCATTGGCAATGCGTTCTTCCATGAAATGTTGCCTGTGCATTGATACCGATCACATTTTATTGCGTAGTCAGCCGCATCCTTGAATAATGAAGGCCAAAAGAATCCACTTTGCAAAACTTTGGCTGCAGTACGTTGCCCTCCAAAGTGCCCACCATATGGTGAGTCGTGGCATTGTGACAATATGCGTTGTTGAGCAGCATTTGGTACACATAATCGAATGATTTGGTCTGCACCACTTTTATACAAATTCGGCTCATCTCAATAATAATGTTTGCATTCATGCTTGAGCTTCTTCTGTTGATGGTAGGTGTAATCTTCAGGAAATTGTTCACAAACCAAATAATTAACGATGTCCGAATACTAGGGCAATTCTTTTATGTAGAACAGCTGCTCATCCAGGAACACGACACTCATCTCAGATTCATTGCGGCCAACCTTGGGATTTTCTAGTCTAGGCAAGTGATCCGTAACTTGATTCTCTGTCTCCTTCCGATCAATTATCTCGATATCAAATTCTTGAAGGAGGAGAACCCATCTGATTAACCTTGCCTTTGCGTCCTTCTTTGTCATTAAATATTTGATTGTCGCATGATCAGTGTGAATGAGTACCTTGGTTCCCAACAGATATGCCCTGAATTTCTCTAATGCAAAAATCACAGCCAGAGGTTCTTTCTCTGTGGTGGTATAATTTATTTGAGCAGGGTTTAAGGTTTTACTCGCATATACGATGGGATACAAAATTGTTTTCTTCTTTTGCACTAAGGCTGCCCCCATCGCATACCCGCTTGCGTCGCAAATGATTTCAAATGGCATTGTCCAATCCAGTGTAATTAGTACGGGCGCGGTAATCAGCGCATCTTTTAAAACTTTGAATGCGTTGAGATAGTTTTTGTCAAACTCAAACTTTCTATCCCTCTCTAACAATGCACTCAGTGGTCGTGCAATCTTAGAAAAGTCCTCGACAAATCGTCTATA